>NW_009952896.1:1285501-1310802 GCF_000747805.2 Chaetura pelagica | reverse complement strand
TCCCTTCTCTTCCGTCCATGGCCAGCGTCTGGGGAGGACTCTGTTCATCCATCACCGTCGATCCTCAGGCTTGATCTCTCGTGACCCCCATAACTCTCTGCTTTCTCCAGCAGCAGCTCCGGGATTCCTCGGGACTCTTCCCAGTTCAGGGAAGTGCTGTGGGAGTTGCTGGGGTGGGGGGAGGCGAGAGGCTTTTGCCCATACCTGAATATATCTGTATATAATTGTATATATTTTCTTGTATGATTCATTAGTGTTTTAATTAAAGCTGTGTAGTTTAGTTTTCAATCCAGCCAAGTCTCTCTCTTTTTCTCTCTCTCCTTCCCTACCTGGGTTGGGGGGAGGGGGGATCGAGAGCATTGTTGTCGGACCTAAGTCAAACTGTGACAGACATGAAGGAGCTGTAATTTATTCAACAACCCAGATCATTTGTGTTTTTAATCAAAACTGTTTTCTTACCTCCCCGGTACCAGTTTCACAAGCCTGCTTGTGAGCCTTAACTACTACTAGTAATTGGGCTTTTCCCAGGTGCCAGGGCAGGTGAGGTGATTAACACACCTTATTAAGCTGCTATGGTGGGGGTGGGGAAGCTTCCATACATGGCAAAGGGAACAGAGAGCTGGGAGAGGTAACATCTTGTTCCTGGAGGATATGCAATGGACACTCAAGAAGCAGCAGCTGCATGGGTCAGAGCTGCAAGTACAGGTAAGAAGAGTCTTTTTCTCTGCCTAAAACAGCATGAGATTTCTTTCATTGTTAGGGACATAAGAACAGAAGTGTAGGTCTGGTTTTGTAGACATTGCCTGAGAGTGTCTTGTGCAGTAATACCAAGCCAAAGACAGGTTAGATTTTGTGTTTTGGATTTTCATGGCATGGCAACGTAAACCTCTGATTCAGTTGTATTGGCAATGACAAAAGCTGATTTATTCAATGGTTGTCTATTAGGGATGAATGAATCCTGGTTATATTTTTGGTAGCAGACCTGGAGATCCTTTCATGATGTTTTAGTGAAGACTTGGAGTTGTAGTGCATTTGGTGTAATTCTGGGACAGAAAACTGGGGCTTGCAGGTACTCTGACTACAATTTAGGCTGTGATACTTTTTCCCATCAAATACAAATCAAATACAATCAAAGCTCTCCTTGTTATATAGAGTCACCCCACCTCCTCTTTTTCTTGCCTATCCTTTCTGAAGAGCTTGTAGCCATCTATTGAAGTATTCCAGTCCTGAATTCCATCCCACTGTGTTTCTGTGATCGCAATTAGGTTGCAGTTATCTTGCTGCATAAGGGTTTCTAGCCCTTCTTGTCTGTTTCCCATGCTGCATTCATTGGTGTAAATGCACTTGAGCTGGGTTATTGATTTCATCCCTGACATGGGCACCACCCCATGGCTCATCTGTAGTAAGTCTGGTTTCATCCTATGCCCCCTTCCAACCTAGTTTAAAGCCTTATCAATGAGCCCCTCTAACTCTTGCCCTAATACCCTTTTTCCCCTGTGGGGTAGGGCCTTCCCATCTATTACCAGCAGGCCTGGTGTCCTGTAAATCAAACGGTGATCAAAAAAACTGAAGTTCTGTTCGTAGCACCAGTTTTGGAGCCAAGCATTGATCTGTCTGGTCTCTTTGTTTACCTATTTGTTGTTCCCCAAGACTGAAAGGATAGAGGAGAACAAAACTTGTGCTCCTGAACCCTTGACCAGTCATCCCAATGCCCTGAAATCTTTCTCTATTACCCTCAAACCTTTTTTTCTTCACCTCACCTACTTGAAAAATCAAAAGAGAGTAATAGTCGTAATAGTCTGAGGAACCAGGAAGTTTCCTGGTTACATCCCTTTCCCTGGCCCCAGGGAGGCAGAAGACTTCCCTGTATGAAGAGTCTGGCTGGCATATGGGACCTTCAGTTCCCTTCAGAATGGAATCTCCTATCACTATTGCCCTTCTCCTGAGAAGTCTTAATATAAGGAGCTGCTTGCTTCAGCAACCTCATAGAAGCAGTCTAATTGTGTGGAGCTGACTGCTTCAGCAGCTCCCTGGGTGGGGCTTTTTCAGGGTCCCTGTTTCTCTGGTCTCCTATCTCCAGAGCCCTGCGTCTCTTCTGTAAGGGCACCTGGGAAGGCAGCTCTCCTGTTGCCCCAAGCAGGGACCTGCTTCCATTCCCCCAGATTCTCTTTTAACTTGCATCCTTCTGCCCGATGATGAGGGCTGGCAACCTTCTAGATCCCATGGAGCCTCCACCTGCTGCCTTTTCCCTAAGGTTGGCAGGATGTAGCTCTGCCAATCTATTGCCCTTTAGCATTCCCATATGGTCCTTAACCTCTCTACTTCCTCCTTAAGCTCAGCAACCAGACTGAGCAAATCATTTATCTGATGGCAGCTTGGCCTTGATTATTCTTCTGCCAAATGCTCTTTCTGTTTTGTCCACATGGAATAAAAAATCCTACACTCATTTGCTGTTAAGTGATTGTTATGGTTTTGGGAGACCCCAGCATTGTGTTGGACACCTATAGAGAGGGTCTTTAAGACCCTGAAAGACTGGAAGGGTCAATATTCCCACCTACTTCCTGTCACAAAGCCAGGAGAGAGGAAATCAGGACATTATTGGCTAGCCAGATGGGACAGAAACTAGAATATAAAAAAGGAGAGGCATTCGGCAAAACATGAACTAAAGTATAATTATGGGGAAATTTTGTTGTTAATATTATGGTAAATGGATGAGGGGTGGCTTGTGTGTAAATATTCCTTTTCTGTGTGGCATCGTGCTGCTGTCTTGATTTTGATGTTGGGGTTTTTGGGGTTTTTTTTCAGTGTGAGCAAGCCTTGTAAAAACTTTGGTGCTGAACGTAGATTTTGCTGATGCTTCTTTCGTATGTGATTTGCAGAGGAGAGGAATCAAGTGCTCCAAACCTGGCCAAGGAGCCATTAGAGGGACAATAGATGTACATCAGCGGTTAACATTGGAATAAACTGAGAACACCTGAGCACAGGAGCAGGTGGGGATAGAAGAGGGGTGCTGGAGGAGGAGAGGGGTGCGGAGGAAGGAGAGGGGTGCTGGTGTTTGGTTGATGGGTGGGGCCAGGGGGAGGAGGGGTGGGGGAGGGGCCCCATGATGGGCAGGGCTGTGGGTGGGGCCAGGAGGAGGAGGTTTTCAAATACAGTTCTTCAGCTGAAATAGGCTGCAAATTTGAAGAATTATTATTTAGGTAGTTTATTTTCATCCTGAAACAGTTTGACTTACAATTCCCTATAAACATTGGAAAATACTAATTTAAATGTTTACACTTTAATTTCATTTATCACCTAATAGCAAGACCAAAACATGGAGGTGAACAGTGGCCATTTTTCATGGATTACCTGCACACATTCCAGGTAGGAGAATAGCTTTGTCTAGAGTTTGGCACATGTATACTCAGAGATTTCATGTATTCAATTTTGGGTTTTGTAGGGAATTTAAAACCACTCAATATTGTTTTTATAGGAGAAATACTTGAAATTGCATCATATAAAGATGCAGAGATAAAAATTGATGACTTTGTGCTCAGCATGGGATGAGGAGATAAGAGAATGCTGAATTCAAAATTATCTACCATTTGTTGTTAACTTACAGAACTGGTCTTCTGTTTGGTAGTCAAAATACAATTAGCCAGTAATAAGCATGTCACAGTGATTTTGGTTACTTTTAGAATTTTTTTTCCAGATAAATTTGACCTACAGATGGCATTTAAGGTTAGAGCAGAATAAGCAGTCTAGTTTTATCTGTGTCTCTGGTAGTGTAAGAGAAAAAGCCTAGAACTTCAAAGACAATGTTCAAAGTAGCCAGTTTCCTCCCTATGCCTTTAGGTATTTTTGCCCTGGCACCAGGAGTGCTGTAGATTGTAATCACTCACGTGTCAATGCAAGTAATTCTTCTGGTTTTGACTTGACGGAAGTCATGTCAAAAATAAAGTTAAGCCTTTCTCTGTTTTATATGCTTGGTTGTACTGTTCCTCCATAGACACTATGACCTTTTCTTGCCAGAAATATTCAACACCTGAAAATTTCTTGCTGTGTAAGTACTGCCGTAGTTCAGTCACTGAAGATGGATGCTTGGTTGTTTTTGCCAATGCAGTGAGCACTCACTAGGGAATATATGATGTGTAGTGGGTAAGACAGGAATTAGTCAGAGCTAAGGAATCTGACAGATCTTGGCTTCCTTCAATTCCTACTGAGCAGAAAATGCACTAGCACTTGTTTTGATATCAGACATTGTAATAAGCTACATGCAAAATAAGGTATAATTCCTTACTCTGTCCTGCACTAATGCAGTAAATTTAAAGTTTCTAGAAATAGAAAAGAATGCTAATTTTACAACAGAACACTCAGTGGTGTCACAGATTAAAAGCAAAAATGGAATTTAACTGAACTGCATAGATTGTGAATCGAATCCAGCAGGCAACTGGATATAGTAATACCAGGGATGTATAGGCATATTCCAGCAGCACAGCACAATTCCAGTATTTTCTGGCAAGAGCTTCTTAATGGTACCCTTTTTCTCTATCTTCCTCCTTCAGAAGAAATTACCATAATGATACCAGTATTTAAATACTGATTCTAATCCTGTAAACATCTTACTATCAGTGTTTCAGCCTGTCTGATGCTATTACACAAATCTACCATGGTCCACAGAAATACTGCAGAGCTGACACCTGATGGTGGCTGGACCATTCATTCTGACTGTGCAATGCTGTTGAGTTCTATCCAACTCTGCCATGGTGGTTTCCTCCTAGCTTCCAGGTGATGCAGCCTGGCAGGAGTTTGAGAAGGCACCTGTAGCTGGAAGACTGCATTAGATTTCAAAGAGGGGCTCAAATCTGTACTCAGGTACTCTTATATCTGTACTGAGGGCAGATCTCTGACACTGGCAGGAAACTCTAGGGCCTACAGGGGACATAACTTTGGCTGGAACCAGGGGTTGGGATAATTGACTGCAGGTTATAATCATTATTGGTCTGCTGCACTTGCAAAGTACAAAAACCTTAATTTTTAAGTGCCAGTGACTTGTCCTATTATGTTGGCATATGCCATAGGTTTTGACAAAGTGCATGTTGTCATCATTCCTTTGTAAATGTCTCTTTATTTTTAGATTAATTCAATTCTTGAATGATCTTCATGGTTACATTTATTTTTTGTGGGCCAAATGATGAATGGGTGACCAGTAACAGAAAAGTAGGAATCCCCTAACCTTTCCTTACTTAAAAGAGAAAATAATTATTTTTTCATTGTCTGTATGTGACCTTATCGCACCTTGAAAACTGAGCTATGTGGCATAGAATTTAATGTCCAAACTTGAGTACAGAATTATAGATGCTTTCATTTGGACAAATTCTAAGGAATACACCAAAGCCATTACAACAGATTAATATCTGTAAGTAATTGAAAAGAGTCATTATTGAGTTGCCCACCATGGAAATACTGGCACAGTATGAGGGTAACCAGTAAACATAGACTTTGTCAGTATACAATAATATTACTGAAGTAATAGAAACATAGGAATAATGGCTGCTACTTAAATGTGTTCTAAGTTCTAAATTATTACAGTATAGAGCAACATTTTTAGTACATTTGTATAGATAGGTGTGTGCACATATGCATACATACATATGATTAATGCAACTTATATTAGTTTCACTTTCTTAAAGAGGGAGAACAGAGTAGCTTCCAAGAGTTATCATAAAAGAATTAGGGTCACTACTGTAAACTCTAAGGCCTTATTTGTTTTTTCAGTAGCTCTGTATTTAATTTTATTGTTGGAAATTTCTTGTCCATATTTCTGATTATTGTAAAGGATAAATACATGCCCTCTTGAGTTTGCATTTTTTATTATCTATTGTATCAATTTTCTTTATTCTAGCATGGTCACCTGAGAACTTAAATCAGGGAACAGAGCACCACATTTTCAAGTCGTTTTTCCCTGTCAATATGAATCCCCTTTTCCCTGCAGTTAAGGAGACTGCAGATTATCTATTGGCACTAAAAACTCCCAAATGCTCACAATACATTTATTCTCATTAACTGTTACCTCTATATTCTCATTATTAGAGATGGCTCACTAGGGAATCCTTCCCTCTTACTGGCAAGTTCAGTGAGAAAAAAATGTCAGTTCTATCATTTTTATTCTGAACTCTTCTGATTTTATTTATGAATAGTTCCCACAGAAGCCATTTACAAATGGTATTGCCTATAGGACATGTACCCCACTGATGTTTTTTAGAACTCAGAAATGACTTAAAGGCATTCTATTTTTACTGCCTTTCCCAGCAATTTTCACATCAAACATTCTCAAAGTACAGGAAAAAAAAATCTATTTAAACTGTCTGTCTCCTGCGAGTTCTACTGCAGCTCTTAGAGCTGCATCTTTTCTTTATTTATTAGTACTTACTAGTAATAAAACATTTAACAGTTTAATACCACAATCTATTGGCTATATTTAATTATAGTGTTCGTATTTATGGATTTCAAAGTTATGCTAAGGTCACTACTGTTCAGACAGTGTACTCCTACCCTCATTTCCATATCTTTTGGAGACAGATTTTACTTTACTACTTTAACTTGATCCTATGAGGTAATTTAGCCAGAAGTTAGGAAAGTTAGAAGGAAAAATAAGGAGAAGGTAAGGAAAAAATCTCAGAAGATTCTATACTAATCCCCAATTCCAGAGAAGGAAAATAGATGCACTTACTTGGATGTTCAAGGTTCCAAGCATGATGGTGCCTCTCAGCAGATAAGCAGGAACAAAGCTACAGACTCCTAGACAATGTAAAATTAACGAAACATTTAGATCTCTACGTCACTCTGAAATTACACTTCAATTAATCAATGAGTTCAAATGTCAACAAGGTGTGAGAAGGGGAGGGGGCAGGCAATCTGAGTTAGCTATGTTACTAGACAGGTCTTATTTTCATCCAAAAATCACATTCTTGAAATGGTAAAAGCACTCATTGATCCAGTGAAAAATCAAGAATAAGACAATCTTCTGTGAATAAAGAATGGGCTTGAATTGAAGAAGATAGTGGTACTTTATTGCACAAAGATAGCAAAGAGAAGAAAAACTATTGATGCCTATTTGAGGAACATGACTTATTCTACCACAAACGTATTTTATCACCTGGAAATCTCATAGTGCTCCTGACCTTTATTTTTCAAAATCCCTAGTAATGGGATTCTGTAAAGACAAGTGGTGCTTTCTGAAAGTAGAAGAAATGGTTCCAGACAGTATTTTCTCAACCAAGGAGACATATCATAAGCTTTGTTTCCATAAGGATTTAAGGTTAAGTTCTCCTCATATTTCATTAAATAAGAAATTTCAGGTTCACTTGCGGGATTATTAAGACAAAAACAACCAAACAAATGAACATCAAGATAAAAAGCCAACTTCTCTGTGCTTTCTATATAATTTACCTCTGCTTATGATAACATTTTCTATAATCAGCCATGTGAACAGGTGGCTAGCACTCTGTATCTAAGTATAGGAAAAAGAAATATCTTTAAGCTCTGTAAATAATCCTTTAATCTTTTTTTTCTTGTCTTCTTAGAACCTTATTTTGGTTTCTGGACAAGGATATTTTTCTTTTCTCTGAAATGAAGCCCTCACTTTCCGTGTACAACTGCTAAGTCTATCTATTCATTGTTGCAGATTACCTTCTGACAGCAGCCAGCTCCAAAGACTCCCAGAAATATAATGGATAATATCAGTTTGAAAAGAGACATCTTTGCAAGTTGCTAACTGGGTAAGAGAATACCTCATGACTTCTGGAAGTTCTACAGGGGCCATCAAGTGGTCTAAAAAACCCACAACACTCTTCAGCTGTGATGAACTTACAGTTGCAAGATCAAGTTGCAATATCTATTCAACATCAAAGTTAAACTCATACATTTCTGTGTCTACACAAGTTCTCACATGTGCACTAGGCATCTAAGCTCCTATTGTATTTGTTGTGGATCTATGTTCCAATTTTTCAAGCTTGTTTTGAAATATGGAAATAACCAGTCTATTGGTGAGACTACATTGCAAGTAATCTTCAGTCTTGTTTCCCAAAGCATATAACTTCTTATAGGCCCTGGTAACATGTTTACCATTTTGCTGGAACTGTAATAGTTTATGCTTTCAGTTCTGGAGTTCATTGGTTCAACTCCTATTATGTCAACTGAGAGAGCATCTGCCCTATTGGTGATAAATAATATGCTTTGTGAATTTGGGGTGAGAGCTAAAATTCAGTGAGACTGCTCATAAAGCCTTGTAGAACTGAAGTTAGTCTGAAAGAAACTACTGAAAAGGCAAAGAACTATTAAACTTTCTGATTCTCTAGTATTTTAGGTACCCTAACAATTCTAATTTGGATATAGGAAATCCATTTTATACAATTCTAAAGTATAGTATTTATCAAATGGAGAACAATATGGAGTGAATATGATGCAGGTCCAATATCTATGAATACTGAGGTCAAACTTATAGGATGTTTTTTACTTCAATCTTCTCTCATTATCTGTATTTCCTGGACTAATAAATTAAAATATATATATATAATCTAGTTCCTAACTAGACTTAAATATATCAGGATGCTTTGTTTCAAGTCTCTAAGTTCAGTGTTGGAGTATTCTCAGTTAAATTCAGTTAAGCATTAGCATTTTCAGAGATTATTCAACCTCAATCATCTTCAATCTTGACATTGTGAGATAAATCCAGACTTACTCAAAGAAGTCTATACAGTGTGCAAGAGCATAGTCTAGTGTGAAAAATGCAACACAATATTTTTCAAGGAGGACATTGGGAGTAAGATTGCTTCAAGCACTTACAGAAACAATTCTATTAATGGAGCAAGAATAGTCTATGATATAGTCAGAAAAAAATTACCAAATGTTTATCAAGATTTATGAAGTTAAAGAAGCTCGTATGTATGTTTAATAGTTATACAATATCTATTATTTGCACATATCTTTACAATGTTTTGCCTATAAAAGTTTTATTAATTGATGTGTTTAATCTTATTTTATTACCAGTAATTATTTTTTTTTAAAAAAACACTTCTTGGTAACAGTCTACAGTGCTTCACATTGAATTCTAATTATGCAGTTAAAACACCATACCACTGTGTTATGAGATTGTAATTTTGTTCCAGAATGGATAAACTATAAGACCAAGGGATGAATAAGCCCATAAGATAAAGGGATAAAAATTATTTCCTCATAAAACAGTGCATAGGAATTGGTGTGTCTACTACACTGAGAGGCTATATCTTTTAATAATATAGATCCCTGACAATGCTAGGTCCTTTGTTTCTGGTTCCATAATAAGGTGACCTATATATGTCCTGTAACAGCTTACTGCAAATGTTGGGCAGTTTGTTCTGTGTTCCAGCCATCAGAAAAAGTGAGTCTGAAAGCCAGAACACTTGTTTGACTTTTTCCCCATTGGAATAAATTAGTTTAATAACAGGTATCTTTCCTGTCAAAACTGAACAAATAGCACTACAGTTCAGGCACCATGGATTTGGTTTCTTTTAGGCTAAATAATAAAGAGACTTAATTCTGCTTACTGCCTAGATAATTATTGTTAAACATTAAGATTATTTGTATAATATGTTCTGCTACTATCTAGAAAGCAAAACAAGTAAACAAAAAAACCCAACAAATAACAATAAAAATCCCACCCAGAAAAAAAAATTAAATTAAAAAAAATGAAGAAAAATAAGAAAATCTTCCAATGTGTTATTTACACTCTGAGGAACTGTGGCATTCAGCACATATCTCTGTTGCTGATGGTACATTTTTATCAATAACATAATTCTTAGGAAATAAAAGAAAAAAAACTTACTTTCAAGGAGGCATCCACAACCTCCCTGGGCAACCTATTCCAGTGCCTCACCACCATCAAAGTGAAAAATTTCTTCCTAATATCTAACTTAATTACACACTTTTCCAGCTTAAAACAATTACCTGTCCTATCATTACACACCTGTGTAAAAAGCCCTACTCCAGCTTTCCTGTAGGTCCCCTTCAGGTATTAGGAAACCTCTACAAGGTCTCCTCCTCACTGCAAGATGAACAACCCCGGTTCTCTCAGCCTGTCTTCAGAGGAGAGGTTCTCTAGCCTTTGGGTAATCTTCATGGCCCTCCTCTGGTCCAGCAGGTCCATGTCCTTGTGTTTGGGCCTCCAGAACTTGACACAGTACTACAGGTGGGGTCTCATGAGAGCAGAATCACCTCCCACAAACTGATGGCCGTGCTGCTTTGATGCAGCCCAGGATATGGTTGGCTTTCTGGGCTGCAGGTATGCATTGCAGGCTCATGTTCATTTTCTTATCAACCAACACCCACAGGTCTGTTTCCTCAGTGCTGTTCTTAATCCATTCTCTGCCCAGTCTGCATTTGTCCTTGAGATTACTCCAACCCAGGTCTTACACTTGAAATTATTTAACTTTTTGAGGTTGGTGTGGGCACACCTCTCAAGCCTGCCAAGACCCCACTGGGTGGACTCAGCTCCGGTGTGTTGACAGCACCACACAGCTTTGTGCCATCAGCAAGTTTGCCGAGGGTGCACTCAATTACACCATGTCTTTGACAAAGATTTTAAGCAGCTTCTGTCCCAGTACTGACCCCTAAGGAACTCCACTCATCACTGGTCTCCATTTAGACATTGAGTTGTTGACTGCTCTTGGAGTGCAGCCAGCCAATTTCTTATCCACCAGGTGGTCCATCCATTGATCCCATATATTTTCAATAGAAACCAGGATGTCAAGCAGGACAGTATCAAATCCTTCACACAAATCCAGGCAGATGACATCAGTTGTTCTCCCCTTGTTCCCTGACACTGACCCTATTGAAAATAACCAGCAAAATTATCAGGCGTGATTTGTGCTTCATGAAGCCTTGCTGGTTGCTACCAAGTTCCTCCACATTTTCCATGTGCCTTAGCAAAGCCTTCAGGAGAATGTGCTTCATGGTCTTGCCTGGCACAGAGGTGAGACTGACTGGCCTGTAGTTCCCTGGGTCCTCTTTTCTTCCCTTTTTGAAAATGGGAGTTATGTTTCTGCCTTTCCCATCAGTCTTGTCAGGTCCCATGGACTTGTGCATTTTCAAGTTCTTTAGGTGGTCTCAGTCCCACTCTTCTGAAGTGGGTGAATCTTCCCCATCTCTGTCTTCTGCAACTTGGGTGGTGTGGTCAGAGTTCTTTCTTGTGAATACTGAGGCAGAAAAGTCATTGATAACCTCAGCCTTCTTCATAACTTGTGTAACGAGGTCTCCTGTACCTTCTGGAGAAGGCCCATATTTTACCTGTTCTGTCTCTTATCAGAGACCAGAACATCTGTTTTACTCAAACTCAAAATCAATAAAATGTTCATATACCATCAAGCTTAAATATTTTTTAACATGATTAGAAACATGAGCCGACAAATCATTGTTTCACAAAATTGACCAACCAACAGCACTGGCAAAAATTAGGGTAAAGAATAGGGGAGAAGAGGAATATAAAATGAAGGCACAACATATATGTTATGAAGATTTACCTTAATACTATCAAATAGAAAACTATGATTGCCTTTGGATTTATTTAAGTACTTGTTTCATCATCCACCATCAGCTACCAAACATCATGTATTTCTCTGTGGCCTCATAAGGGAAAATGCTGCTCACACCTTTGCAATCTAGAGACAGCTGTGGAAATCTCTTCACTTAAATAATTTAGTTAATGACAGCATTTACCTAAGTGATAATTTGCTTCTACAAGGCACATGGGGAAGTATTTTCTTAATCTTCCCTTCTCATTAATCTTTTAAGAGTATTTGCACAGTCAGGGTTGCTTACAACATGTTCCAAATAAAAGGAAAAGTTCAGAAAAGAGCAGAAGAGAAAACGTATTTCAATTTTAAGCAGGAATCAGTTGAACATATATTTTTTTCTCCATTTCCTAGTTTCAATTAAAAAAAAAACGAAAAAGTTTAGAACAAACAAAATTTAGGTTTCCCAATTTTAATACACAAAAATCTACAAATTTTTCCCTTTTTTATTTGAAACTGAAAATGCTTATTGCATTCAATCTATTCTAGGCAGAAGAAATGGAAATGCACTTTAGTTCAAGTAGTGTAAATGTTATACCACTGGAAGACATGCAGTGTTTATGCAAGTGACACAAACATAAAATTCAGAGTAGAAATAGGTTGTGGTATTTTAAACTTCTTTCTAAAATTTAAGAAAAATAGTAATTTAATAGAGGGGCATTACATTTGTAATTTAATGGCACTAGAGAACCTTAAAAAAAACCTAGTTTATATTAAAGCTATACTACTAAACCCAACGTCACGTTATTTGAGAATAAAGTTCATGCTATTTAATTGAATGTATCATTAAATTAAAAACTAGTTATTTCTGGATATATGATTATGGTTTAATTGTATTTCCAATATGAAACTAAATACATATATGTCAGTAATAGATACAATTGGAATTGTAAAAGATCACAATTTCCAAAAGCTAAAAGCCTAATGGTCCCATAAATATCTAGGGGACAATGGGAATCCAAGCAGAAATTATTATAGTATTGTTCAGAAAATCTTTATGATATAATTCTAATGAAGTCATACATAACCCTGGCTAAGAAAGGAAGTTAAACCACAAGTCTTATTAGATATACAGTCTGAATGATGACTCTTTTACTTTATTTGTAAATCTGTACTTCTGTATATTTTTTGAGCTAATAAATTAAAATCTCTACCAAACGAACCAAACCAAACAAAAATGAAAATCAAACAAATAGCAAACTTCAAACCAGCTGAATTTTCTATAAAGTTAGGAAGATCAAGTTAAAAACTTAAACTTTTGATTCAAGTTTAGATTGAAGAAACTTGATGAGTTGCATATGAACTGTGCTTATGGCTGAAGTGTAAACAGGGTACAAAAGATCAGTCTGCCACAGTTTCATATACATATGAATTAACTTGTTTTTCTCCTGGTGTCATTTACACTGTTTTATTTCCTTCTGGCTGTGTGCTGCAGACCATATTTGTGATCTTTAATATATATGATAAATATATGATATAAATATATTTATTACATGTTATATAAATATGATATTTATGAAACATTTAAGTCTCCATGGAAATTTAATTTTAGAAATATTAGTATTTTTGTGTTTGTACTGCTTCCTGCATAATCTTATGTCTCATAATTTCCTAGAGAATACTTATTTTTTTCTTTATGCATGTGTAAGGCAAGCTAGATATAGGTTCATCTTCTGTAGTTCTTTGGTTGTCAGTGACATGTGAAAAATCGCATTGTATGAGGTTTGAGATTGAAAGCGTACCCTATGTTTTATGAGCATTTAATTTAAGGTGAATAATAATGCAATGACACTTCTCATAACTTCCCTAGTGTTTCAGTTTTCCACTGGTTGTCCAGGAATTATGAGCTAAATGTACATTTCCCTGAGCTTGAATATCTAAATCTAGTGACATTCTTTAAATACTTAATACTTCCGAACTCCTGCTACATTTTGATCGCATATAATTTGAAAAGCAAGTTTCAATAAAAAACTATATACATCCTGATAGAAACATTTCATTTTATTTTCACTGTGTATTTTCCAGCATTGTTTTATTCTAGAGTATTGTTCTAGCTGAAATGCATGGATTTCAGATGTTTTATATTATATTGTGAACTGTGATGTCATCATTCTTACATAAAAACAGAAATTAATTTAAAAAACAACTCATATATAATCATAGGTCAGTCATGTTCAGTTTCTAGCAGTTGGTTCAAATGAATGTGGGGCCACTTGCCTGTATTCTGAAGTGCTTTTCCTCCATTTAAGGTGATCATACATTGATTGTTCTTTCTACTTCTAGGCCAAATGTCAGGTTCTGCACTTTGGCCACAAGCCTCAGCAGCACCACAGGGATGAGAAAGAGTGGCTGGAGAGCTGCCCAGCAGAGAGCGACCTGAGGGTGCTGGTTGACAGCTGCCTGAACACGAGCCAGCAGTGTGCCCAGGTGGCCAAGAAGGCCAACACCATCCTGGCCTGCATCAGGAATAGTGTGACCAGCAGGACCAAGGAGGTGATCCTGCCCCTCTTCTCAGCTTTAGTAAGGCCGCACCTTGAGTTCTGTGTGCAGTTTTGGACACCACAGTATAGGAAAGACATCAAGGTGCTGGAGAGAGTGCAGACAAGGGCAACTAGGCTGATGAGGGGTCTTGAGAACCAGCCTTATAAGGAGTAAGTAATTTTTGAGATTACAGCATTCCTTAAGACAGTGAACTATTTGATTATATTATCTAACCCAGAAAAGCAATCTGCCACTGCTTCAGAATTGCAGATGAAAAATACCAACACTAGAAAATAATAATGGACTGGAGAATAATAATAGAAACCAAAACCAAAATATAAACTATCTTGCTAAGCAGGGGAACCCACAGAAGGCCAGAAAATCTGCTTTGCAGCACAGAAAACACGTATGTGCTAAATTTCTTCCTCCTAGCAAGAGAAATCAACTAAAATAAATAAATAAATAAGCTGCTCTTTCACAAAGAGAATTAGCAGGATTATTAAAAAAATTAGCAGAAAAAGTATTTTAAATCATTTTTAAAATAGCAGAATTATTTAAAAATATGATCAAATATTTGTAGTATTTGAAATTATTTTAGATTTTTTATGTTGATGCAGATAAAGAAGTACAATTAGGCAAACAATTCATAAAATCAAAAAAACAATGCTTTCTTTCAAGACTTTAAATTCAAGAACTAGACTCTATCTGCCTACACAACCACAATTACTTGTACAGAAAATCAGACTTATCATTTCTTTTAGTGGAAGTGATGTCAGCCTCATTTGCTGTCACGAAATAGAATTATCAGAAAATAAGTTCATCCAGAACTGAACACAAGTTTTCCTTCTTCCCTACTTCACTGTTGACTCTTAGGTGATGAACCAATGTGTGAGCAATACTAGAAAAATGAGGCAGTCATCATTTAACAAAGACCCAAAGTTTAAGAAGCTGAGGGAAAGGAAGGAACTTTGGAATACATGGCACAGCAAGTTGAAAAACAGCTATAGATAACCTTGCATACTCCCAAAGCAGATAAAAAAAGAGAACTGTGGAAATCTTTCTGGAAATGCTGGAAATTATTAATAATACAAAACAGTAAATTTATTGTGAGACTCTTGTATTTCTTAGTGATTTCTAACACATGGAACTTTTTTTTTGGGGATGAATACATGTAGTGATAGCACTCATAAACCACAAGAAAATAAAATTAGAGCAGAGAGCATAGAATTTTTGTAAGATATCCTATACTCTAAGAGTTTGAGAATTGAGGTCAAAACCCTTATTCTCTAACAAGCAATGCAGATAAATTATCCTTGGGTATGCACACAGACTCGTTTTCTGCAATGTGTGATAGAATCAAGGGAAAAAATAAAAAGGAAATTTATTTAGGGATATTGCGTTACTTGCAAAATCTTTTTTTTTTTTTTTTTTCCTCTCTGCACCCAGTTAACTATGTTTTAAGTACAAATACAGTGTTTCTTACTTAATTATTTAAGTTGTAATATAAGGGATAAGCTCTATTTCTTGCTTTTTCTCAGCTTTTTATGATTTAGGGAAGTAATTCAGTTCTTCTAAATCTCTAAAATGTGGAATTGAGATTTACGTTACCCATGAATATTGTCCAACATGGACAGACTACAAGAGGAGCAGACAGATATAGATTAGTATTAGATTGTACTCTTAAAATAGATCTGAAGAATTTAATTTTAACTATAAAATTCCCACAGCCTATTATAATATACTTTTGTTTAATGACCATATTTTAAAAACATATTTAGTCCATGTTCAGTTATGTATAACACACATACATGACTGAGCAGTTTGACAGCAACAGCTTTTTTTACAGCTTCAGGTGATGAGTGATAATTAGGGTTAGTGAAGTTGTGAATGAATTATTTAACAAAGGAAAAAGACAAAACAAAATATGTTCTGAAGATTGGAAAATCAGAACAGAACACAGTATGCTATGGATACTCTCTCTGAACATTCTGAGATTGCATTTTCCATGCAAAGGATTTATAACTTTAAAATCATGCTCCTTTCACCTTTGTTAGGTGACTCAGCAGAGGTTTAGTGTGCATTGGGAATAATTTAATTTTCTTTTTCAGTTTGTAGCAAGAAAGGTCCTTCTGTGATTTTCATCACAACACCTTTGTATCCCTTCTTAAAATTATGTGTCTGTAGTCAAATTTATGTTACAAAATGAGGAAGCTTAGGCATCCGAAGCAGAGAAATTCCTCAAGAGTATAAAAAATATTGCTTGGAGATGTCAATGGTTTGTCTCTATTTAAAATGACTCTATTTAAAATGACTCTATTTAAAATGTTATGTAGGTATGTGTATTTTGTGCAGTGATAATATATATATAGCTCTTGCTGAAACTTGTCAAATGAGTAAGACATTGTAATTTTGTGAAGAGTGCATTAATACATATAGTCTAGTGAAGGAGGAAGGGTCACAGATTTTTTCTGTATATTATTGGTCTCAAGGTTTAACAGGAACAGAGCTAGCAAAGTCATAGCAAAACCTTAGAACTGCAGGGTGACAGGCAGGTGTCCGGATCTGCAAGAAGCCTGAATATTTCTAGCAGCCTTACCATGGTTCGTATGCACACAAGAAATCTGCTGCCCTTTGAATACAACATTAAATATCACAAGAAGGAAGTTGGCATTTCATCAGTTCTTTTCAGATCTCTTCTGGTAATGGACTGAGATCCCCATGACAACAGCAGTAGGGGAAGATCATGCTCTCTAGATCTCAATCCAGATGGTTTTGCAATTCTTTGAGCAGAGTTTGAAACATTCCCTGTACACAGCACTTGAGAGATGCTGTGCAAAACAGGTATCCTCTGAGAATTTCAGGCATTGGACAGTGATCCATGTACTGAAGGAAAGTTAAACAAAGTGTCAGGATAGAAAAATTAAATAGAAGCTAATTTAAAGTATGTAAAGGGAAAGTAAATTATTATTCTTGTTTTTAGTATTCAGTTGCTAACCAGAAGCATGCCATTTTATATAATGAAGGAAAGATGCTTTCTCAGTTCTGTTCCAAATCTTAACACTTTCTTTACGCATTAAAGCTTATTACTTAAGCTGTAGATTTTAAGGCAACTAAAAGTTATATGTTTCCTTCTGAAAGCTGAGATCTTTAACTGTTTTGGAAGACTACCCTTGAAGTCCTTTTTGACCAAGAACCTCCCATTTGTCTGTTAGACCAAATATCTACGTTGATATAACGTGAGATGTTGACTGAGAAGAGCAGTACATCTTCCATAGTAGAAAAACTGGGTAGATATTAATGTGATTTATACAGATGTGTGTGTGTTGCTCAATATATATTGAAATTTAACTAAGCATTGAAGTGTAACTTACTTAGCATAGAAGAATCACATCTGAAAATTCTGGAGTAATGAATTTTCAGAGACATACAAGAAATAAGTTGCCATCTTCACTTTCCTGGCAACTGATTCTATTATAATTACTGCAATATAAATTAAAATTTTCTGTGTTCGAATTCCATATTTTTTGTCTTCCTTAATACATAGAAAACAGAATTTTAAGCCCTCACATTTAAATGTCTATTTATTTATTTTTTTTACAAAAGAAGATTTTAAGTTTTAGCTTGAACATGCAACTATATAAAATAACTCTTCAGAGTAAATGTGTGCTCAGAAATTCAAAGACTTGATAATTATTAAATAAGACTAAAATAAAATTGCCTATTGCTTACTTTTTTTTTTTCTGTAGTTTTGCATATAGTATATCTAAAATAAAAAATAGCTTTTTATACTTGGAATAAGCTAGGTAGGAGAAAAAATATAAAGAAATTGGTAAAAGTATTTACTGTGTAAGAAACACTGCAGTAATACTAGCTTTGAATATTAAGCATATGAGTAAACTTATTATTGGTGTTCAAATAGCTTATCTCAATCACTATAAAAAGAACAAAAAACACCTTTTAAATGGTCTTTAAATGTACAAGTTTCAGATAGACAGATGCCAATGCTGCTGAGGCCTACTTTAAATTATACGTAATAACAAATTATTTCTAAAATTCTGAAACTTAAGAGCCATTTGAATGGTAACTTGGTGAGACAGCTGGAAAAGAATTAATGGGCCATGTGAAACTCAAGATTTTCCAAGAAGCTCTCCTTTCTCATTAGCATAATATAGCAGTAGCACCTGAATATCCTGGGAACTCTGAAAGAAAGAACAAATAAAGGAGAACAAAGATCTGTGAGCCATTAATTCCAGAGAAAAGGCAGAAAGTTAAGAGCTAAACTAGTCAGAATAAAACCACAATTACTCTGAAGACATTTCGTCAATATCTAAGGTAGCATTAGCTATGATGACCATGAGCTGTTGGTGGCTCCCTAGTATAATCCTGTATTTATACTGACTGTAGGAACAACTCTCATACAATTTACTATAAAAAAAATTGAAGACTGAGACAGTGCTTCATATACAGTCTAGTAAAGTAAATGATACTGGGGAGAGAAAAAGAAAAAGAACTTGAGAATTTTATAAATAGCACAAGAAAATGAGTCTTCAGTGTTCACTACTCCTTTAAATACACCTATAAATTCTCCCTGTTGAAACAGCGCCCATTTAGTCTTTCAGTTGGGAAGCAGCATGTTATAATTCCGTTTTTGCTGTTTTGTTCTTTTATTTTTTTTCTTTGTTTGTTTTTTTTTTTTCTCTGTAACTAGGATAAAAGTAAATCAGCCTGAGGGAAAAAAAAATAATAATAAAAAAACAACAACAAAAAGGTTTGCTTCATATGTATAGCAACAAAACCATGACAAAGAGATTGATGTCTCTATTAAAGAAATAAGTGAGGGAAATAATTTCTTAGCTTTTCTAAGTCTGTGTTGCTGTTCTCTTTCTAAATACTTCACAGTATAATATTGGGTTTGAACTAAAAAAAAGGAAAAGAACTTAACCCCTTCGCTGGCAGTGGAAACCACAAGCACAAAAAATAATCATTTAGCTTCAAAGATCATAAAGAAAATTGTAGTGTTCATGTCAATACCCAGACTCCCAACAGACTATAGCTTCAATGATCAGAACCTTTGCCTCGTTGAGACATTTCAAAGGATAAAAATGCCTTGTGGGGTTTGTTTAGGTTTCTTTCGGTAAAGAAGACCAACAAGACACCTTTTATTGGTTGTCACACAGAGAGCTGCAGTATCTGTCATAATGAACAGCTGGGGAGTTTCTAGTTATCTACCATTTTAAAGCTACTAGTAAATACATAAGGAAAATATCAGTGGTGCAGTTTAGGTGGTTGGTTACAGATACCTTTCCTCTTTTCACTAGTTATTTCAGTTCTGCAACAGCCACTCAAGTGAAATAATTAAAACTGACATTCACCTGCAGAAACACGGAGGAAAACTCTCTGGTGAAAACCTTCCAACATTTGCCTTTTACCACTTAAACTCCTCTAAAGCCATGGGCTTTTAAGATTCTGAATCTGAAATTATTCTGTCAAATGAGTCACAAAAGAAGAAGAACAAAAGTACTAACAAAAGTAAACCTAGTTTCAGTTTTACAAATTAAAACTGCTGGGGGCGAGTCATAGAAGAGAAGAAAATAGAAATTAATGTGCAAGTAAACATTCATTTGTTACTGTCAAGAGTAGTCCCTCTACTCCTTAGACTAAAGGAACTTTAGAGACTGAAGGTCAGTGTGAGTGAACAAAGCTGTTCATTGCTTGTGGTTTACAATTTAAAAACCAGTAAAACTTGTGGTCTGATTAGACTGCCTAGCTGAGTAGTTTGGACAAGTCACAATGCACTATGGAACAGATTTGGGACTTAAGCATCAATCCTGGTAAATTCAGGCAAGAAGAAAACATTCCAACATATTTCTTGCTCTGCTATCTTTTTCCTGTCAGTCTAAGAATGAGGAATTATAGAGCATGTAAATTGATTGTCTTTATTTGTAGAAAGCTTACATGGGTACTGTATGTTCATATAAGTGTCTCTCAAGCATTTTGCTTTGCTCATGATTTAACTGAGGTTTAGCAATAAAAACCAAGTTTACACTCTAGGCTCAAGGATTCCAATAAAAAATAGTTTCAGAGACAGCAACGTCTTATGGCTCAGGATGTGTATTTCCAAACCAAATTTAAAATACTACAGCCCAGAGTTTCTGACATTTTGGGTTTTCCTATAAATATTTGTCTAAGTTGTTTTTTTGTTGGTTTTTTTGTTTGTTTGTTTGTTTTAATCAAAACTGTATAACAAACAATAAAAAAAAACCAAAAACACAAAAAAAAAACCACCAGGGCACTAAATGTGCATTTAAGAGGCCTGTGTCTGTTTCTATCTTCATGGCTTCACATCCTTCCACCTCTTCCCCTCCCACCATCTATCTGTCTTGTCCACCTTCCTATGAGTATAAACATCCTTGATTATAACAGGAGTGCTGTCACATTGTTTTATTTACTGTTATATAAACATGTTTATGAGTACTGGTGACTAATACCAATTGAAAAAATTCTCAATAAATGGTGACTGCTGAATAATATAAATGTGAAGTACATGTATATCATTCACAGACATGAACTGAAGTTTAGAAGAAACAGAAGTCTCAGGGTAGAATGACTAAAGGATGGAAGTCACCTTTATCAGTCTTCAGGAAAAAATACCCTCTAAACCATTCTTCCACGAAAAGTATTCAATATAATTTTCTCTGGGAGTTGATCCAGGTTCCAGATTATTTATGAACCATAATCAAAGGCAGTAACATTTAAAAGCAAACTGAACTGTGAATCTGCAATAAACTGGGGTAATCTGTAAACATGTTTGTTATCAAAGAGAACAAATAGGGATAAACAAGTAAGCTAATTTTCACGTATCGAAAGCTGTTTCCCTTGTTTTTATTAACACTGATTTCCAAAGATTGATATTGGGTGGTAAATGCTCATATGACTAAACAGAACCTAATCTGAACCACAGGATTTTATTTTGCATTTTTTAGATGCAGGTAATACTGAATGTCTCCACCAGATGTTCTCAATCTCTGCTACCATTGTAATGATTCTAAAAGCCTATAAACCCATGAAAGAACTGCTGGAATTAAGTAATTTCTCTTCACTGACAATAAAACTAGAATTTTCAATTTACTTAAGCCTTCTTATTATTTACTCCTCCCCCTCACAACTGAGTCTTGCAGAATATCAAACATATGTATAAACTAAAAGATAGTAATCATTCAGTATGTGTTCCATTTGGAAATATTTAATGGTATAAATTTATGATCACAATATTTATGAAGGTGTTGAGAAACCAAAGATAATTCTTTTATAAGAAAACACATTCACCCCAAAATCATATTTCTGTCTGTCATGAATTATAGTAACATTTGGAATACACGGGAAACTTTGTGCTCATCTATTCTCTCCATTACTATCACTACCCATCAAGTTAGAGATTTTATTTTACTATGCTAAAATCAGTGTCTGATGAAAAAGTATTAGGTTCACACAGCACTAGTTCAAGTTGAACGCCAATGAAACTTAGAAAGAATACAAACAGGAGATGGCTATTGCCATTTTCACAATTAGATTTAAATTCTACATCTCAGTTGTACTTCTTGTCACCAAAATGCACGTCTGTGGTTAGGAATGTTGTAAATTGGAATAACTTCTTAATGCTTATGAAGACTGTGATTTTAAGCATCTTATTTCAGGAATAGTTCCTAAGATCAGTTCTCTTTGGCAACTTGTTTTGGTGACTGAAGAACAGTTATTGGAATCAAAAGCAACAACGAAATTACAGGCTGGAGAGTAGGGTGGGGAGAAACTTGATGAAAGTCAACAAGGGCAAGTGTAGAGTCTTGCATCTGGGGAAGAACAACCCCACGTACCAGTACAGGCAGGGGGATGACCTGCTGGAGAGTAGTGTAGCAGAAAGGGACATGGGAGTCCTGGTAGACAGGAGGATGACCACGAGCCAGCAATGTGCTCTTGTGGCCAAGGCAAATGGCATCCTGGGGTGTATTAGAAAGGGGGTGGTTAGTAAGTCAAGGGAGGTTCTCCTCCCCTTCTACTCTGCCTTGGTGAGGCTGCATCTGGAATATTGTGTCTAGTTATGGGACCCTCAGTTCAAGAAGGACAGGGAACTGCTTGAAAGAGACCAGCACAGAGCCACAAAGATGATGGAGTGGAACATCTCCCTTATGAGGAAAGGCTGAGGGAGCTAGGTCTCTTCAGTTTGGAGAAGACTCAGGGGCAACCTCCTTAATGTTTACAGATGTGTTAAGGGCTAGTGTTAGGAGGATGGAGCCAGGATTTTTTCAGTGATGTCCAGTGGTAGGACAGGGGGCAATGGGTACAAACTGGAGCATAGGAGGTTCCACGTAAACATCAGAAAAAACGTCTTTACTGTGAGAGTGACAGAGCACTGGAACAGGCTGCCCAGAGAGGTTGTGGAGTCTCCTTCATTGGAGACATTCAAAGCCATGGTCATGTTCCTGTCTGATGTGCTCTAAGTGATCCTGGTCTGGCAGGGGGGTTGGACTAGGTGATCTTTCGAGGTCCCTTCCAATCCCTAAGATTCTGTGATTCTGTGAAAATCAGCTCTTAAGAACAAAGCTGTAGCTAGTATTTTGCTGACAGATGAAATGGAAACAAGGTAAAGTTTGTATTGTGTCTTCTCATGAAATTTTAAACTTTTAGATTAACAGAGTGCAGGCCCATTTTTGACAGATTTTTCTGCAGTGAAAGTGTCTTTGAGCAACTGTAAACCCAACCATTATGTCGGGTTCTAGTAATCTTATTTATGAAAATAATAATAAGCTCCACAGTGTCAATGGGAAAACACAAGTTGCTGAAAAGAACAAGTCAGAGTATAAGCCTTTACATTAGGTGCTTCAATACCATTTTCCGATACCCTCTTTACTTGATTTTCATCCTATAATTTTAGTCCTATTATCCAAATCATTCAAGTAAGCATGAATATTTGAGGAATCATGATTTTTCGCCACTGAGTGCTGGTCTTCATCCTTCACAACTGTCACTGAAATGGTAAAGGTGAAGAAAACACTTCCATGACCTTGTCTGCCAAAGCATATATTTGTAGTTTTCCACTTAGGATGTCTTTAGAAACTCCCTATGTCAAGGTCAGAACATAAACTGAAGAATTACTATGCCTTCTTAGATTTGGATGCATGTGACTCCCAAAAAGGGAACACAGAGATCCTGAGGCAGTTTCCTTCTTACAGATCTCAGCTGCTGTTTTTGCTGTCACAGCAGCCACAAACAGTTTGCTTGGACAGCATGGTGAGAGATGAGTCAGACCTCTCCATGCATCAAGAAGTTTCCTCATGCCTAACATTTTTGAAGACTGAATTATGCAAACAGGGTAGTTTGTATCAGAGGAATTATCGTATTGCAACACAAAACTATATAGATAACTTTTGAAGGAAAAAATTGCTTCTACTAAAGTGCAGTGTAGGTGAAATTGCAAACAATGTATCTGCAATGTCAGGGTGTCCTTGGTCTGAGACATCAAGCCTGAATTAAAAAATGACCACTTAGTGCAGTAACATCTTGAATCAGAAATGCCTGACACTTTTTATTGAGTGGAAAGTTTAGAACAGTAAAGTTCTTCCCTTAGACACCTTCTGACAATTAAGTAGGTTCCTAATTTAGACACCTAAAGAATATTAAAACTTACTATGTTACTCATTGTTTAAAATACAAATTAATGTAGTATATTTGCTGTCTGCCTAATATTTATTCAAAACGATTTCCCACTGCAGCTGAGAATGCTCTTTTTAACCACCAAGGATGAATGCAGAACACTGGGTATGTAGAACAATTGGCATTGTTAAAGGTAACAGGGAGAGCTTTCATCCAAAACATACTATGTATCCCCACAGATGCTATTGTAGCTTCCAGTACTGGTAGCGATAAATAGTGTGCACAAAGAGTGAATGCTGAGAAACAGCCACACATAGAAAAGGGAGTGTAACAGGAATTCCGTGACAGAAGGAGGGAACTTTTATTAAAATAACAGGTATGGCATTTTCCCTTTGCTCGTCTTTCTTCCTACTATCTAAACTTTGGGGCTTAATTTTGACTCCCTCAATGTATCATGCTTCAAGAAAGAACCTTGGTCATGACTGTAACAAAACCTTAATTTCCTCGTGTCTAGAATGGGGTTATATAGGTGTAGGTAGTGACCAAGAGCATTCTTGTAAAGGTGTCCTGCACTTCTGAGAAAGTGCTGTGCACATTTAGAAGTTAGATTTGGTAAACAGAAGGGATCTGTAGTTCACTGTGCCTTACTGTTACTCCATCAAAATAGCTGGCATAGTCCTAGTTTTCCTCCTTTCATTTTGTCTGTTGCAAATTATCTGAGGTGTCCTAAAGAGCACCTCTGTTGTTTGAAAGGGCGTGTGGGTTTTCCGAACTAACCTGTCTCATATATTGAGCTGCGTAAAGAACATTTGCAACTAATTGAAAACATGCATACACTTCACAGATGAATGCCTCAGTCATTATCTTTCAATTATGAATCTTGGCTCTGTTTTTTGATGTCTGGTTTCAAAACCACCTTCAAACCCTGGCTGAGAATCTTAGTACTTTGTGTAATGTCTGGAAGATGAGCAACACACTGAATTTTGGCTCTGAATTATGTCAGATCTTAATTATAAGTAAACAAATATATTATAGTCTACACTAACTACAGCATGACAAATATTTAATTAGAATAGGCGTAAGAATCTTAGAAGCTCCATAGTGTGAGAGCAGGAATCAGTGTTTGCAGTATCTAGTACTAGGCTCTGGTCTAACCCCAGCAAAAACAGAAGAGTTTCTAAAGGAAATCATAAAGCGTTATCAACCCTCTTCTAGTTTCTGAAACAAACAGTGCTGAGTGAATAATAGAGAGGCCTCACTGACATTGATCCAGGAGTCACTGAGGACATTTTAAAAGCACTTCATTACAGATTATAGCCAATCCACGTTATCAGTGGTGGTATCCTTCAGCAACCATGAAAATATACAGATTCTAAAACCTTCAAAATTTGTTTAACATTCGCAGTGTTAAAGTCTTTTTTCTTAAAAAAAAATAATTAAAAAGTGTTTCTATTTATGCAATTGCTAAAAACTATATGGGAATTTTCCAATGAAAATATCTTTTTCTGGAAAAAAAAGGTTTTGTGGAAAGCAGTATGAATAGATGGAGAAATTTATTTGCCTTAAGCAGGAATTAAAAAA
>NW_009952896.1:1254321-1285384 GCF_000747805.2 Chaetura pelagica | reverse complement strand
AATTTTAATTATTAATTGACCAGATAAAAAAATGTTAGAGATTATCAACTCATTAATTAAATTTATATTAAATTTTTATTTCCATTTTCATAGAATTCAGGATTCTTCTGGTTAAGGGGAAAGGAATATTTGTATTTAAAAATGCTTTACAGACAAAAAATAGAAAAGTGAATAGATTAATTTTAAGATTTTCCCCTTTTATTTACATAAACTATTTCTCAGTTCAACTTTAGAAGAGAAATGCAGAGAATGAGACAAGTCCTGTCATGCCTCGCATGATCAACACTATTATTTCATTTAAAAAATATTAGTAAGGTATAAATTGTGGTGTAACAGTAGACTGCACTACTACTAATGATTCATCTGTTTTTTTCACTGGAAATAGGAGTACGATTCTTCTGTTTAATTTCTAGCAACAATTATGGGCCTCTGTGCAAAATGTCATACTAGTTTTTTTCATAATTGACACTTCTTGGTCTTCTAACAGTTGTTGAGAGAGAGTCATACCCATTTGCTTGTTTCCCTTCAGTAGGAGTAAAAGTGATTTGGCAAGGAAAGGTTTCAGTGTGGTGGACAGCCTGGTGCAATTACCTCTCCTATCTTGGCCTGCTGCAAGAAGGTTCATGTTCTGAAGTGTAAAAGAAAGGATTAAAGAATCCTCTTAGTTCTTGAGACAGGAAATGATCATGAAGGCACCTGGGAGCTGAGTATCCGTGTCTGGTGTTTCTCTTTCCCTTTTTTTATCCTTGCGTCATACAGAGCTTATAGCTTTGCAGAATTTTTGAAGTTTGGGATACATTTAAGTCTTCGTTTCCACAATGGTGGTAAAAAGTCCATCACAACACACTATTTAGGAAATCCAAAAAAGAATTAAGCCCCCCAAATAGGTGAAAGCCTTATGGCCTCTATCAATCATGCAGTATTTCTATGTAGACAGCTGTGATACAGGGAGGGCTTTTTTCATGTGTCCTTGCGGAATATGTTACGAAATTGAAGATCTCACAAAATAAGCAACAAAAAATTGTGATTCACTGTCTAGTTGTTGGTTTTCCATAGCCAGTGTTACTCCTCTCATGGAAGCAAACTGAGTTGCCTTCTTTGTAAAAAGGGTTTTCTTCACACTATGTGCTAAGCTGTGTTAAGTCTTCAGTTGAATAAGGTGATTTTCTTGCTTATGAGATATACACTAGCCACAACTATTCTTTGTTCCCTTTCAGGGATTTAAAGAAAGATCCATACTTTTCTTTATCAACAGTATGGCCCAGTTGCACCCCTGTAAAGCTGAACTGTCTAGAAGTTTTAGTACATTACTGTACAGAGTAATTTTACAACTGATACTTCAAGGACATTTCTTGAATTCAGCAACAGTGCACACAGTGGATATCATATCACAGAATCAATCACAAAATGGTATGGGTTGGAAAAGACTATCTAGTTCCAACACCCATGTCATGGGCAGAGACACTTCCCACTAAAGCAGGTTGCTCAAAGCCCATCCAACCTACTCTTGAGCACTTCTGGGAAGGGGGCATCCACAACCTCCCTGGGCAACCCATTCCAGTGTCTCAGCATCCTCAGTGAAGAATTTCTTGTTAATGACTAATTTAAATCTTGCCTCTTCCAGTTTAAAGTTATTATCCCTTGTCCTGTTGCTATAAGCCCTTGTAAAAAGTCCCTCCCCAACTTTCCTGTAGGCCCCTTCAGGTACTGGAATGCTGCTATGAGGTGTCTCCAGAGCCTTCCCTTCTGCAGGCTGAACAACCACAACTCTATCAACCCGTCTTTATAGGAGAAGTGCTTCAGCCCTCTGACAATCTTCATAGCCCTCCTCTAGACTCACTCCAGCACTCCATGTCCTTCTTATTAGGATATTAGGAAGTACATCCTCATGGAGATGGTGATTAGACATTGAAATTGACTTCCCAGGGAAGTGGGGGAGGCACCATCCCTGGATGTGTTCAAGGAAAGGCTGCATGTGGCACTTAGTGCCATAGTCTAGTCAATATGGTGATGTTTTTCATGGGCTGGACTTGATGATCATAAAGGTCTTTTCCAGCCTTGGTAATTCTGTGATTCTGTGGTTCTTATGTCAGGGCCTCCAGAACTGGACACAATACTACAGGTGGGGTCTCACAAGAGTCTTGCATTCTTCCTAGAAAAGCAAAATGTAGCCATCAGCAGTGTTTATATCAGTCTGTGTATACAAATGTGAACCCTTAATCTGCTTTCCTAACGAGATTGATGTGAGACATCAAAAGATATAGAAATATTGCCTTTCCAGTCTGTCAGGTCAATGATCCACAAATAAAAAAGCATTCATGCCAGTAATTAGAATAGGCTGGAGATCTGTTACTTTTGTCTTCAGTGTACTTGAAAAATGGAGCCCATTATGGAAATCTATGTATGGATTTGGCTTCTTGTTTTATTTTGTTTTTTCTTTTTTTTTTTGGTAATAAATCCATTTATTTCAAAATGTTCATAAATGCGAATGCAGAACTATTGTATTACTGTATTTGTAAAGGAGATATTGAAGAACATAAAAAGTATACAACATTTTAAATATTAGATGTATTTTGCAATCTTTTAACATAAATTTATTTGAATTATTTGCTACAATCAGATTTTATACTTGCACAACATATTTTATTTTACTATAGTTGAGGATAACCAAATGGGATTTAACAAGGGGAAAATTCTCAGGGAAGATAAGACAATCTTTCAGTAAGTTCAACTGTGGCTGTCATTCTGCTATGCAGTAACAGATCTGGGATCCTGAAGGTCACTTCCTAACAGGAGAAGTCAGTAAAGGTAAGTTGGGTATTTTCTTATTGTAATTTGCTATATCTACAAAAATGTATGAGTATATTCATATCACTGGAAGATAATAAGGAACACAGATAAATTATTGTTGGGGATTTTGATTGAAATATTAATGAAAATTCCCTCAGAAGTAGAAGTACATTAAAAACTACTGAAATAAAACCCCCTAACTTTTCAGACCTTTGCTACAAGTCCAGCAAAACATTTTCAATGCAATATTGTCCTTTTTCTATTATTCCATGGCTACAACCTAGACTGTGAACAACAAAAGAGAAATGACAAAACCATTTATACAAGCAGAGACTGTAGGCCTTGTGTGATATCTTTCCACATGTAAACAAAATAACACATTATCATCAACCTTTTATACCATAACAACAAATACCTATACAATTTGCTATATTGTTACCTTCTAGTAGTCAATTTAAACTTGCTACAAAATCAAATTTCTGCACATGCTTTTGTTTGTGAGAAGAAAGTTTGCATATTTCCCTTCTTATTATGTGCCTTATTCCAGTCTTGCTGGTTCATTCTTAAGTCACACAGACTATGGAAGTAATAGATCCAAAAAAAAGCACCGGAGACCCACAATATTTGGATGAAACAAAGCTAAGTCTCTTTTCCAAGGAAACTATCAGGTCTACCAAAATACTAAGTTGCTTATAACATCTCCTTTGTTGACTTGGGATTCATATTGTTTAGTCAATGAATAGTACTTTCATTGTGTTAGATGAAGTAATGTTTAAGCAATATTGGTTTTATTTTTCTGAACAATGAGTGCAAATATATGCCATTGTGTGCATAAGTTGCTCAATTTTAGCAGTATTTAACTCATACTCACACAGAGCAGTCCTATTTGAACTCATGACATTGCAAGAGAACGGGACTGTAGTACCTCTCCCAACGTATTTGATTCTTTTAATTTTTCATTCTTGAGTCAACAACTTTTGTGTAAGTATCTCTTATTATGCTACAAGCAAAAGAAATATAATCAATGTGGGATTTGTTTTGTTCATTAAAATAATTAAGTTTTTGTCAGAAAACACAAAAGCAAAATCACTAAGTTAAACTACAAAGTGAGATGTTGAGCCTTTGAATATCCATCATACGTATAGACAAAATGATAAGGAATAAAGCAGTTTGAAGTGAGAACTATTCTTTTTGAGTTTATCCAGATTTACCAGGCAGCTGACTGAAACCCTTAGGTTCTAGGATTCAAAGGTGTTCTTAGACAAATTGTCTCATCATTATCTAATTTTTCATGTGCCACTTGCTTACCAAAACCACGGAATAGAATAGTCTTGAGAATACTTATATATAACTATTTCAGTAATAATAAAGAGAGATTCTTTTTACTTCCTCTCTCTTTTCCATTTAAGTATCAAATAAGACATTAATAACCAACACTGGTGAGAGACAGAGTCCAAACATTCATGATATTATTAGAAGAGCTGTTAAAAATACAAATACAAGTTCCTGTGTATTGACAAAATTAATTTATTTGTTCTTTTTCTGTTTAAGACTCCATGTGAGATTCATATGGTTATGTATAGAAGATGATATGACCTCTATAAGAATCTCCCAGTTTCCAGCTCTTTTTCTAACCTCCCTTCAGCTTAAAGGAATGTATATAATATGTCAGGAACATAATCTTATTATGAAAATAATTTTATATCCTCTGGCACATGTGAGTCTGCCTAAAATCTGTACTTACCGTGAGGAAGGTGGGACCAGTTGTGATGAACCACTTCTCATTTTAAGAGCTACTTCAACTTCTCACTTAGCATTACCTTAGCATAAGAATGCCTTCAAAACAATAGCATTTTATTTACAGTTAACTAAGAATGATATTGAGAAACAAGGGAAATAGTTGTAAAATCTAGTTGGCAGCATCTCATCACTAGTTATCAAGACTTTTTGCCATGATGCCACTGAAGTAGTGAGCCAAGCAAGGACTGGGTTGGAGTTTCAAGCATTTGCTTTTCAAAAGGCACCTATGTACATCTGAGACAATCTAGAAGACTATGCCCATCCTTTTAGGTGATAATTTTGTCGAAGTCTGCATTGTAACCATGACATGATAGCAGGACATGTAATTATTAGTCTGTTTTTCACTAGATACTCTGAACATTGGATAAATTACCTAAAACAGCAAGCTCAGTGATAGCTACATAGGCCTCATAAGCAGAACAGGTAAATCTCAGATTTATCAAAACTGAACAGCTATCAAGCCATACCATTTAGATAATTATATAAAGATAAAAGATAAAAATAAAATAATGATAATTTTAATGTCTCTGTGTCACCCATATCACAGTAGGTAAGGTATATAACCATGGGCTACTGTGGTTATTTTCACTATACTGATGTTAATTCATGGCCTGCTTGACTCATGCTTTTTATAAAGGTAGAAAAAGAAATAGAGGAAACGGAGCAATTATGATCAGCACTTAAATAAACAGAAGAAAAATATTTACTTCATTGAAAACTTTGCCCAAATTCTGAATAAAGGCATAGTTTACTAAAGAAAACAAAGCAAAATATTTTATGTGGTTTTAATTTAGTGCAATTTTACTTATTTGTTATGTATTTTTTCTTTCTTCTTCACTTAGAATAAAAAATCCTGAAATGCCAATGTATAAATTGAGTATGGATGTGTATACCTATGTCATATAAGTGAAAGAAACAAAAGTCTCCACAGCGAGTATTCCTAAGCTTCCCATAATACAATTTCTGTTATATAAAAGGCAAATTTTGTTTACTAAGTTTGCTTTGACATTTGAGTTCAGCTATTGCCATGACAGAAGACAAGCTGATAAGGTCATTTGCATCATCTAAATGGAATTTTGAGTAATGTCCTCATTCAATGGGTCACTAAGAACAAAAAAGTGATTGTATCCCATCAAACCAGGCTTTATAATCAAGAAAATAGTACTTGGAATGTATCGTTAGTCTGTGCAGATAAAAAGTATGATTTGCTAATATTCAGATATTCAGATAAGGAATATGGACTTTGAAAACTGAAAAGGATATTTAAGAGGGCAAAACAGAAAACAGAACACAACAAAAAGAAGGAGGATCAAAACATCAGTCAAGTGAATTCATGTTTACAGCAGAACTTACTCACGTTAGACTGATAAGAGATCACGCTTAAATATTCTGTGATAAAACCAATTAAAAAAAATATTGTCAGTAATACATAATTTCATTTCTAACCATTATAGTTGATTTAATGTGATGGAGACAGTTCACTGGATACTTTAGTTATATGTTTGAAAAAATTTAAAAAATTGCACAAATACAAAACTAAAACAAAACAAATTACAACAAAAATAATCCCCAAAGCCCCAGATTTTACACAAACTCTGAGCAATTTTTTTCCTTATCTAATTTAATCAATCTCATAAGTCTTACAACAATGAATATTCCATATATCAAATATCTCACAGTGTCAATGACATACCTCAGCAGTGGATTCTATATAGATGCTTATATTTCAGGAGGAACAGTAAAGCTCACTATCCAAACCAACTTCAAACTTGTACAGATATATTTACATTTGGCTGCCTGAAGCACTGACATTTAATCAGTCCCAAATGGCTCAAGTTAGTTTGAACTATTAAATGCACTTTTGTTTAAACTGTATGCCAGCACTGGATATGTGTTCTGTTGCATATTAAGTTAGCCTTTGTCAGCAGAACATTGCAGGGATTTAAACATGTGTTAACAAATTACCTTCAGTCTGAACACCAACTTGATTTGAATCTCCTGAGTTATAAAATTCAGAATAATCAAAAAAGAAAGGAGAGTGACTGTCTAGGTTAGACTCTTTTGGAATTGTAATGTCCTCACTTTCAGTACAAGTGGCAAGAGTTTTAAGAAAATGGAGAATGTCTTTTTATTGAATAGAATATTAAGTAATTCTGAGAATAATGTCATTTTTGACCTTTACTCTATAAAGAAGATATATTCACACGTCTGTGTATCTTGCCTTAGGCCAGTGTCAAAGAAGAGGGAGTTCAATCTTGCAAGATACCAAGTACTCTGGCCATGATCCAGCAGAACACTCAGCTACAAGATTAAAGTACATAGATCATGACACTCACTTCAATGTGAGTATTCTTAAAGATAAGCTAACATTAAACGCTTTGCTTGATCGCAGCCACAGTACTCAGCAAAGCATGAATGCAAATCCAACCTGAAAGAAGCATTTTCCTCTGTATGTGTCCAGAGACAGCTCAGAAATTACAAAGTTCTATCCAGAAAGGCACTTCACGTGGTAACCACACTGAATATGTTCAGAAGGGTGGCATGATTTGTAAATCGTGGGATGCTTGTTTTCAGACAAACAGACAAACAGAAAATGCTATTTGACTTTCCCATGTTCAGATACTCTTGTTCATTTAACATAACGACTGAGTCTGGACAAGGATATAAACAAAGCAGGAAAAAAAAAGGTGAAAGAGTAAAGACACAGGCAAACAGTTCCTTATTTTCCTTTGCCAAATATGTCTCTGGATTTTAGCTGTGGCATCTGTTGCTTTTGCAATTGAAAAGAACAAGAAGCCTCTAAGTTTAAGAGTGTATGAATACCCTTACTGATCACGTAAATTGAAATCAGACAATACAGTCCATATAATTAGACATGTGACATTCTTCTGAGACTGTTGCTGCTCCAGCTGAAAACAACAGAAAAGTGAATTTAGTTGACAAAGAATTTTTCAAAAAGCAAAAGCAAGACAGTCCTTTTTAGTATTATATAGTAAGATGACTATGCAAGTATGCAAGTTTTGAACTTCTTTTGGCTCCCTGTGCAGAGAGGACCTGGCTAGAACACTGGAGCCTGCTAAAGGAAGATAGAGGAAAAAAACTTGTCTTTCAAAAAGTTAGGGAAATGGGAAAGAATTAATCATACGTAGCTTTCTCAAAGGCTTGACTCTTATTTAAAAAATAGTATGCACTATACACAGTAAGGCTCCATATTTCAAGGGAAATAATTAAAGACAATATCACATGAGACACTTTTGAAATACAAAGTGCCCAAGCAGCTCAGAATGTGCATTTCCCTTCCTCTACCCTTGGATTTATCTTATTTCCACAATTCAGCTTCTCCCCTTTTCATCATATCCATCCATCTCTCCCTTGCTGAGAAACAAGCATATCCAAGAAATCTCTTCAACTAATTTCTACTCTTTCCTTTATCCTCATTTCCTCAGACCTTGTTCTATTGCTTTATTATCTTTTATATGATCTTTTCTCTGATTTTCTGTTTACTCCTAGATCCTTGATGCTATAATGTGTTAATCAGATTTTAAATGTCACCAACATGTATTAGCTCCTTTCATAAACTGTAACACTTTATTTTATTCGCTTTTTGAAATATGATTTTTCTTTTTGAGTCAGGCAAGCAATTTTTATTTTCATAAAATATCTGTAACAAAGTTTTAAAACAGGAATTCAGTTATCTTCCCACAGATCTACATTTCTAACTGCGTAATCAAGTCAGTTGCAGCCATAGACAGTGAAGTGCCTGATATCTAGTTCCCATTGTACATAGATCTTTATTCTTCAACACACAAAGCAAACAGAAAAGAGGCTTACTAGTTGTATGCAATACATGAATTCATTACATAGCCTTTTGTAAAGCATTAGCAGAATAAATTGTTTTATAAATATTCTAGCTTTTAAAAACAAAACAAAACCAAGCCAAACAATTTTTTTTCTACTGAAAATTCCACTTGGCTCCAATATGTGGAAAGATTTTAATCTATAGCTCATCAGTCTTTGTCTAACTGAGCTCAAGAGATTCTTATACTTTTCAAAGTTCAATATGTATAAAATGGCTGCAATGATTGTGGCAGCTTGCTTCCTGGGAGGCAAGTTTCCATCAGGAAATCAGTCATCAGAACTAGCATTGTTTGGGAACTTCATCAAAGAGACTGAGAATTAAACGGATTTGAAAATACAATATTCTTCTTGGGTTAGACAGATCTAGATTAAGGCATTTCAGTGAATTTCTCTACTGATTTTTGACTATTGCAAAGACCTGCTGAAGCACACAACAACTAGTACAGTTTAGGGTGATCTGAAGTTAGTTCTTTATCCAAGCTCTCAGTTTGTTTTCAGTGATGCTAACTCAAGTTTTCAACATTCAAGCAAACTCCTTTGTGAATTCACCGCAGTGTTCACAATAGCAGCCCACAACAACTGAGTTCATGATTATGAACCCCAAGTATCACACGGGACAGCTAGCTCAGACTGAAGGTGCTCATTAACTGTTAGTTGTTTGTTTGTTTGTTCTTTTTTGGTTTTGTTTGGGGTTTTTTGGTTTGGTTTGGTGTTGTTTTTGTTTTTTTTTTGTTGTTTTTTTTTGTAGGAAGTGTCCAGATGTGAATATGCATGAAGTTAAGATCAAAAGCAAAGTTAAAGCCAAGTTCACACTTCAGTAGAAGAATAGGCACTCTGCTTTTCTTCTGTTTATCTTTTAGTAACAAGGGAAATGAACAAAGCAAATCTCACACAGATAATGAAGCATGTTTAAGCAGAGAAAAGTAAACTTCATCGGTTTTATTGATACATTTGCTACAAGCTTCTATATGTGTCAGTCCTGTTGGGTTAGATATTTCTTACTGCAGAGTAGTTCCTCTAGCCCCAACAGCAGAACTAAAGGAGAGCTCACTTCAGCAGAAGATGCAAATATGTTTATAAAAGGAAGAGTAAAGTTATAGACCTTCACAATTAATTTATCACATTTTGTAGTTTCCATTTCATAGCAAAATAAATAACAATAAATACATAGCAAAAGAAAGCAAATCTGCATTTAGAGCATTTTAATAAATGTTTAAAAGAAAATCAGCACAGATCATTTGGCTCTGGTTAACACTTTTTTAATCTTCCATCTGTCTGTCTTTGATGGATGTTGTTCATGCTCTTTAGTTTACAGTAACCAGCAGGTTGTTAACTTTTCTATCTTCCTTCTCTCTCGTGCCAGGCTGTGATGGACGATGTGACAAAAAGATTCATCAGTAAATTCTAAATCCTGAATACAAAATAAATTAGTAATAGAAGATACAGTGTAGCAATTGCATCTGTCCTTTGACAGTGTAGCAATTGCATCTGCTGCTCTCTCAACTTTCTCTTTTACTTGTTTAATCTTGATCATACTAACTCAGCATAGGGATATCTTGCGTTCTTTAAAACACATGAGTGTACAGCATTGTCCTACTATACTTTGTGTCATTATTTCAGATGTTATGTTTGGATTTTTTACTGTCTGTATTCCTGTCTGCTGCAGTTAAATGACTACTTGGAATCCTTCTGAGGCCCTCTGTCCTTCATGTAGAGAAAAACCAAGGTTCCCTCACTGTCAAAATAAACAGTAAAAGCAGCATTGCGGGAGCTGAGTACATTTTTGGTATTTTTTTCCATTGTAAAGATATTTTGTCTTTTATACGATTTCTACTTTAGAAATTATTTTCCTGGTTAGGTACATTTGCATGACACCTCTCCTAGGCACAAACACACACACATACATGCAAAGATTGTGAGGCTTTCCTGAAGGAACAAATACCTTATCAAGAACTTGAAACTTGATACTTATGGAAGTCAGGCAGGAATAAAATAAATGTATACAACTAAAAAACACGAAACCAAACCAAAAAAACAAACAACAAAACAACAAAAGAAACCCCAAACAATAAAAAAACCCCTACCAAGCTATAAATTAATAATGAGAAGAAAGCTGGATTAATTAAAAATGTTCCTTCTGACATATACCATATTTTCAGTAATAATATATCAGAATTGCAGTTATTAAGTCTTGTTAAAAAGCGATTTTAATTTTGATCTCAGTAGAAGCTCAGAATGTCTCCAAATGGAAGTATATTTTTATGGTGTGAAGGGCACCTTCTGCAGTCCTTTTCACAGCTGGGTTCAAAGGTAAGACAAACCAGGCTAAAAAGAGATGGCAAGTCATCCTTATTCTGTAATCAATTTCTTTCCACTAGATTAGATTTTTTTGTTACTTAATCTAGCCTTTTGAATTGAAAAGATGACAGATTTTCTCCCAGAATTCTTATACCAATGTTAAGGTTTCATATTGTTGCTTAGTATAGTAGCATGTGAGCATAAGTAACATCTGTGGAGTTGTAATATTTTTTAAAAATGTTCTTAGTTTTAAAATACTTGTAGAGACAGTTCAACAGCACATTGATGATAGGATTTCAGTGTTTAGATTGTCAATATGAAAAATAAAACTGATTTCTAGCATAAAGTTTCCTCTTTTCCTAGTGGATTTTGTGATAATTAAGAAAGTATTGATAAAATAAATAAAACATATTCAGCTGCAAAATTTTTTACTTTTAATGAACTGGAATGAGAATTTCCAGGAGGCAATGTTTTGAAGTTACTTCTCTGGGTGTGAGGAAAGTGAATTTCTTTCAGTAATATCTCCTGGCTAGGTCTGAGAAATGAGACCTGTGTGATTCACCACTGCACCCATGTATGTGTGTTAGGTGAGAACTAAACTTTAGGACTGTTTTTCATGGCACCCAGGACCTTTGCTGTTTTAACCTAAAATCCAAAGGCTAAACCTCAGAAGCAGTATGTTTCCGTTTGGCAAATGCATAGTATGTTGTTATTTAGGGTCTCAGAATTATGATTTTTCATACTGAGGTTTTAAATCCTGAGTGTTTAAAGACACTGGAAATCTGCCAGTTGCAGGCAAGAGAAAGATGCATATAAATATTGAATTTAGTCAAGAAGGCTTGTGTTTTGGATGTCAATGAAGGGCACAAGGGGAAAAGGATGGAGTGGAACAGGGAGCTGGCGTGAATTACTTCAAGCTTCTGGGTGAGCTCAGGGCAGACCCTGTGCCTATGAAATCATTTTCTATTGTTAGCCTGCACAAAATGTTTGGCTGTGAGCCCAAAGAGAAACTAGGCTGGTTTTGTGCCAGACTACTGTTACGGGGACTGTGTACAGCTGCTCCTCAGCCCATAGAGAACAAAGAATTAAGGATTTTTTTTTTCTGTCTCCATGAAAGTCAACATAATAACCATTATTGCAATTTTGTACATCAAATCAGTAGAAAAATCTCAAGTTCAGGCAGGTGTGTTTCTCATGAACCAGAGGAGGGAAACCTTGACTGTGTCCTAAGGGTGAGGGAAGAATTATTCCTACCCTTGGAAAGGTGACCTGCACCTGATCATCTGAGCTGAGATTTTCTGTCTTGGCTTCTACAAGCCCCTATCTTTACCTGCACAATAACCCTGCCTTTCCACCCTAAGGAAAAATTAAATATTTTTGGTATGTGAAGGCACAAAGCTTTTGTTTCCCTGAGAAAACCAATGCACTGTGAGCATATAATGAGGGGAAATAAATAAGTAAGTAAGTAAATAAATAAATAAATCTAGTAATAAACTATGAGAGTAACTGTACACCTGAAAATATCTTATAATCCTACATCTCAATAAGCTCTGCAGTGCAGTGTTCTAGTAAGAATGAACAAGAGATTAAAAAGAAAGTTCATTCAAAACAATTTTATTTTGATTAATTAAATGCATTCCTTTCAATCCCTTTTTCAGCATGAGCATCTGTGTGTGATTAATCTGTTGACTTCTATTTCTGCTTTATTTGTTGGAATAACTACTGAGGTTAGTAACCTTAGTTTTGAATATTGATGCACAGGCCATTTTGCTTTAAGACCAGGTTATGATTTCTGCTCACTGTCTTCAGATCTGAAGAAGCAAGACTAGAAAACTGGAAAGTAGAAAATACTTTTTAGAGGTCTTCTTATTGAGCTTTGGAGAAAAGAGTGTTATGATATCAATCATGTCAGAATTCCTACCTCTGCTCTGATAAGACCAGTTTAGAATTAATTATAGAGCATTTGAAAGATACTTTTTTAAAGGGGAATAACTGGGAGAAAGTCTACATCAAAAACTTAATGAAGTGTTGTCTTGGTTGACAGGCATTTTGAGCAGTAAATTATGCTATCAACCTTGAATATTATTTGCATTCTGACAGCACGTTCAGGAAGTGGTAGGTTGCTTTGTAGCAAAAGTAAAATGAAATGAATTCATTTTGAATGTGAACTAAATACACAAAACAAATTTCCTAAAAGATAATTTCTCTAAGGAAGTTGTCACTGACAAAAGTAATTAAATTATTTATAGAAAGGGGGACCCTAGATAGTTTTGCTCCTCTCCTCGAGGCTCAGTGACATTAATTATTTGCAGGAATCTGTATATTCTAATGAAGCAATAAAGTTGAAGACTATTGACTCTGAAATAAATAGTTCTATTAAGTAAACGCCTGTAGGTAAAAATATGCTCTGTGGAATACAACTTTTTTAAAGCTCTATACACACTTGTGCTGACGGTGATCCTCAACTAAGGTTACATGAGTACTTCCAAAGAGGTGAGATAGATGTAATTTAATAAATTAATATAGCATATTCACCATCTTAAGATTTTTTTTCTTAGATTGAGCTGACCATTAGAGGACATGGCAATTACTTTCAGATGTCACCTGAAATGAGTTTTGGTTATTATAAACAGGTTATTGTACAGGTTGTAATAAAAAAGCGTAAACAACTAAACTTGGTAACTATTTTACCTAGTCAAAGTCATAGCACCCTTTTAAAATCCATTAATCCACCAGTGCTTGCCAATTTCTGAATAAACAATATTTACAGACTTGTTGAGAATTCAGGTGGTTCATCATACTAATTCCATTTGTTGGCAATGGCCAAATGCAGACATATATCAGCTTGTTAATTACTCCTAGTGGGATGACTTTTTGCATCCGATGAATGGATAAACAGATAATATCTGGGAAAATTCAGTTTTATTCTCTTTATTTGAAAGTGTATGATCACCCTGACTTATTCTGGCAGGTAAACATTAAATTGTAATTAATGGTGGAAGTCCTGGTTTATCTTTACCACTGTCTTTTCTGAGAAAATAAATGACACTGTCTCTGTTAACTAGGTCTCATATATCAGCTCTGGAAATGTTATGGATTAGCATGTAAAATAATAATATAAAGTGGGTGGATTTACAGTATAATTCCACCAAGTCAGCTTGCATTCCTCTTTCTAAAGACTGTGCCCCACTGAAAAAAAAACAACAACAACAACAAACAAACAAAACTGAACAAAAACTAGTCACAGTGATTCAACTTCCAGGTTTTGCAATAATCTCTTCATAATGAGGTCTTCATTTTAAAGGAGCATTTGAACTCTTCTGGATAACCAGTAATGAAAGATGTTTTTGTCTAACAGTCTAGATGATGGGGAAGCATTTACCAACCTCCTAACAGCTTTTTAAAATGCTGTTGATCTGTTTGATGACTAATGTTCTTCAGTATCAAAGGTTGTGCTGAGAAAACAGCATGATGTCTGCTTGCAGATGATGTAATGAAAAAAAAAAATTGGCAGATAAGAGCTAATACATAGCAGGGTGAAAACCCTTTGCTCCATGCCCCTATGAATAAGTCACTAGTACATGCTATTTTCATGAGATCACAATCCTGGAAAATTAAAAATTACAATTCAGGATATAAAAAATAATAATAATTTTTAAAATTCTTATATTGTTAGAGTTAGGACAGTTACTTCATTACAAGTGATGGTTTAATTTTACAGTCCCACTGGAACTCAGCTATTAGATACTTCAATCCTACTCAACACTGAGTGCAGCTCTTCCATATCAAAGCATGAACAAATTCTGGTCAGAAGCCCTCTATAAGTGTATGGGGTAGTCAGTCAAACAGTCTGCAGTTTGAAACAATGCAATGGAACTGAAGTGTGTGTAACTCAGCTCTAGAAGTGAAAGACATCATCTGCTGGCCATCAGTCTAATAGCAAGGTGTTGGAGACGTGTCAGGATAAGCTCTCAGTTTGAAGGTGTGATTTATGCCTGAAGAGGATATGTGTGCAAATATTGAGTTAATAGAGGGCAGCATAATATAAGTGACATTAAGAAGATATGTGGTATTGCACACACAATTCTGCTTAGCATAAAATCAAGAACCATATTTTTCTACTTAAATGAAAGATCACAGCAAGGCATATTTTGTAAAAAACCTTATACAATCAAAATGAAAACTGTATTCTCAGAGAGGAAACATTTTAACAATAAAAGCTGTAAAAGCCTCCTGAAAGTGAGATTCGATCCAATTTGCCGCAATAAATTGTTCTACTGTTCAACAGAGTCCCACTAACAAGTATAGATTACATGTGTAAGACCCAGTTTTTGCCTGCAGCTAATGCACCTAGAAGATATATTAACTGTGCAGGTCTTCTGCTTTCAGGCAGTAGAAAGAAGTTGGTTCTATTTAAATATAGGAGGAAATGGAAGATATGAACACTAAAGCTTAAAAATTGGCAAATGTTTTTTTAAAAAAAAAAAAATAAAACAATATTATCAGTAATTGACTTAATGTTCCAAACAGTCTAAATATGCTACATCCTTTTCTGTAAGTAAAGCATTGGTTATTATTTGCTGGAATACAGAATAAAAGACAATTACATTAGCCACAGATATTATAATGCTGGACGGGGGAGAGAAGGCACACTCTGTATTCTGCAGCATGCTGCCTTGGAACTCTTAGTGCTTCATGCTGTAACAGGCTGAAAATGAAGTGCAAACTCATCAGTGTAATTATTTTTTCTCTTTCTTCTGTGGAGGCTGTGTTGAAAGATGGACATCTTCACCATAATCACTGATTACATTTGTTGCCATATGAATCTGTAAAATGAGTGTAGCAAAGCTATTGCTACACTGAATCATCGAGAGCCCCAGTTAGTGCTCTCAGATTTGTAGCTCTGCTGTACGAAAAACAGAAAACCCAGTTTCCCCTGCTGGTGGTTTGAATTGCTCTAATTTGTTCTGATGATGATGCCAGATGTCACAGTATAAAGGAAGCCTAACCCGGCAAAAAAAGATTGCCATTCTGACCTTCTATTGAATTCTAGAGCTCTTGCCCTTTTTCCTCTTCTGAACAAACCCAGCACTCACAAACACACTGAATGAAGTGGAAAAAGCAGCTTGACTCCTGTGAAAGAAGTTACAAGAAGAGCTGAGATGGCCACTTGCCACTTTTCCTGCCAGGGTGACGTCTGCCACCATTTGCTGAGATGCTTTTTTTGGGGGGGGGAGAATGGACCTTCATCCCAGTAGGGTTGGCCCTCTCCCCCCATCCTTGCACCTTTGTTGATTTTTTTTGTTGTTGTTTTGCTTGTTTGGGTTTTTTGTGGTTTCATTTGTTTGTTTGTGGGTTTTTTTGTTGTTTGTGGGCTTTTCTTTTTTTTTATTTTATTTTTCTTTTCGTCTTTTGAGTCTATCTTTTAGAAGAGATGAAAGCTATATCTCATAGGGCTTTTACTTCTTCCGCAAGGTCCTGACACCATTTCTTCTTTCATAAAATAAGCATTTATTTTACTATATTTACTACCCCATTTGTCTTGGTAAAATGATTTTTCATCTGTAAAAGAGCTCAGCAAAGTAAATCAAAGTGAACACAGTCCAATGCCTGCTTGCATTGATAACACTACACTTTCATGATAAAGGCAGTCAACTTCCATATGATTCATGCATCCTAGCCTTTATACCATAATTTTGGTTAACTTATCTTTGCCATGTTCAAGATAATAGATGTGAAACTGTTTCCCTGTTTGCAGGAAGAAGGAACAAATCTTGGAAGTTTTGATTTTGAATGCAAATAGGTGTCCATATGTGTATGTACATGGGTGTGTATTTGTGTGTATAGATTTCCAGGGTCTTGACACATTTAATTTCCATTACACTTATTTATAGAAGCTTAAACATGGCTCTACCACAAAACTGAATACAGAGCAGGATGCAGTTGTAACTCTCACAAGCAGAGAAAGAGTCATTAAAAGAAAAATAAGAGGAAAGATTCAAAACCTTTGTCTGCTTGACGGGTGTGTAAGTACTCTTGGCAACCCAGTGAGAGCATAGATTTTGATCTATCCTTCTAACTGGCTCAGATGCACTATTCAGCATCCTCCAGGGCAGAGACATGCTGCTTGGCAGAGGACATAATCTCCCAGTGTTACATAAGGCTGCCCGTACCCAGTGAGTGCAGAAAAAAATAAAAAAAGAAGGAATAACCATTAGAAAGAACAGCAAGAAACTGCCAAAAATATAATGTGCAAATCACCTGTAAGAACATTTTAAAACCAGACTATAACCCTTGCTCACACTGATTTGTATTTGCTCAATTAGAAAAAAACTAACAAGCATGCACAGAGCTTTATGATTATATTCAGAAAGCAGAATTACAGAGACAGGTATTTTTTGGTGAAAATAAAGCATTTAAGTGAGAAGATTTTCTTTATGCTGAAATAAAATATCTTCTTTGTGCATCATCTTCAATAGAGTAAAAAGCAAGACAGATATTTAAGATTAAAGTTAAAGCATTCTTTTGTATTCTCTTCTATTTATCATCAGTCCACCTCTTCTTTTTAGTATTTACAGTAGTAACTGACACCCACCAACAAGCTGAGGTCACTATGGCAAGTGCCTTTGTCCTGCTAGAATTCATCACTGATCTGGGAGTATGACACACATATGATAGTGCAAGGTCACTCAATGTCTTTCCCATAATTTTTCATGTCTATGCAGGTAGCTACCACTTCAAGGTTCTTCCTCAGCCTGTCATGTTGTTTGTTAATATACTACAGCATGAAAAATAGAGAGTACTCCAACCTTTGAAAGATATTACCTCTTAAGTATTGCTCTGCTAACAGTCCAGAAACACACTCTAGACTACAAAATGTCACCGAGGCATGTTATTTTAAAAATATTATTTTATCTAGTAATAAGTGCTACTATGGGAAAAAAAAATTGCAAAGAAAGGAAAAAAGTCAATTCGTTAGGAATAAGCTATTAAATCTTAATCATAATATAATGTAGAGAAGTCATATAACTGCAGAGATAACAGAAATAATAATCCAATGTGAAATAAAAAATCACTCAAATACTTATGGTAGTAACTTTTCTTGATGTAAAACACTTTAGGATATTCCATAAGTGCTACTAAGCTTTTATCTTTGAGCAAAAAAAAAAAAAATCAAAACATTTGGGAGTAGTGTATAGCCTTTGATTTAAAATGGATAAACCTGCATATTAAAAATAAGCCTCACACTCTGGCATCAGCACTTCAGTCTGAAATATTTAATGTAAAAATACATGGATTTAAGTGAATATGTGAAACAAACTTCCTGCTTGTTCTTTTGCTGGATTGACTTGACATAGTTATTTGATTCTGTGTAGGAGCGAACAGCACATTCACAGTCAGGTTCCTAAACCTATAATTTCTCTCTGACCAGAGTCTGAAGCCTCAGCAATGTTTTTAAATTGACCCTAATCCAGAAGTGGAATCACTTCTCTGACAGAAGAAAAAGTACTGATTGTTCTATTTCACTTATTTAAAAAAAAAAAAAAAAAGGTTTAGATGTAAAGGTAAAAGTTGAGGTTAGCCCTTCCTGGCTGTCTTCATGATCTAGAAAGGATAGACAGCATTTATTTATTTTTTAAAGATATGATACTCAACTCAAAATCGGGCCAGATTTTCAAATGAGGTCCAGCTGCTCTAGTCACTAGTGTAAATCAAAGTCACTGACCTTACTAGTTTTGATGCCAGGCTTTCTGATGTTAATGTGAGCTTATAAAGGCACAAAAACAGAAATGGAAAAAAAAAACAACAACAACCCATTGTGAAGCCAATGACATAAGAGGATTAAAAAAAATTTAGAGAAGTATGAAGATAAAGTTTAAAAATATGATGCTTCCTTCCACAAATAATAAAATGGGTTTAAAAACTACTGAAAACTGAAAATGTTTGCATCTATGCAGTATAGATCAATCTGTAAGTGATGGACAGTATGTAGAAGGATGGGCTAGGGACAATTACACCGTTGAAAACTCAATTTGGAACAAATTGTTATGACAACCTTCTGATATTAAAAGACAGGATGTTAAAATTACCTCATATCCCAGAACTCTGGAATCATAGAAATAGTCTGGAATGGACCTTAAGGCATAATTAGATCATTCCTTTACCCAAAGGCAGAATCAGCTGAACTTATAATATTAATGTCAGATGTCTGAATAGTCTGGTCTAAAAGCCAAATGTTATTACACAGCTTCCCTCATGCAGCTAGACTTCCATCTCCCTCCAAGCTTTTCTTGCTATATTACATTGTAAACTCCTGTATAAATCACGCCTACCTAATACTTGTTATTTGGTAACCATGAAATAACATTTATTCTTGTTTTATGCGTGGGGTTTTTGTTGTTGTTGTTTGTTGCTTTTTTTGGTGTGTTTTTTTTTACCCTTGATATCTATCCTCATACTCCCTTGCTCAGAGTGTTCTTTTTTTTTTTTTTTTTTTTTTTTTTTGGTCCTACCTATGATGATCACAGTGAATGCTTTATCCTATTCCTTCATGTTTTTCTCTTCCTTTCTCCTGTGTTCTTAGAAGATTTCGGCATATGGAAAAAGGCATATACTGTCATATATTTTTTGATGATTAAGCTGTTCTTTATTAAACACTGCAATAACTGGGTAGGTCTTCCAAAATATTGTGCATGATGAGCTTTTCCCCAGTCCTGAGGAACAACTGTCCCATCTGTAATGTGATTTTATGGCCTTGGTGGTTCAATAACTTTCAGATGTAATGTTCTTGATCTATTTCTGTCCATTCGCTTGAAATGTTGTCCTCATTGTGATATTTTAATTTCCTTTAAAATAGTTTGCTCCACATTCAAGAGTTTTGCTTCAATATTTTCTCTCAATCACATTTTGCCACACTGCCAACTTATATCTAAATCATTGCACTTTCTATCTGTGGGACTGTATGAATAACCAGACTCGATATTATTTGGTTGCAAGAAATTCTCAGAACAAAAAGAAATTAATCTATACATTATCTGTAAAATTATTAAACTGCAACCAAAGCAAAGTAACAGAAGAAAAAGGTTATAAGAAGCTGTAGAAAGAAAGGTTCAGGCCTATGAATCTGTGCATTTATAAGAAAGTAAATAGACCTAAGTGTTCAGGGTTCTCAGTCTTTCCACTGGAGAAAAGAGGTATGGGGGGGAGGAGGGGGTTATGAGGGGGTGTGGTGTATGGTGGTGGAAGAAAACACAGATATCTATAGCACATAGAAATGGTATGTATACAGAAAGAGCTCCATATGTCCAGGTTTCTGTAGGCTTACCATGAGTGGCTTAATATCTGATAATTCTGTCTCCAGATGATGGTATCCAGGAATGTCAGCACAGTCTTATAATTTTCCATTATTCTCTCTTAATTTTTAAACCTGCTCCAGGGTCACTGTGGAAGCAAGTACTCCTCACAACATGTCTTGCATTTCCTGATAAAGACAACATCACTTTAAGACAACAGCAAAACCTGCTGCAGCTGAGTGACAGAGCTTATAAAATTACTAGAAATTCTGTGAAAATTTCTGCTTACTATAAATTTAGTGTAAAGATGAGTTAGCCAAATGTGAAATGTTTTGAAGAAGGATATTAATGTTTATTGACATTGCAAGCTTATTGAAACCTAGAGCCTACATTTCCTATTCATAGAGGCTTCCTCTGTTTTCCAAGTTTCAGAGTAAGGCCTCTTTGGATCATGACTTGCAGTATAAATGTAGGGCACGTTGTGCCTTTTTTATTTCTATTGATGTAATTTCTGTCTTCTCCTGCCCTTCTTTGAAACATCAGTGCATGGCCATTTCCAACAGTGCATAAAACAGAACTGGAAATAGAATTAATGGAGAAAAGAAGTCAGCAATGTTTGAAGACACAAAGAAGGTGTCTCTGTAGACAATAAATGAGAGCATCTAGCACCCCCCAGAAACAGTGTTACAGTCAATGACATTAAAAATTACAGAAAGTACCATGTATGTGATCAAGAAGGAAAAGAGGAGAGAAAAAAACAATCCACCCTAGAACTGCAGTTATGGCAGAAACTGGATAAAATAAATAATACAAAAAAAGTACATTGAATTCTAAGATTGGCAGAGCATTAGATGCAAGCTTGAACAGATTGTCCTAGAAGTAATTAAAAATACTGCAAAAAGGAAAAAATCTTTGTAAGTAGATTAAAAAATCAGAAATAATCTTAAAATTTTGCCTAAAAAAAAAAAAAAAAGCCACAGAAAAACACATCTATTCTTTGACTGACTAAATTTGTAATTCACTAATAAAGGATGAAATGTAACTATCATATGTAGCTTTTGTACCATGTAAAGCAGAACTATGCAGTGGTTTGGGATGTCAGTGCTAAAGTCACCATTCATAGCAGTAATATACATAATCACACCACCTCATCAGTTTTTCCTCTGTGAGCATGAAATAAAATTGCTAAAGCCTGAAGTGAATTATTTATGTCAAAAGATGGTGATAGCAGTAGCACCAACAGTTATAGGAAAGGAAATAAAACCTTATTTTGTCTTAATCATTTTGTGGCTACACACAGAACAATTTGTCCTGCTGTTCTGTGTTCCTCCATCCTGGCCTTAGGGAATAAAAACTGTCACACCAGTGCCACTGAATTGCGGCAGAGACCTGTCCCTTCCCTGCCTCTCTATGCTTTTCCCCTTCCTGCAGGGCTGCCTGCTGTGGCATTCCTCTGCCATCCATCTGCAGGCTTCCTTCTCTTGCAACAGGGGCAGCATGGGAGACAGGCAGACACTCGCTGGAGCAGAAAGGGGAACCAGACTTCTCTTTGTTGCTTCAGAAGCAGGGAGCCACTTGTGGGCACATGGAGCTGGAGGGATTAATTTTTTAATCCAAAATCCTGCTTTTCCACTGTGTTGGTAATTTAAGAGACTTAATTATCTTCAACATAGTGCTCACTCAGACAGCTTTAATAAGCAAAATAACTGGGTATAAGCATATTGGGTTTTTGGGGGGTTGTTTTTTGTTTTATTTTTTATTTGTTTGGTTGGTTGTTTTTTGTTTGGTTGTGATTTTTTTTTTTTTTGGGGGGGAGGGGTGCTCTCATCTATTTATTTATTTATTTACCTATTTATTTATTTTTGTGATGGATGTTGTGGTTAAGAGGACATGACAGTGAACTGCAAGAGTCACTATCTATTAATTTTGCTGGTTTATTTTAGTAAGGAATTTATAATATTTCCAGAATATGTTCTCTATTTTACACTCATTAATTGAGTTCCATTTATACACTTTCTTTTGCATTTAAAGATGTATTGCACTATTTAAAGTCTTAATTTAGCCCATATGTCAAAACTATATCTAAATGAGCCACTTACAGCACTTTTCTATGAATTATATTACATAAGTCTTTCCTCTCTTTGGCTTTTTATCCTTGTAAATACAATTTCTTTATTATAAGAAAGGAAAGAAAGAAATAAAATGTAAGCATAATAAGCAGCAATATTCAAACACAAGCTTGGGACTACCAAGTCAAATTCAAAAAGTAGAAGTGCCTGAAAATATGATTCTAAACCTCTCAAAAAGGTGCAAATAAATGAGGTTCTCCCATATAAACCGGGAAAACTCCAATGTCTTTTTCTAATTTACATGGATATGGGTTTTTTTTCCAAACAGTAGCCTGTAGTTTTGAAACTTCTAATCCCTGTCCTTTCATTTATCTATCTTCCTAAACTGCATTCCTAAGTTATTGTCACTATAATCATCAAAAAGGAGGTGCATACTTCCTCAAAGATGACGTCTTATTTGTAAACTGGTGGCAGGGGAAAAAAAAACAAACCAAACAAAAACAAAAATTCTAGAGGAAGGAGGGAGGATCAAGTCAGACCATTATCAGAACTTCTTTCTCAAAGCTTGTTTATCACTCAAGCTCCTGAGAGTCCTTAACTCTAGAGGGAAAAAAAAAAAAAAAAAAAAAGAAAACAACAACAACCCCCTCACCTCCAACCCTTGAATCTAGCCCAGAGTTACCAAGGCTTGGACACATTCTAACTTTAAAAAGGTGGGGGTTTTTTCCATTAACTCTTCTGGGGTGTTTTGTTTGTGTACTTGTTTTCTGGCAAGTAATTTCTTCTTTTAGCTACCCATGATGCAAGCTGGATACTTTACTGGTTTAAGTTTTCATATCTTTCTTTCAATATCACCATTGAATAGCCTATCAACTCTAAAACGGTAAATTTACAACAGGTATAGGAAACATAGTTCTTTCCCTTGGCTGGCTAGCAGCAGGAGTGACATCTCCTGTTGGGAATAGTCCTCTTGCTCTGTTCAAGTGTGCATATAACTTAGATGCTAATATTGATGTACGCAATAATGTTTGTAATTTGTTCCAATGCAGATGTGAGAAGCTCTTTGCCACTTAGCACTACATAACTAGGTGTCACTCTCATGGTTCTTTACTCTCCTTTCTTTATCCTGTGAATTTTTTGAACTTTATTTCTACTTTCTCTTCTTATGAGTAAACCATTACTTCAATAGATTAATTAAGGTATGTACCATATTTTTAAGATCTCATGTAACATTAATCAAGATATTTTTTGGCCTTAAAAATGTGAGTATTTTCTGTATTTCCTTTTATTCCCACAAAATTTTGTGCTAATATGTTGCTTATTATAAGATGCAATATTAGTGGTTATAATAATGATCTTTATCATCTGTTCTTTGTAAATGCCAACTGTTCCTTCATTTGTTGACATATTTAAAAATAATTACCCACTTTCAGCCTTCCAATTTAACATCAAGTTGTATTTCATATCGTTGTATATTACTAGCTAGCTGACTTTGTTTCTTTTATTGTATACATGATTCTTAGCATATAAGAGATTATTATGTCTCTCATCTGGGATAAATTTATGAAATGAATAGTACTTCTTTTTATCTGCTTCCATCAACAACTTTCTTTCAAGTCTAGCAAAAGAAAAAAAACAAACGATCATGACATACTACCACATTATTCTCAGATATCTGTACTGCTTATGTGGTAGTCTTGTGCTTTCTTAGTAGCTAGTCTTCCGACAGAGTTGTGGTGAAAAACTCCTATCTTCTCCGTGCTCCTCCGAGGTAACAGGGGGGGTAGGTATGGCGCCAGGTTAAGTCCTGCAGATAGTCTGAGATGTCTGCATAACAAAGGGAGGATAAGGCCACTGGCACCACAGGTTTAGCCTGCTCCCAGAGAAAGATGCAAATCTCTTTAGTCCGTCTGCAGATCTCAACAGATGTTGTTTCCCAGATGTCACAGGACACACATCTTGAGTGCCAGAGTCTGTCACTTATCTCTTGGATTGTTCGAGACAAACACTGTGAATTCTGAATACCACATATATTTATATTTATTTATATTTTTTGTTTTATCTTTGGAAAAATATGTGATTCATCCTTTTACTATGAAGAGAGTTTTAGTCTAAGGCAAGGAACCTTTATGGTACTTTCCTTACATTGGGCTTGGAAATGTCTCCAACCCCTGGACTGCTAATGCATCCGTTCCAAAGAGAAGGAGTAGAACAATTCTGAACAAGCATTTTGAATGTTAAGGGTCAGATAGTAAATTTGGGGTTATGTCTTTGGTTTTTCTACATATTTGAACTTTGCTGGAGTTATTTGCTAATTTAATTTCCACTTCTTCAAGAAGTACAGCCTAAGCACTCCTAGTGCCCAAGTAGAGTCCCTTACCCCCCATAATGGATATTATGACACATGCATTCAACTTATTTTGTGGAAAGCTCTTGGTCATTCCGGTAAATGTGCAGTATTTGAAAAATATGAGCTCTCTTCTAGATCTTCTATTAGTAGATGATCTGAATCATATAATGAATTACTGGGTAGCAGCCTGCTGTAACCCCAGAGGACTCCAAAGGATCAGTATTTGTACCAGCACAAGCTTACTGACTTTGGTCAGTTTCGTTCCATTGTGCATGTCATTTTTGTCAGGTAATTATGGCAACCTTCAGAGTGGCCTGTGGTCAGTAAGGACAGATCTCAGGTACTTTTCCCAGAAAACAAGTGTTCTAGGTATGGTTAAGGACTGCCTGATCATCCCAGCTCATTGCAGTTGTTCCAAAAGAAGAAGGTACCAGATTGTCTCAACTGGCTGCCCCAGTAGACAAGATCAGAAAGTGCCAGCTTGCTCCACTTGCAACTGAAATATGAACATTGTTGGGCCCACAGTAATGGTGATGAAAACAAGAACCATGTTGGCTGGTGCTGACATCATGATGTGGCCTGCACCACCATCTTGTACTTGGAAAATGTGCAGCTTTTCAGACTCACAGGTGCTGGACAATTCCAAAATGACAAGTCCATTGCACTGGAAATGCTCTGGTCTGAACATATAAACTTTTGCAAGCTTTATTTTTAATATTGATAGAAAAGCAATTTTGTGGTATTTTCGAGATTATGTTTAAAATTAAGAGATCATACAGAGATGATGAATATTTTTTTTTAATTTAGGAATATCAGACTCAGCCCTTAAAAAGAGGAGCAGAACTTCCCACGTACAGTACCTAACACAACAAAAATGCTATTTGTTAGTTTCCTAGACATTACTGCATATATAAGAAAAACTGATACTATTAACCTAGTGAGGTAGCACTTCAGAATAAATTTATTTTTTGAGATGTGTCCTTAATTTTTACAGAATTACATTTCTAGTAGTTGGAAGGATTTATGAAATAAAATAAAGGGGTAAAGTCATAATATGAAATAATGAATTGGTTTTTAACAATGCATTAACCTTAAAACCAAACAGGGCAGAAAGTCAAATACAACTAAAATGAAATATCTGATCATTGAGGTCTAGAGAATGAAGCTCATTAGCTGTAACAGGGAATGTTCATTTTATTATTTGCAAATTCTGTTTTGAAAAGCTCTCCATTCCCCTTCTATATTGCTTAATTTAAGAATTATTATAAAATTTTAGTTTGAAAAAAGTACAGTTATGTAAATTTTGTGTTATGTGACATTAAAAACAGAGGATGAGAAAGCCTTACTACTTTGTTTGATGAATCTTTGGATATTATTCTTAATACTTTTGTTATGCTTTTATAGAAGTTTGTCTTTTTTTAGTAGTTCTACTTGCACCTCATACTTTATGTACCCACTGTAGTTGGTTAGTCAGATAAATCAAGAAAAATTGCTTTGTGATGTATGTATCAGAGACTTCTTAGGTATATAGGAACAAAAATATCTAACTTTCACTGAAAATGTCATTACCAGATGAAAAGCTGAATTTATGTACAGAAGAAATATTTTAATGTTACTGTACCTATCACAGAAGTTCCAGCAAATATTATCGATGAGGAGAAAAAAACAATTTTTACTTCTGTCGATTGATTAGATACATTGTTTGCATCCTGTTTTTTGGAGAACTTTGTTTATTGCTTACACTTGTGACATTAAAGTTTACTAAATTAATGAAGCTTACTTTTTTTCCTTTCAATAATTGAACATGCTCTGACCAAGGAAGAGACTGCAAAACTGAAGCTATTAATATCTTTAATTTTCCTCTTGAATCTCTTAACTGAAATAAGACGACAACATTCTCTTTTTCATTTATTATCTGTATTGGGTATGCCTGTGTGTATAATACATCATTTTGTGCTTTGTTCAGAATGCTGAACCAACTACTCATAAGCATTTACTTTTTGCTTGAAAACCTGAAAATGTTTGTAGTATAAGGCAAAAAAAGAATCTTGAATTCTGGAACACTGTGGTATGTGCATACTTGTGCTACCAGTTTGATGTATCAAAGTTGTAGGGTAGGTTGCTTGGATGTCTCTGATATAATTACTCCTAAATCTTGTTATGAACAAAGGCCAATGAACATACAATAGTCCATATAAAAAAAATTGTTAGTCTAGTTGAAGTCTCCAGGGTATGGTGAATTAACAATTATTATCAGCCAAATTAACATCTTAGTAAGTTGTACTTCAAAATATATAAATTAAAATGAATATGCTCATTTTTCCTAGTATGCTCCTCTTTTCTTTGGTGAAATATTCAGCCCCTTTAATGCCCTGCTGGGTGCTGAGGTCAATAGCTTCAGCATTGAGGGAAATTGTACACTGAAAACTCAGCAACCATAGCACTTCACTGGAAGGGGCTAGTGGTTGATATGGATAGCATCTTCACCCCCACTGACTGAGGCTTTTTTGTTTTGTTTTGTTTTGTTTTAAGTTGGTAGTATCTTGCTCTTCCTTCATTGGTCTGCAGGATGATGCCACATCCATCTGCACTGCATACTGCATGTTTTACATGTTTACCCAGGTTGTCAGCCTATATTCATTTCATAAACAGTGTTATCTCATCTCTACTACCATCTTACGCTCATAACTTTAAGGCCTCTGTTTTTATCCTGAGCCTCCTCTATACAACATTTCACTCCAGGGTCATGATAGTTTATTCTACAACAAAAAGACGTTGAATATGAGTATCAAGCATGTACCAAAATATATATAGCTATACACACAAACACATATGCATGGGTATACCTAAACAATTTTACAAAGCTAAAATAAAATAATATAATTATTTATCTGATAATAAGATATTCTTTTTATGGTCAATCAAGCTAAAAAAGATCTTCAGAGATAAGTCAAGACAAAGCCTGGTAAGTCCTGGAACATGTGCTTTTTTCTCAGCACAAAGCCTGTAGTCCATTAAAAGCAATTATGTCAGTCTACGAAGGTAGAAGACTGTCATAAGAAGATCCTTGTAGTCAATTCACAGGTTGACTGACTGATTGATTAATTTTTCCAAAGTCAGTCAATAGGTCTTTGACAATAGAAGTCTGATTAACTGATTGTCTTGGTAGACTCCAACATCATAGACTTTTTTTCCCAATTAATATAGAGACATGTGGCGTACTATGCAGAAATAATTATCTCCAGGTTAGGCCTGGAGCATATTTTTAAGATTTGCTGCATTGGTACCTATGAAAGAAGTTATCTGTGTATCATCTCTTGATCTTAGTTTCTAGACTTGCTAATTCAGATTTCCACTGTCTCACACATCTTTGCACAATTTCATGATGGGAACATTCAGGTTGCAAATTTGCATTTGGATACAAGCATGGCATTTCTGTTGAAGAGAAAGATAGATATAACATTTACAGCTCATAAAATATTCACATATAAAAAATCCCCAAGATAAGGTGAGAAGTTCTGCCTAGTGGTCAAACGTACTGTTTTGTGGCTGCAATTTAAGAATTATTTCAATATGCCATATTGGAATTAAATTAACAGTAACACCAATAATTTGCCGTACTATACTGATGAAAATTATGACAGATTTTTATCTTAAGTGAAAAAAAGATCAAATGTTTTAATTAGTTTAATAGCAATACAGTCAAATTTGAGGCTGAGCTTAATATTACCTGTGATCTTGAAAACACTGGGCAATTTGAGTAAATAATAGCATATTTCTTTTGCACTTCAGGAAGCAAGGTATTTATCCAAGGTCAAAAATGGAAAGCAGAGCTGCAGTGTTTTGAACCAAACAACAGAATTTGAGGGCTTCTGTCATATCATTGTTAGATTTAGCTTTCTGAATCCATAAGCCCTTTCTTAGGAGTGCAATCATCCAGTGACAATGATTGTTGCTTCTCCTGTCAAGCCTCCTTCCCCACGTGGAACCCCACAACCTTGTTTGCACAGGAGGTAGGATGGCTCCCAAATGTAATTGTCTGACCGAGCTGTTCTCCATCTGGCTGCAGGTGAGCTGGCTAGCACCCAAGGCAGGGCTGACCTTGCTCCTGGGCCACCCATATCTTCATCTGCCTAGGACCTTGCTGTGCTTCTCATACGTTACTCTCCCTTTCCTCCTGACTGCCAAAAAACCTGGTCTTCCATCTGGCTACTGTCCAAGATGATCCTGTCAGTTTCTTCTGTGTTTTATTCTTGGAAAGATGAACTGGATATTCTTAATTTAGAACAGTCAGTCTCTCCTCACCCTCACTCCTCAGCCTATCTACTGCATCTACAACACATTTGATTTTGGCTAGATTTCTGCATAATTGTGGATGGGAGATCTGGCTGTTTCTCTTTTTCTCTCTCAATCTCTTTTTTTTCTTTTTTTTTTCCCTCTCTTATTTTTTTTTTCTTTGTCATCTGCTTCTTTTCTATTCTCCAGTAGCTCACAGAAAGTTTCCTGAACACTGTGAAATTGTCAGTTCTCCATTTTTATGCAGCTTGCTTGTTCATTACCTGTTTTGTTGGGGTTTTTTTTGTAAAAATAATCCCCTCCACTAAAAATAGAACAGCTTAAAAATCTTTATTTTATTTTATTTCTTATTGTATTTTCATTGTAATTTAGACATACCATTATCAACCACACACATATATCCCTTCTTCACTCTCCAGTGAGTAACAACCTTTAAAAACACACATTCATAGAACTTAATTTTGTGTGAGCATCTCATATCCTTGGTACCAAATGCTAAAATGCATAAAACACATGATGGTCTTAAATAGAAGAGCAATAAAATATCTCCCTGTAACTAAGCTGTTTTTTCTCTTTGTATTTTGTCATACAAGGTCTTATTTGTCCCTCTGGCTCTTATAGGTCAATACAATTTCATGCTCTTGCTCATTCATGTTAGGGTCTTCAGCTGGTCTAATTTGCACAGACTGCACAGTAGTCAAGGAAGCTAGGTAAGTTTACATCTTCCCATTCTGCTCATAGATAATATAGGAGTATTTTACAAAAAGCAGTTACTCAGTATTATCTACCAGACCTGTACTTGACATTTAAAGATAGGATGGACTTCCATTATGCCAGTTATAAATCTGGTTTAGTCAATGTTATGTTAACGCTTTAATAACAACTATAGTAGCATTTTAAAAATACCCAAAACCAAAACACCCCCCCCAAAAAAAAAAAAAAAAATAGCATAAAATTTGATAGTTTATGAACAGCTCAGGATTCTGATGTTTAGCCCACAGAAACTGATCTGTTGGATGTTTAGAGCATAGAATGAGTACACCTTGTCCAGTGTCACCATCTTAGCAGCCATTAACAAAATGCCCTCTGTGCATGAGCAGTGAGGTTTGGATCTTTTCCTTCCCCAGTTGTTCATCTCAAAGGCTTTTCACTTTTCACAGTAGTCTTCCAAGCTAGCATTTAGGCTTTGCTGGGGGGACATAGGATGAAATGTTGACATTATGAAATTCTTCAGGCAGAAAACCTTCATTTTCTTTTATTTTTTTCTATTCAATTTTATTCACTTTTTGAATGGAAATGTCATGGGTGTTAATTGAAAGGGAGGAAAAAAACCAAACCAAACCAAACCACACTGACATTTCTGAAATTGGGATATTTAATTTTGGGTTTTTTGGAACTAATCCAACAAAGTTATTTTTCTGCCACTGGAATTTGTGCGTAAATGTCTCTTCCAAATTAGACTGACCTGGCCATGGAATCTCTATACCAGTTCTTGTACTGATCTTTACACTGGTTTTTATACTGAGGTTATAACACAGCAGAACACTTGGGTGATAAGTCACAGCTTTAGATCTGATCTTCATGAATTTACATTTAATATTTCTTATATTTCTTCTACCTTCATTTTTTCATACATGTAAATGGGTGTACTAGTACTTCATTACCTGTCATAGAGGTAGAATAGCTGCCTAACATTTGTAGCAGACTGGTCATGTGCGTGAAAAACTGTGTGAAGCTTACATAGTTAACCAAATGAAGATAAATATTTGCCTTGTTATTCTTCAACACACTTTCGTATAATTCACTACTAAATTCTGACTTGCACCATACATCATTTATATCTAAGAGCAGCTGCTGTCCTCTGCAGGAAACAGGTGTGAGAATATGAACTAGTTACTGACAAAAATCAGCTGAATTCTGGCTCTTCTTAGGTTTTGATTGTTAGCATGAGACCTTGGGCTAGAGGCAGAGATGAGATGACATCCTCAATTTAATTCAATCTAAACTATATGTCTATCAGTAAGAGAATAAGGGACCTCAATTCCTTCAGGGTATCATCTTGAAGATCTTTCTGCTCTGAATTTATTCCTATTGATTGTATCTTGTGATGGGAATATAAACAGGAATAGATAATAAGATGTCTCTGTATTATTTTCCACTATGTATTTTTTTTCAAACACAATGTACTCTACCATAATAATATTTACAGACAAAAGAAAAAGGAATAAAAGCAGAAGGGAAAGTAAAATAGAAAGGAAAGAGAGAAAGGAAAGAGAGGAAGAGAGAAGAGAGAAAGAGAGAAAGAGAGA
>NW_009952896.1:1245611-1253835 GCF_000747805.2 Chaetura pelagica | reverse complement strand
AAGGAAGGAAGGAAGGAAGGAAGGAAGGAAGGAAGGAAGGAAGGAAGGAAGGAAGGAAGGAAGGAAGGAAGGAAGGAAGGAAGGAAGGAAGGAAGGAAGGAAGGAAGGAAGGGGGAGAGGGGGAGGGTTTGGTTTTACTTTTTTAAAAAAAAGTTTTTTAATCTACTTTTTCGTTTTGCCAAAAGTTTTCAAGAAAACATTTTGCCCTTGCCAAAGTATATGTCTGTAATTTGAATTCTCATACTGGAAAGTGACTAAGGAAAGGACTGTTAATGTGTAGACCCATTGAATGAACCTGAGAGTGAAATCATCTGACACCAGTCCAGTTAAGTAAGTGTCAAAAATAAGGATACAATCTCATTCATCTCCTTGACTGAGAACTTTTAATTTTTTTTACTTTTTAAAAAATTTTTATTTCAGTATTCTTTATTTTCTTTGAAAAACAAACAAACACACAAAACCACTCCTCCTAGGGTTTTCCAAGATAAGCAACTCTACTGAACTCTTAGGACTGTCTTTCTTCAATTCATTACAACACATACATATATATCCACAAAATCTGATTAGTCATTTTGAAGTGTCCCTGCTCATGTTAGGGAGATTGGAACCTGATGATCTTTAACATCCTTTCCAACCTTAACTGTTCTATGATTCTATGATTCCATGAACATTAATTTAACTTTAAAGGGAATCAATAGATACCATATTACCATCAACTGATGAGTAACCACGTTTTAAATTGTACAGCTTTTTTAATTCCAATTGTATTTTCATGTTCTTCCCCCCAAGCAAACACAGAAAACACCTAATTTAAGCTACAGCTTTCAAAAGGATAAAATTAGTATTTTTAATCACAATAGATCTAATGAAGAGTGAAAATACAGCAAACAGTTTAACTGGGATTTCTCTCTCAGTTCCCAGCATCTATATGGAATTACTTTATTTATTTAGGTAAAATAAAGTTCACTCACCTATTCCAAACTTCCAGTAAGGTTTAGCTCAGGCAATGAGTAAAGCTCCTCATGTGTTTCCTCAGAACTGAGTTGCCCATTCATGTCGATTTTGCTACTAATTCTTCTATCAGCAAGCAATGGGTCTACCCTGTGAAACAAAATTATGTTAAGTTTTTAAGACACCTTGGAGGGAATCTGGGCCAACAGTTAAAGTGAGTGTGACTGCTGAAACCATTTTGTTGAGATCACTCTCTGCAGGAAATAGCATGGTCTATGAGGTCATGAACGAGCTAACATTGTAACTTTTCCTTATTATGTGACAGTCCAAATTACGTCCTTTCAGTGCTAATATCAAAAAGCATGCCTGTCATTAACACGTGCTTAGACAATGAGAAGTGGAGACTTTTACCTGAGAACACTGTACTAGGAATAAGTATTTGTTTTCTTCTCAGCTGAGAAATGCTTATTAATTTTGTGAATTAGCCTTCTTATTTGACTTCTTTTTTTTAAAGTGCAGACTACACAACCCTTTTCTTTTTTTTTTCCTTGTTGCTGCATATTATTTATACCTTGTCAAAAGTCCATCCTATTCTGTCCAGTTCACCTTGCCAGTTTTTCAACCATCATTTCCAGGAAACTTCCACTTTTATTTGCTTCCTACTGCTCATTTCTGTTCCCTTCATAGGGCACTTCTTACTTTATAGCCTGTGACAAGATTCAGCATTCTCAGGAAATGAACATGTCTTGTTTGCCAACTGTCAACAATGGTTTTACCCTTTTCTTACACCTATGTCTCCTTAATTCTTCCTTGGAAAATGAAATATCACCTTTTCTGTATTGCTACAACACCAGTGAGAAGCAGGGTCAGTAAAAATGCTGTGTTTTTTTTTTTCCAGTTGGTAATGGAATGTATTCCAATCACACTTCTACCATTTCCACATATCTTAGGAGAACATACTTCTCCTCTTCCAATTTTGCTATTTTGCAACTGCTATACCTCACCCATGCAGAGCTGATGACAGTCCATGAACCAAAAGTAGGATGCAAACTTACTAAATTGCAGCTCTCACCAGACATTCCTGTTTCTTAAAAAAAACACCAAAAACATAACAAAAAAACAAAACACCAAGCAATCAATCAAGTATAATAAAAAGTGTATAAGATATAAAAATGTGATCGTTTTTTTATATCAGTTCCCTCACTCAAATCCAATGTCAAGTTTTAGACAAAGAAATCAAGCTTTGCCTAGCACAAGCAAAAATGTTTGTGGAAAGAAATCTTTATCAGCTTTGGCTTTATATCTGATTTCACAAACAATTAAATATCTATTACTAAGAACAAAGTGTTATCAAAGTACATGAAACTGTATAATATTATCATGTTTGCTCTGATTTTAGAAAAAAACCCAACAAACAAACAACTAATCTATCTACTTCTTAAAGTTGCAATTGTATATAATTTGAAAAATTGTATGTCCATTCCCAGTGCGATACAGAAATTATCTTACTTACACTGAGGAAGTTAGGAAGAGATAATCTTTGAAAGACTGAGAAGTAATTTTGAATAATGTCACAAAAATCCAGCTGCTCAGATAATTTACTTAATACTTTTCTATACAGTCTAAGCCTTTCTGACTTTGTCAATATTGACATACTGAATGGACAATTTTCCTATGTTAATTTAAGTCCATTCATAGAGCTGTTCCCTTTATAGACCATGTTCTGCTCTGCTGCTGTTCTCTGACCTGTTTTCTTATAATCTTACGTATGCTGAAGAACCACATTTCCTCATTCAATCACAGGAGCAGTTGCTAAATATCTTAGACTGGATGAGGAACAAGAAAGAGAGGCTATCTTTTCTCAATATGTCCAAGTTTTCTGCTCAAAAGAGACAAATACAGAAGAAGTAATAATTTAAAAATAAATAAATAAATAAAGTCAACTGAAGGCATATTTAGTCTTTAAGCTACTAATTTCATAGTGGAAAATCTAAAATGGTATTAGAATTTTTGGGGTGGCTTGTTTTTTTTAGTTTTATCATTACCAGGATATATCAACTCTGAAAAAATATCAGGATTGTTGCTTATTATTTAGGACTTCTCAGAAATCTTGGCCAGTACCTAATACTGATGTAACATTAAGCTTAACCTTATGTCACCATAAATATCCATTCCATAATGGTACAGAAATGTTACTGTAATCCTTTGTTCTTTTCTATTCTCAAAATACTCGTATTTCTTTTTGAGACCACATCAAATACACAATGAGTACTTGAATTTTTGTTTAAAATTTCCAAGATACTTAAGATAAAACTTAATTTATCTGAAAAAAAATAAATATAACTTGTTGCATACTTTTCGACCAGGTTTTGAGAGTTGGTTTGTTTTGATGTGGTGTTTTTTGTTTGTTTGTTTTTGGTTTGTGTTTGTTTTTTTTTTAAGGAGGATTATATTGCTTTTATTATATTTTTAAGATTGCTATAAAACCCCAGCAGTAGTTAGTAGATTAAAATTAAATTTTGTAAACAGTTGCAAGAAAAGTAAGAAGGTTTTTTTCATATGCCTCTAAATACATAAGGACATAAAAACTACCTTGTATGTCTTTTTTTTTCTGTGTGATTTTATCTTGAAACTAAATTATTTGAAGAACAAAATACTGGAGGGCAAAATCAGATTGTAGAAATTCTCTTCTTTGACTAAGCTTTGTGGCTACTCTAAATTGATCACTTGTTTCCCTGACCAATCTCTAAACAGAGAAAGGCAATCCCTTTCACTTGCAAAATATTCTCACAAAATGAGTTACCTTCCCACCACCTCGTTTACTTGCCAAGGCGTACTTTATTTTTCCACTAGCAAAAAGAAAATCAGCTTGTATTTTGTTTACTAGAGTCTTCTGCATTTTAATTGTGAACTCTGAATGAACATCAGAGAGGCCTTATGATGTTCTGCACAAAAGTGCCTGTGTTCATAGTTTTTCTCCAGGCACCCAAAATAGAATGCATTAAGCAGTGTCATACTGTGAGTTTTCAAAACTGAAAGCAGAAATGACTTATACTGGCGGGAAGCTGTGACTCCTAAAGCTTTCCAGGGATCTGTGAAGTAAAACAGAACTGCTTACTTCTCTGCATCAGAAGTTAATTCAACTTTTACAGTACACATTTCTTTAAACCTAGATGGCCCTGAGGTTACAAAGGTAAGATTTATATCTTTTTTCCTTTTGTTATCTTCAAAAATCAAATGTAAAGGATTTATCTGAGTGTCATCAGTGCAAAAACCACAACAGGCAAAGACAAACCCAGATGCCACTGAAAACCTCTGGGAGAGTTGTTTTTTTGTTGTTTTCTTAGAGTCAACTGACTAACTTCTATAGCTGTGGAAATCCAGCTTTCTAAGTTGGATTTACTGTAGGAAGTATGTACTATGCCTGTTTTGTGTTCAACACGCATGTTAGAATATTGATGTATATTATCACCCCCACCTCTGACAGGCTGCTTGTGATGGCTTCATCTATACTCATGCAAGTGACTATTAGTAAAATGTGTTTACAGTTTCTGAGGGTGACACCAAGAGGAGTAAAAAAATCTCTTGTTTTACAGGAATACTTAGAATATAGGATTGTGTTTGGAGCTCAGACTTTTTGCAGAACCTAAATATGACTTTAACCTAGTGTTAGGTAATTTCTGAAATTATAGAATATATTTTACATTCAGAACTGCTAAAATGTATAAAATCTTAAAAAAATTAACTCAGTAAGTTGCTTCTCTGTTTCAGAAAACTTTACAATTACTCACCTGAAGTAAGTATCTAAAAACAGCTGCACTTATTTATTTTGAAATAACAAATTATATATGATATGTTGTACAGGCAGATACAAGCTACCAGTTACTTGTTTGTTGTTTTTTTTTTTAATTTTCTGCATGTTTTATTTACTTTACTCCATGTACTTATTTTGGTCATTCAAAAGTCTCTGAGATGAAATTTCCGTTGTGTAGTCGTTGCATTACATTGACTATAAACATTGTTGTAAACTTCTTGTTTAGCTTAATCAGAAAGATTCGGGTGTTTCTTAAATCAGTTGAGTTTAAAACATGATTTTTTTCCAAGAGAGCTGACAATGCGATAGATAATACTGAATTAAAGTGTTCATTCTTTTGTAGATTAAAACCATTATTCTCATTTCACCTTGCAAGTCACAGAAAGTTTTGATTTCTAACAACAGGCAGTACAAATGGGTTTCACCACAGTCCCTTACTTTTTTCTCTATTTCAACTATATTCCCAAGCCCTTTTGAGTTTATATGATGCTAAAGACAGAAAGATGTAACAGAACATCATCTTTCAATCTTCTTAATCCAGCAAAACACTTGTTTCTGAAGATGAATAAATAAAGAGGGCAGAGTGTGCATACGGTAACTTCAGCTATCCTGAACACTGGAGGAGCCCTCATTCCAGACCCTGCTAAGTAGACAAGGTACATATCCATTACAGTTATTGAGCAATGTCAACAAGACCGTATGGGACAAATCTGGGAAAAAAAAAAAAAAGTGCTTTGTATACACAGATCCAGGTCTCCTCTACACAGCATTGCCTGCAGCATAAAAGGAATTGCAATTGCTTCTGCCAGCAAGCTGCAATTGTTAATGTTTGCAAAAAGACATTACTCCCAGGCTTTCCATCAGGGACACATAGTGAACATGTTGTAAATGGAAGGTGATATTAAATTAGAATCCCTCATTCTCAGGCCATTGCCCTAACTGTTAAATCAAAATCCTTTTGAGACAACAAAATTAGAAACATTCAAATAAACAGCAGCATAAAGGAAATTCAATTGGGAGAAAAAGAATCAAGTACAACCTCAGTAAAAGACTGTCTGCAAATACAGCAGCGGAGCTAAAATACAATAACACATGAAACAAGATCACGAAGACTATCTTAAGGGGGAACTCTAAAGTTTATATATTCTAATGCAATGTTATATTTGTGGAGGACAAAAATCTTTTTTACATTAGTACTATGTTTTTGAGGTTTTTCTCCCAACTTACAAGTTACAGTTATTACAACCTTAAAATTGCTAAGTAAGCATTAGATGAAGTGTAACGTGTCACTTCACATTTTCTTGGTTTGTTTTTTATGTGGAATTATGACACATTGGAAGATAAATCACATCTTAGTAAATTATAAATATAAGTAAGAAAAGAATAACTGAATTGAGTGTTAATGAATGTCTTTATGTAGTTATTCTGATTCAAATCTAGGCAACATAAAATGTTTGCAAAATAAACTCTTTTTTGGTATTTTATAGATCTTTTGGACAGTCAGTGGTAAATAACATAAGTAAAATAGCAATTTAAAGTTCTTGAAGTTTTATTTTGCTTGACAATTTTCTTTTTAAAATGTTTTTTACAAATATATTTAGTAATATTATATATTTTTATTCCATTAACAAACATTTTTTAATGCCCTGTCCTCTTTGACTTGCAGTAGCTACTTGGCATTTGTGACTGACTCCTCATTTTTAGCATTCTGATATAGTTGTGTTTAAAATATTTAGTTAACTGAGTCCATTTAGTTTCAACACCGTCAAACTGTGACTGTCTTTGAGTCTAGACTCTGTTTACCTGTAATTCTAACTGGAAAAAAAAAATATTTTCATAAAATGACCACTTAAAAAAATAACTATGATAAGGAACTGAGTAGAATAATATTGTATGTAAGACACTTGAAAATGTGTCAAATTCTATAACATTTACACACTTCTGAAAATGAACACAGGAAAAGCTGCACAACTAACACATTTTATCTCTGTGTGGTATTTCTAAATGCTATTTATACATTTCATGGACCAGTTGAACTCTCCGCTATTTACAGTCTTCTCGCAAAATTTAAGAGCACCCTAAGCAGAGCTGCCTGCTTCCTGAGGGTCTGTTCATGGTATTTAACAGCCACCTGCTGGTGATGGCCTGGTGGTGTAGAAGTATCTGGCAGTGTAGAAGTGTCCATAGGCCAGTTGGCAGCAGCCAGTTGTCCCTTTCTCATACCTGACTGGAGTGCCCCGTTCAAATACCCTCAGCACCCTGCACCAGCCCGTGGACATGGCTGATGCTGATCGTGTCCAAGATGCCTGGGATGTTCCCTTATACGATGGGATTCATATCCTAGCACTGCCAGGCCCAGCTGTGCACTTACAGAGAGGGAGCAAATTTCTTGAGATACATAATGTGGAGCACCTAACACAGGGCAGCACTGCAAGCTTGTGTGCAATGAGAGTCTGAGCCCTCCTCATGTGCTAACCCAAGGCCAAATCCTGAAGCATCCTCTCTCTATTAGCTGAGCTAGTTGTTTCCACCACTGCCATCTGAAGAAGAAAAGAAAATTTAAACCAAGAATTTTACTACCAGACCTCTACAAGCATGTTTTTTTCTGCATGTATGCATCATTGAAAGAAACGATGAACTATAAATTTATAATCACATTTTTCAGATATATTATACAAATAGGAAATATGAATCATTCAAAGACGTGATTGACTTGAAAGTTACAAATCATAGATCTTTGCTTTTCTATCTATTGGGTTGTTATTTTTGTTTGTTTGTTTGGGTTTTATTCTGATAGATAGCCTCTCTGGAGTAGTAGCTGATTTCCAAGTGGAGAAATATTGCCAAAGTCTGAGCTACTATAACCAGGTTAAGTCCATTTTGTTTCAAATGAAGACAAGGTAACACAGGAAAAAGTGTTGCATCATAAAAATGACATTCTGTATTCCTCAGTATCACTAATCATGAATGTCAGAGAGAGTAAAAGTATACTTATTTCAGTAGGATATATGAAGAAATTGAAACAGTTTCAGTGGCCCGTTACAGCCAGCGACTTTCAATTTCTAGGAATTTGTAATTGTTGTGTGTAGGCTTTCTTTTTTGAAGTCTGGATATGTTGGAGCTATGCTTGCTATCCCTAAAGCAGAAAAGTGCTACGCCTAAACCAGTAGCAGAATCTCTTGGAAAATTAATTAGTTAGGGTAAAAGACTGAAATTGTACTCAACTGTAATGCATGCAAAATGTAGGAGTCTTAATATCTATACGATAAAATCACAGAAAACTAAGAAGTTAGGAAACACAGAAAACTTTGTTTTGCTTTGAAGTTTTTTTTTGACATCGAGAAGAAACGTATTTCTTTTCTTTCTACACTATGACATAGTATTTATGATTTACATATAATAATCGGACATCCTAATAGTAGGACATTATGTTATCAATCATATTGATCATAAACCATG
>NW_009952896.1:1180968-1245585 GCF_000747805.2 Chaetura pelagica | reverse complement strand
TAGATTATTTATTTATTTATTTGTATTTTTATTTAATATACTGGAAAACATGAAGTAATGTCAACTCCTTTGGCTTAATGCTATTCCTCTTGTCCAATCTAGATACAAATGAGTTTCGAAAAAATAATATTATTCAAAGTAACCTGTACCAAGAAGATAGTGTGTTTTAAAAGAATTATATTTTTTAATACAAATGTATAAGAATTACTTTAAGCTAGTCAATCTACGAACCATCTTTGTCCTGATCTAATTTCCTTTATTGCAATCAACTATCTACACTTAAAATGTGAAATATCTCTCAGAGAAACTGTGAGCTACACTTCTAAATAAAAATTACTACCTTGATCTTCACTATTTTTACAATGAATTCAGAAGAGAAAGAACATGCTCACAAATAGGATATTTCTGTTGTCAACAAGGTTAAAAATGCAGTTCATCTGACCTGTTTGTAGATGTCTCTTTGTTAGTTTATTAGCTTAGGTTAATTGTCAGGACCCTCTTTAGGCAGAAACAGTGATTTAGACTTCTTACAGCTGTTACTTTTCTGACAATGTAGTAAAACATAGATGTCTTTCCATTGGCAATTGAGGGAGTCTGAACAGCCACTTTACATTACATCTTTAACTTTCAGGTGCTTTAATAAATGCAGTCTTAAGAAAACAGGGAAATCTCAGGCTTTTCATTCTTAAAACCAAAAAGGTTATATATGTACTTAAGAATAATCATTCACAGGTATGGTAAAAAATAAGCTAAACTTTTACATTATTAGCAGACCTCTAATATCTATGAATCAACAATAAACACTATTTCATCTTATAGTACCAATTTTTTAATAAAAAGGAACATAATTCCACTTAATTTTTCTACTTCATCTAGCAGTTGCATTTAGCAGATAATGATTCTAGGAGTAGACTTAATTCCCACAAATAGTGCTAATAAAGGCATTATAATAAGATAGTTTAAAAAAGTAACTATTAAAGCTTATAAATAATAAAATAAAATGTAAAATAAACATTTGAGGCATTGTAACTTTGACCAAGGCTCTGATATATCATGTCAAAGTGATAGTGGATACCTGTGGAGAAGCAATGGATGATTTTTACTCAGCAGAAACTGAAGAAGTTTGATTTAACTGAAGCAGAGAAGCTGTAAATTGATTTCTTGATTCATTTAGGACACAGTCAGAGGTAGCATACAGAAAGCCCCAGAGAGGAGAGGACAGCATTATTGTTTCCTTCCTTTATAGATGTAAAAGGTTGAAACTCTGTCAAGTGGTGGAAAGTTCATCTGTATAAAAGACAATGTAAGGTATTTGCCCATCAGACGAATTGATTGCTTGATGCAAGGGAGAACCACAGGTGACAGCCTCAGTTGCTGCTCCTGACTTGCTGCCTCCCACAGCTGGGGGAAGGAGATAACCAGAGGATGCCGAGCCAGCCCAGCCCTGCTGCCAGTCACAGCACTCAGCTCCGGCGTGCAGGCTGCAGCTGCACCGCTGGCACAAACCGGGAGGCTTATTAGTCACAGCCTGCTTGGTATTGCCCTATATTGCTTCATGAAGTTAACAGTTATTTGAAAATAGGTTCTACATTAGTTCACAAATTTCAAAATCAGTTCGACAAAATAAAATTTAAAGTTCTATAATCTCTCATTGCTCTCTCAAGAGAGGAAATTAATTTAGAGGAAATTAATTTAAATGAAATTAATTCTTTTCAAGTTTTGAAAAATGAAAACGCTAAACTATGGCTTTCACATGAAAACCCACTGTTTTTGTTTTTAAAAACCAATATATTTATACACAACAATCATAAAATACCCTGGAAAAAATTTTTTGTTTGAAAAAAAAAAAATAATCCTTCTTCTATCTTTCACTAATGTTTTAATGACTTAAATATTTTTAGGCAGTATACCTCAAAAGTGACTATTTTAGATTTTCAGAACTTCCCCATTAGGTAGCTAGCTATACGGGTACATTGGTAAGCTTGCATAAAGGCCTGTGCATTTATCAGTATTCACCATTTATTGAAAATACAAACTACGTATAGAAAAAAAAAGGGAACAATTTTGTAGCATGTTCATTGAATTACATTAACTTGCAAACAAAAGTTGGGGTAATTTTTTGATCATTTATGAGGTAAAAACTTGGCTGTACAGCAATAGTCCTAATATTATACTAATCTTGTGTTAAAAAAAACAAACAACAACCAACACCCTTTTTACTGTTGGGAATTATTTTACACTTTGAAACACTTCTAAAAATACAGTAACTATATATATTTAATTTATGGGATTTTTTTCCAATATTTATAATGCACTCTAACTCTCAATTTTCTATCTGTGATAAAGAAAGCAAAACTATTTTTTATGTCTTTCTCTTATAACTTTATGCTCTTGTTTGGTGGTTTTTTTGGTAGTGGGGGAAGGGCCCCAGGGGTGGCTCCGGTGAGAAGCTGAGAAGCTCCCCCTGCCCCAAACCCAGCCAAGAAGCCATTAGAGAGACAATAGGTGCACCTTTGCAATTAACATAGGAATGAACTGAGAACATCTGAGCAGAGAAGCACTTAAAGACAGGAGGTGCTGTGTTGGAGGGGCAGAGTGGTGTTGGTTGGTGAGGAAGAAGGTGAAGAAGGTGCCCAAGCTGAAGTTTCCTTGCAACCTTTGGTGAGATAGAAGCTGTTCTTCTGCACTCATGGAGGAACGTGGTGGAACATTCCCTGAAGGTGCCAGGAGGGGTGAATTTAGCCAGTGGACTTGGATTTTGTGGCCAGTGGATTTGCTGCCAGTGGGGTCTGATTACACAGCTTTGGAAGACCCCAGTGCCAGGGGAGGTGGCTGTTCCCGAAGCAGCCCGTGACTCTGTGGGAAGCCCAGGCTGGAGCAGCTCCTGACCTCGTGGGAAAGACTCATGAAGGAGAGTTTTGTGGAGAACTCTCTCCCATGGGAGGGACCCCATGGGGAAGCAGGGAAGGACTGTAAGGAATCCTTCTTCCTGAGGAGGAAGGAGCAGCAGGAACCAACTGCCTGTGAACTGACTCTAAACCCCATCCCCTGTCCCCCTGTGTCGCTGGGGGGAAGGAGGGAGAGAAACTGGGAACAAAGTGACTTGGGCCTGGGAAGAAGGGAGGGGTGGGGTATCATATGCAAGCCCTGCTCTGTGTGCTGTGTCCTCTGTGTGTTTGATTAATATTAAATTACATTATTATTTTTTTTTTTCCACAATTGAGTCTGTTTTGCCTGGGACCTTAATCGGTGAAGAACCCTCCTTGTACTTTGTGCTCAACCCATGAGCTTTTACCTCTTCATCCCAGAGTGTGTGTGTGTGTGTGACTTGAGTGAGCAGCCATGGGGCTGTTCCTTTGTGATCACGTTGGGCCCAAACCATGACATTGTTGGCGAGTCACGCAGGAGGGAGGCAAGGAACCACAACACCTTCTTACAGGCTATAGTTACTGGAGGGGAATCTTTTAATGTATTTTGAGATTAATTTGCCATTTACTGATAACCTTAAGTAAAACCTGTAGAGTTCAATTTACTCCATTAAACTCAGTCCAGTCAGAGACCTCTTTCTGTAAAGAATGAGGAAATCAGGAAGAATCTTAGTTATCAGATGGGTGAAGTGTTTCAGCTCAAACTACTTTCTATATTGTACAAGTTCTGGTATTGAATCAATCTTTGTGATATTTATGTATAATCTAGGAAATTGTGCTAAAATCTTATCAAAAGACATTATCTTGAAATATTAATTTTCTTTCAGTTAATTTCATCCTTTTGCTTTCTACACAGAAAAAAAAAATCCAACCCAAACAAAGCAACAAAAAAACACCAAAAATAAAATCTTGTTTTGGGGATATTGTCTAGTGTTCCTAAGAGGAACAAGCATTTGGGTTTAGATGTAATAAGGTTGGAAGTAGTTGGGTGTTGCAGTAAGGTGCTCAGTAAAATAAACACTAAACAAGAAAATGTCCTGTGACATGAAGAAATTAACCTTAGCCTTGAAAAGAAACAATACAATCTTTACTAAGGAGCTGGAGCTATAAACATGGTGTATGCATTTTTTTTCCCAAGTCATAACTTATGATTTCTCCATACAAGCAATAAGAGTGGCTGACCAGGGGCAGCAGAAGTGGCTTATGTTAGAAGGAAAAGGCAGCCTAAAGTCATACTGCTATTGGGGGGGGGGGGGGGGGGGGGAAAAAAAAAAAAAAAAAGGAAGTTTAAGCTTTAAAGTATCCTCTAAAAAGATTGCAGAAGAGCAAGGTAGTCCTCTGATGGGGTAAGAAGAGGACTACTTACAATTCACTTACTGTTTAGCACAGAAAGACTGACTTTTCAATACACAACAGTATTCTACTGAGAGCTGGTAAAAGAAGTGCTCTTCAAGGTGAAGTGCTTTCATTGCAGATGAATTATGTGGCCTGTGTATTGAATCAGTTGCTGTTTCCACAAAGGTGATGTTGATTCCAAAATTCTCATAACAGATCATGTCTTTCTTTCAGATTGCCTTTTCACAAGACTTTCTTGGTCTCTATTTGATCCTAGCTGCAAATATTTCAGCATGCAGTTTTATACCCATATTAAAAATAAACTAAAAAAATATAAAATAATAACAATAAAAAAATCAACTGTTGTGATCCAAAGATAAAAATGTCCTCTTTCTCTGTTTATATGTACCAGCTGGATTTTAATGAGATAACTTTTTTTTTTTTTTTCCCCCTTCTGATTCTCTTTAACAGGGAAAGGCATTCATTTGAAACATTTCAGTGAATTTGATCAGCTTGGAATTTTTTTTATTTTTAACAAGCTCAGAGTTCAACTATGTCTTCAAGGTAAAATATTCTTTCAAGCCAATTGCGATTTTAAGCAATAGTCTTGTTCTGTTTATTTATTTTAAATATTGCTGTGTGCACTCTGTAAAACTAAACCAACATCAAGCAGAGAAAATGGCAGGTCATCCCAAAAGGCAAAATCAGAAGATCTCAAATTCTTTATCCTCTATTTTAACTGGCATGTTATCTCTTTTCTTTTAAAGACTGGGTATGAATATTTCATACATTTGTTTCTTTGAGTTCTACCTAGTCCTTCTTGACATTATTTCAGCAGTGAGGAGAGTAAACACATTACATTTACTGGTTACCCTGCAGAGTAGAGCTTATTTTCATGTTCTGCTAAAGAGAGCTTGTAACCCTCATATTTATTTGTTAGGAAAATTACACTTTCTATCCAGTGGGGATTTTATGTTTTGTTTTCACATTGCTATGCTAGTGCTCTTAGTGTGGATAACAGTCCTGGCCCCTTCCCAGAGAGGGGGATTTCTGTGCTGTACTTAACATTCCATAGAACCGTGCCAATACCCTGTCCCTGTTTCTACTCCTTTGTCATTCTATGGCTATGAGGGTGAAATCGTACAATAACAATCAGCATTAGAAACATACATTTTGAGTCATATTTCAGTTAAGGGGAAAGAGGTCACAAAAGTAATTTGAAGGAAAATGAGGGGGATGTTTTGCAGTATTTGCTTTTCTGGCTGACAGTTATTGATAATAACAGCAAGAACTCAGGACTACTAGTGCTCTTTTGTATACCCTTCTCTATAGAAAAACTGTGAAACCAGGGAGTAATCCGGGTTTATTTCTACACAAATTTTCAGTTAGGTATCTAAATATGTTCATCTGAGGTTTCTTTAAACAAAGCACTGGTGAAATTATTCTTATGCGCTAATGAACGAAGTTTCAGCCCTGAAAAATTGAGAATGTGTCTGTATTTTGCAAATGTCTTGCATAAGAAAATACCCTTGCATTCATTACACTGCCATATGATGTCCATTGTGAAGGCAATTGAATAGATTTCTCTGATTTTGGTATTGATTTTTATAGTGGCTTTTTAATTCTGAGTATCCAGAAGACAGATATTTTCTTTAAAATTAACACTTAACTGTTGAAGGCTAAACAGACTGTATAGCATGCACAATGCAAAGTTAATGTGATCTGTAAGAGACTTTGAGAGAAAAAAACCCTAGCAAAAAAACCCACTAAAAACCTTAGATTTATATCAAGTCCTGAATTATAGGACATCTGATAAAACACATTTTCCATAGGAGACTTCTAAAAAGTCAAAATATGCTGAACAGTAGTGGAAATTGAAGAAGAGAGATGAGAGGAAGCCTATCATGGAAGTCAGCTACCTGTATGATCTTACAGTTCATGAGAGCTTCCTGGACAAAACAAAACTTACCTAAATTCACACATGCAAAAAAATAACACTTATTTTATGGAGAAAAAAAAACAAACTAAACTGTAGTGGTTTATCTAATTGTTACCTGTTTCTTTCACTTTTGCTGCCAATCTTCTTTTTATTTCTCTAAATAGTTTTTCACATCCTGTTGCCTCTCATGCCATTTATGCACTATTTACAAATCCTAGAGAATCATTTTTAAAGGGACCCAAACCATCTGGAATGACAGGAGATAGCTGTCAGGACAGAAAATGTGTATCAAGTGATAAAGCCTGATAGCATGGTGAGCAGTGGAATTCTACCCTGGGAGAAATATACATGTCAGTTAGCACTTTGAATTAAATGTGCAGGGGAAACTTTCAGGTTCAAGATCCTGCTAAAAGCTAGCACTAGATTTAAAATGCAAGAAAAGAAAGAAATACAGCAACATAAAAAACAATAAAGCTATAGTAGCAATTCCCACCTAGGCTGTTCTTTTTCACACTTGCAGGATTAAAATGAATAAATGATGTAGCCAGATACTTAATGAAAAAGAGCTACAGAATCCATTAATCTGTGGAATGAAATAATATGGAATTGATTCTCTAAGACATTGAAGTTATAAATAGACTAGATTATTAAAATATTGCAAGTTATAGGTAGATTCAATAATTTAAAAGTCCCTATCCCACCTATTCTATGCAAAGTTTCCACAGAATGTTTTTGATATTTATAATAATTACCAATGTTACTTAAGAAAGCTGCAGTGTAGCAGGCTTGGTTTACAATTGTAATCTGGCCAATTGCTAAATATTGCATAAAGTGGAAGGTGTGGGAAAAGAGGACAAAATTAAGCAGACATAAAAAGAAAAACTATTACTGTTCTCAGAGTTAGTCAGTGATGTTAAATCAATTCAATGTAAGTTATATTCAGTTCATGATCAAGAAGATGAGAAGTAGGCAATTGCCTGAACTAAGCAAATATTATTTTTATTACTGAATTTTGTCATATCCACTCTGACACCACTCAGCGTTAACAGTTGACTATGCCACACTCTTACTTTAATCCAAAATGCAGTGCCTCTAGATAAATATTGCTGCCCATGACAAAATGATCTGATTCATAACACATTATTCGAGATTTCTCCTTCAATCTTGCTATTCCACTTCGCTCTTGCTACCTGAGCAGTGTTGCTGCATATTATATCTGTGGACCTGGAAGACTAACAATTTACTCCAGTCCTGGTGTATTCACTAGATTGCAAAATTCAAAGCATGCTGTCCTTTGTTACTGTTAAATACACACAACTTTTACAGAGTTGAATAACTCATTTTAGGAAATAACTGCTTAATATAAGTCTTAGCGTTTCATAACATGGAAAACGCTACTCTTACCATATCCTGTTTTCTTGTTCCTTTTAATTCCTCTCAACTGTTTGATTGGCTTACTATCCAGCATACAACTACTTTTGAGACAGCATGGGGCAATCAAAGTCCATTTTTCACTAACTAAGAAACTGACATCTATTTATAAGATTCATATATAATCCATTAACAGTGGACTTTATAGACCTAAATAATTTAAGACCATGGCTGTCTGCAGGATATGAGTTCTGGCTCATATGAACTAGTGAATTAAGTCTTTTGTCCATTCAAGTTACTATGGCAACTTTATGGACTTCTCGGTTTCGGCTGGCTTGAAATTAATTCAAGTCAGAAACTCTGGCAGACTCCTGAAAGAAGGGGAATTATGTGGATGAAACAAGCTGTAAAGAATGAGATACCCATAGAAACCTATTCCAGTAGTTTCTTTTGTAAGAACTTATTTTGGAGGCAAATTTAAACTGTGATTTAGCAAATCATAGTATCTTTGAGAACTCATACATATTCATATGCTATATGCATTGAAGTTATCCACTCTGCTGTGTAGGAACCAGAGAACTATCTCAAGCCTGAGGAAGGAAAGGAAATGTCTACAAGGCAGGCATGGTGACAGCCAGGTCCACAGTCAAGTAGTGGCTTGAAAAGTGTACACGTCTTTCAATGGACTTAAAAGAGCTATTTCTTCACTACAAATTTTCATGAGCCATTGTGAAAGGATGAACTTTGAAAGCAGTGCCCAAAGTCTTACCCATCAATTTTACAAAAAATCTGCTTATCTCCATGAAGGGGATCTTCTATCTCCTGTGTTGGGATTTTCTTAAAATACCACTTCCTAGAGGAAATTCCTCCAGTCCTCTCACAAATGTGGTAATTAATGCAGTGAAGGACTGGAAACACAATCCATGCTTATTTTTTTCTGCTATTCTCCATGAGTTGCTACATGAATTTACAAAAATGTATAAAAATTGCCAATAGAAACAATTACATTTACTGAAGTGGTCATGACAAAAATAGTCTTTGCTAACTAAAGACTATAAGTCTGTAGTTGTTATAGGTGAGTTTCCAAGGTGAAATATTGGTTACTATATAACTGTGTGTATTTAAGAAAATAAATACAGATAATATTTTGAAATTAGTTGTAGAAAGTAAATTTTACCCAAAATATATTTTCAAGTTTCATATAATTTGGTGTTGGTTGTTTTTTGTTTGGTTTGGGGTTTTTTTTTTTTTTGTTTGTAATTTTAAAACTTTACCTTTGTTACTTTATTTCTTTATTCAGAATATTATTCAGGAAATTAATATTTCAGCTTTACACATTCTTATTTAAAAGAAACACATAAATCCTGGAGCTGTTAAGTCTTCAAACATGCATCGTCTGTGGACAAGTTTTCTATTTGCAAACGCTCCATAATTCTTTCTTATTTCCCAGACTAAAGCCTTTTGCCTCTTTCTCTTCAACACAGTTCTTCATGAATCTTTGAAATCTTCTTAGAATACCTTCCATAAACTCTGCTCCTTTCTTAACTGCAAAACTTCTTTTAGTGGTACACATTGTGCCCCTTCATCATCAAGGATGATTTTTCTTAATCCATTCTCTTACCTCCTTTGTTCTGGAGAAAGTACTTTGACCATGCAACACATAGCACTAATGTCACAGCACCAGAAACACCAGACTTCGGAGTTTTTATATTCTTGGAAACAACTAGGAGAGCCATTAGCAGAGTGCTCTGCTGGTTTCTACCAGACATGAGGCTCTTGCATTGAATTTCTACAACTCTACCCATTTCAGGTGAAAGGACATAAAACACTCCAGAAGTAATATTTTTTTCTGAATACCTTAAATTGAGCTAAACTGGATATATGTACAGATTTTAGCTAAGTCTGACTTTAAAAGCTGAGGAGAAAATAAAAGTATGCAAAGGACCTGACTGCTGGTTTCCACTGCCCTGTTCTACAGCAGTGTGCACAGACCTAGAGGCAATTCGTCCTCTGAATGTGTCCCATTAACTGAAAGGTTTCTGGCCTGGCACACCTGCTGATCTTTTCCCAATGCAGGTCTGACTCCATACCTAACTTCTTCCTTTCCCAATGCCTTGCATTTTAAATACCAGGCTCTTGTAGTGTCTCACTTTTTGTCACTTACCGGTCACCATGATTCCTACCCTAGTAAACCTAGCCAGGCTTTACTTTGAGTGTGAATTCTTATTTCTGCCTCTCCTCCACTTGCTTCTTAGCTTGAGAAACTTATTCATGTGAGAGAAAAATTAGATGGTGAAGTTTAAAAATGTTGAGTTTGATTGTGTATTTTAACACTCTAGTAATACATAAAGTACTGAGCTCACCTGCCCAGTTGGAGATACAGAAGCTAAGGCTACAAAGCACAGAAGTGCTCTTGAAATCAGCAAAATTACCCTTTGAATGACTCACAGGAACTCTGGTTGAACAACATAATACAGAACAATTTTTACAATAGGTTTCTAGGTGGTAAAATATTGAAAGAAATCTGTACAAAAAGGTCTGATTGAGAGATAACATTGAAGAGAGAAGCAACTAAAGCTCACACAGGAAGTAAGGGAATAACAACACAAAGATTAAAGAGAGGTAAAAAACTTTTAAAAGATTTGATAAACTGTTACTGCAGATGACCTATAGTGATGAGGACAGAATTGATGGTGAGTAGGTAGCTCATCAGTCTTAGATGAAAATAGGAAAAAAATGTTTTTAAATAAAGAATGGGAAAATACTGGGGAGACACTCTCACTGCTTCAGGTTTTCAGTGAGAAAAGAGAATGAATTGAATGTAGGCTAGGAAGGGGAAGAATTATGCCATAATAAGGTAAAAACTGGTTGGAAAAGAAAAGAATGAGTGAAAGATTTTAAAAAAAACAGAGCAGAAAATATAGAGAAACATCAAAATATTTTGCCAGCTTCAAAAAGAACTGATTGGTTTTCTTCAACCAAGAGTATTAATTCAGCAAATATATAGTCCTATCAGCCAACAATAACAATTAACTTCAGTAATATCAGCTGAATTTTGGGAGTTACTTGAAGAATGACCAGAATTTAAAGACTATTGATAAATGTGTTTAAAAGGCAGCATTTTCAAGCAGTGTGTGTTCCAAATAATAACGAGAAACTTTTCAAAGTCTATTTCCTATATAGACATAATACTTTACAAAAACCTCCTGACAACACAGTACATTGTGTGACAACACAATAAGAATGTCCCAATATATCTTAGTTTTATTTGAGGTAAGGACTATGTTGAATGACAATGGAAGTATAAAGAGTATTTTCCTCCCTTATTTTGCAGGAAGAGATAGGATGCATGCAACAAGTAGCAAGATGGTAAAAGAAAGTGAAATTGTATTTTGTGGATAAAAATTTAAGTAATGGACAAAATTTGTGCTCTGAGATATCATAGGAAGAAAAGGTAACTTTATTATGAAGAGTGTCAAGACCTAGATCCCAGATACTATGCAATTAAGAATTTTAATATTTTTTTTAACCTGAAACTGTTCACTGATGTTGTTAAAATATAGAAATATGACAATGTGTTTAAAGTAATATAGATCTTTTAAAAATAGCTTTAAAGTAAAAGATTTTTTGGCATGACATATCAATAACTAGAAAAGGCATTCTATTTTTAGGATTTTTTTTACTGACTCTCAAAATGTGGTTCCATTAAAGAAAAAAGTTTGCACAATATGCAAATTTACTGGAGTTTGTTGGATTATATCTGGAATATTTTATTCCACACCTTGAAATAGAAAAGAAAAATTTTCTTTAAATCTTTGACACAGAATTGATTTTATAACACACTTCACTGAGAGCAAATAATGTCTGAACAATTTGGTGGCCTTCTATGACAAGGCTACAAAGATGGTGGATGGTGGCAGAGCAATTGACATCATCTACCTGGATTTGTGCAAGGCATTTGACACTGTCCCACATGGCATCCTGGTCTGCAAACTGACAAGACATGGATTTGACAGATGGACCACTCAGTGGATAAGTAATTGGCTGGATGGCAACACCCAGAGAGTTGTGGTTAGTGTCTCAGTGTTCAAGTGGAGGCAAGTGATGAGTGGTGTTCCTCAGGGGTCAGTACTGGGACCAGTGCTGTTTAACATCTGTGTTGGAGACATGGACAGTGGGATTGAGTGTATCCTCAGCAAATTTGCTGATGATACCAAGCTGTGTGGAGTAGTTGACACAATAGGGGGAAGGGATGCCATCCAGAGGGACCTTGACATGCTGGAGAGGTGGGCCATCGTCAACTTCATGAAGTTCAAGAAGGCCAAGTGCAACCCTTTGAGAGTACAGGGGAGGATCACTTCCCTCTACCTGCTTGCAACACTGTTTCTAATATGAGCCAATATGCCCTTGGCCTTCCTGGCCACCTGGGCGCATTGCTGGCTCATATTCAGCCACTCATCTGTCAGCAACCTGAGGTCCCTTTCCTCTGGGCATATTTCCAGCCACTCTTCCCCCAGCCTGTAGTGTTGGCTGTGGTTGTTGTGACCCAAGAGCAGGACCTGGCATTTGGCCTCGTTGAAGCTCATACTATGTGCCTCAGCCCATTGAGCCAGTCTAAGTCCCCTTGTAGAGCCTCCCTATCCTCAACAGATCAGCACTTCTTCCCAACTTGGTGTCATATGCAAACTTACTGAGAGTGCATTCTAACATCTCATCAAGGTCATTGATAAAAATGTTAAACAGAAGTGGACCTGACATTGAGCCATGAGGAACTCCACCAGTGATTGGCAGTCAGCTAGATTTAGCTATCTTCACCACCTGTGTCTGGGCCTGGCTGTCTAGCCAGTGTTTTATCCAACAGAGAGCATGCCCATCCGAGCCATGAGCAGCCAGTTTTACGTGAGGATGTTGTGGGACACAGTGACAGAGGCTTTACAAAAGTCCAGGTAGACAATATCCACAGTCTTACCCTCATCCACCAGCTGAGTCATCTTGTCATAGAAGGAGATCAGGTTTGTCAAGCAGGATCTGCCTTTCATAAACCCTTGCTGACTGGGCCTAATCATCTGGTTGTTCTGTATGTGGTGCATAATGACACTCAAGATGATTTGCTTCATGCCCTTTCCTTGCACTGAGGTCAGATTGACAGGTCTATACTTTCCCAGATCCTTCTACCAGCTTTTCTTGTAGATGGGTGTCACATTGGCCACCCTTCAGTCCACTGGGATATCCCCCAGTTTGCCAAGATTTCTGGTGAATGATGGAAAGAGGCTTGGTGAGCCCATCTGTCAGCTCCTTCAGTACTATTGTGTGCAAGCCATCTAGCCCAATAGACTTGTGTATGTTTAAGTGTTGCAGCAGGTCCCTGATCATTTCCTCTTTGATTCATTCTGTCCCCACTCACTGTCCTCCAACTCAGGGGGCTGGGTGTCCAGGGAACAACTATTTCTACTGGTAAAGACTGAGGCAAAGAAGGCATTAAGCACCTCAGCCTTTTCCTCATCCTTTGTCACTCAGTTTCCCCTGCATCCAGTAAAGGATGGAGATTTTCCCTAGTCCTCCTTTTGTTGTTGATGTATTTATAGAAACATTTTTTGTTGTCTTTAATAGCTGTAGCTAGCTTGAGTTCAGTGTGGGCTTTGGCTCTCCTAATTTTCTCCCTGCATAACCTCACTACATCTTTGTAGTCCTCCTGAGAGGCCTGCCCCCTCTTCCAAAGGCCACAAACTCTTCTTTTGCTCCTGAGTTTCAGTCAAAGCTCTCTATTTAGCCAGGCTGGTTTTCCTCGCTGACTCGTCTTTTGGCACATGGGGACAGCCTGTTCCTGCACCTTTAAGACTTCTTTTTTGCAGTATGTCCAGCCTTCCTGGACTCCTTTGCCCTTCAGGACTGCTGCCCAAGGGATTATGCCAATCAGTCCCCTCAGTAGACCAAAGTCTGACCTCTAGAAGCCTATGGTGGTAGTTCTACTGACCCCCTACCTTACTTCCCCAAGAACTGAAAACACTATAGTTTCATGATCTCTATGCCCTAGACAGCCTCCAACTGTTACTCCCCGCACAGGTTCTTCTCTGTTCTCATGGAGAAGGCCCATGAGGGCACCTTCCTTGGTCGGCTCCCTCACCAGTGGAGTCAGGAAGTTATTTTCCACACACTTCAGGAACCAGCTGTGTTGTATTTCCAGCAGACATCATGAAGTTGATGTCCCCCATGAGAACAAGGGGTAGTTATCATGAGGTAGTGACCTCTCCTAGCTGCTTATAAAATATTTCATTGGCCTTCTCATCCTGGTTGGGTGGTCTGTATCAGACTCCCATGATTATATCAGCCTTGTTGCCCTTACTCCTAAGTCTTATCCATAAGGACTCAACTCTGCCATCTCTCTCATTAATTTGCAGGCATTCATATATCTCCCTAATATAGAAGGCCACCTCACGACCTTTTCTTTCTCATCTATCCCTTCTGAAAAATTGGTAGACATTGATCACAGCACTCAAGTTGTATGAGTTATCCCACCAGGCTTCCGTGAAGGCAGCTATATCATAGTTTTCCTGCCACACAACAACCTCCAGCTCCTCCTATCTATTGCCCATGCTGCATGCATTGGTGTAAGTGCACTTCAGCTGGGTTAATAGCTCCTGCTGCCATTTTGAGGGGAGGAGCCCTAACTCTTATCTGAGTGTTATTGGCCTCTTCCACAGTTACTAACCTGTCAAGCCTTGTTATTTTGCTGCCACATGAATCAACATCCCTCATTTCCATTGAGATGGCAGATTGAAAGGCCTTACCAGCACACCATTCCACAAGCACCAGCCTACCATGCACAGGCTCCTCTCTAGGCAGCCCAGAGTCACTCCCTTCCCCTTTCAAGTCTAGTTTGAAGACTTTTCTATGAGCCCTTCCAATTCAAGTGCAAGAATCTTTTTTTCCCTTTGAAAAAGCTGAACCCAATCTTTTGCCAGTAGACCCGGTGCAGCGTAAACATCCCCATGATCAAAAACCCCCAAATTCTGTCAGTGACACCAGCCTCAAAGCCATGTGTTAATCACATGTGTTTTCCTGTTCTTTCAGTACACTTTCCTGCCATGGAAGGGACAGAGGAAAACACTACCTGTGCTCCTGCTCCGTCAACCTATCTCCCTAATGACCTGAAGTCCTTTTTAATTGCTTTTAGACTTCTCTCTGTAATCTTGTCACTACCAGCTTGGATAATCAAAAGAGGGTAGCTGTCTGAGGGCTGCACCAGACCAGGGAGTTTCCTACTAATATCCCTAGCCTGGGCCCCAGGGAGGCAGCAGACTTCCCTGTAGGAGGGATCTGGTAAACTTACGGGACCCTCAGTTCCCCTCAGAAAGGAATCACCTACCACGATTACCCTACTTTTTTCTTGGTTAAACTAGTCCTAAGGTGTGGGGGTGACTGACTTACCCTGGGTGTCTTCCCAGATGGACCTTCCTCTCCATCCTCACTCACCTGGCCCTCAATTTCCAAAGCCTCATACTGTTGCACAGCAGCAACTGGTGAGGCAAGGAAGGCCAGGAAGGGATTCACATGCCTAACTGAGGAAGGACCTGTTTCCATTCCCCTTCATCTCTTTGATCCCCTCCTTTTACCTGGTGGTGAGAAGGTAGGGGATCCCACGCTTCATGTGGAACCTGTTGCCTTTGCCTCAGGCATGGGAAGGTCTGAATCCACCAGTCTATTTTCCTTTCCTACTCCCTTATAGTCCTCACCCTTTCTTCCTCCTCCTTCAGCACAGCAACTAGGCTGAGCAGATCATTCACCTGGTCACATCAAACACAGGTGTTGTCTGTGATGCCCTTCATTTCAAGTACCAGGCTCCAGTACTCACTGCAGCCAAAGTCCTGGACACTCACATGTCTGTGTGAGACTTCCATCTGGGGTGCCATATTCTTCCAGGCAACAGTTTTTTGCCCAAGTGGAAACCATAGCTAATGCTCTTTTGAGAGAGTGACAACCACTAATTAAGTTAGCCTCTGGAGCCAAGAGGGAGGCTGTGCACTACCTGCACACCCTGCTCATGCAAACTGCTGCACCACGATTTTCTGATGTGCTGTGCCCTGTTGGCCACGCTCCTGGGTCACTCACGATCCCTGGGGTCTGCACTTGTACGTGACAGGGGTTCGACCACTGTCACTCTGGCCTCAGCCCACGCTGAGGCAGAGCTGTCCCCTCTTGATCAGGAGTTGTCTCTTCTTGCTCAGGGAAAGGAGGCAGCCTCTCTTGCTGCACATTTGCACTGCCGTGGTTTCACCTGCCTCGGCAATGATCCCAAGCCAGGGGTGCCTCTGCCTCGATGACTGCACCTCAGTGACTGGCTTGAAAAATCTTAATGCATTTTACTAACCAACAGAGCACAAAGTGAGTTAATTAAAATTTTTTTTTTTAATTTATTTTTTTTTAAAGTATGGTATCTTTAACTGTTTGTAAGGGGCTGTTTTTATGATTACCTGTTTACTTTGCAAATGAGTCCTGGCAAGTTTCCTCAAATATAAGTTTTTTAATCTGATTTCAGGCCAGTTTTCCACTGACATAGAGGGGATGATTTTACTTCAGGGTGTTTCTCACTTTTCTCATTTTACATGGAAAATGGACTCTAAACCCAAACCCGCTTGTCTAACAATAAATCAAATTATAGTAAAATGTGTCTGCTTAACTGAAATGTTGAGGCTTCTTAGAGAAATTAAATCTCCTCAAAAACATGGGAAAGGTGGATTTATTGCACTATTAGTTAAAATGTATGCAAAGAATAATTATGGATGAAAGAAAAAAAGGAACCTGAATCTTAAAGAGAGTTCTGGAGCATTTAATGAAGTGTCTTCCTGAAAATCATTTGGCAAACAGATTCAAGTGTGAATCACAGAATGTGGTCCTTTACATCATTACGCTGACAAGTGGTTCTTCAGTACTGAGTAGTATCCTGCAGAGCCAAAAATGTTCCAGTAGGATTTGTCCAGTGAATCAAACATCTTGTGATTGGATTTGCTACTTCTCTACAATAAAAAACAAATGCCAGAAGGCAAGAATTTATCTTTTTACTGTGTACATGTGTTAGGTTTTTTTATCAGCACAATATTTATTCTACAATATGTGAGTTCAGTCATAATTTTCTGTAGTGAGAATAATCTTATGTTATAATGTTATTTGGTGATGGCTCTAGAACCTAACAAAGAACACTGCAACTTTGTGCTAAGAAGGTAAATCTGTTTATACTCTACATCAAATTTGTTATTTTCATTTGTTATAAAAGGAAGATACTGCTTTAAAAGCTGTAGCTTGTGTATTGCAACAACAATTTATATTCTTATTACTCTAAGTGTCAGTCTTTATTATTGCAATCCAATGCAAGTAAGAAAATTTGCAGATACACTTCCCAAATAATAGGAAAGAAGCAGAACAATGGTCCCCATTTTTCTTATTCCCTTGGGAAATTATTAATGTTAGCTCTTTTGGTTGTCTCTGAAAACGTCTTTTTTTGAATGAGAGATTAGTCTATTAAAACATTGTCTATCTGTGCATGTAACTAGAGAACCTAAAAATTCTGTACTTTTGCTAATGCTCCCTTCTGCTGCAAATTATAATTATCACACAGAGTATGTAGTCATTTCATTTACAAAAACATTACAAACTGAGTGTAAAACAAGAGACAACTGATGGATAAGGAATGACAGAGGAGTACAAGGGAATAACAAGACAATACTAGCCACAATGATGGACAGCAGTCTCAGAACAGAATTACCATAAACACTGAACACTTTTTTTTCTTATAAATAATACACTGCAATTTAGAATTTTAAGGAAAAACTTGAAATGTAGGAGGGAACAAGAAATTGGTTTCAGAATATTTTAAGAGAGCTACTTCTGAGAGTTAGTTACAGGCTATGAAACAGAAAGAAGGTAATTGTTTCACAAGACCACAGTTGGAATTATAAAGAATGACAATATGTGCTGGCTAGAGGCTGGAGGCAGTGTATCAATGCCAAATGAGGAAAATATGCTTTGAAAAGTCTTGAAATTAATGGCAAATTGAGAATGTCTGATGTAGCAGGAAAAACCAGAAATATATATCTAATTCTCAATTCCAATTCATAGATTTATGGTATTTTACAATATTTTGCCCACTATTGGTAGTTTCAAGTTAAAAACTCTGTATAAACTTATCATTGTGCAATATGTCAAAATCTAGAAATGCTTATTCCTTCCCAATTTTTCTGAGACATAAAGCTTGAATACATATATTATAGGCTATTAACACAAATTAGTAGAGAAGAGACAATGAAAAAGACCAAAATATAAATTATGCTCTTTAAACTGTTGTTGATGGCTGACTGCTGAGCACATTGTTAAAAGATGGCCAACATTAGAACAAGGTAGCTGTATTTCATACCCTCACTATGTTGCAGTGTACTTATGGTGTTTGTCAGATGAGTTTGATAATGAGTGTCTGTCTGGTATTCACTCTTCCATGAAATACTGTCCCACAAGCCTGAAATACTTCATTGAACAAGGTGAGCAATGTCAGAACAAGCAGACAAAACACCAGTGAATGGGTAGCCAGAAGCTTTTGCTATGGCCCAGACTGAACACCTGTCTTCTCATTTAAATAATCACTGAAATAATTTTTTTTATGATTCCTCAGAAAAGTATTTTTTACTATTCAGCTTTGTTTGTTTAATTGTCTGTCCTTCAGTATGTACAGCAATAAAATGAATGTTCATTTTAAATATTAGTTTATGTGTGAATTACTGCTTAGCTTTAGATATCCCTGTTGTACTGAGAAACTCCCCAAAGCCATTATGCCTTTTAATCCTCAGTCAAGCTTAATTTGAGAGACAAGTTCAGCTTTGTTGTCCTTGTCTTCCATGTCACAAATATTATTCTTGCGGCTTTAGGTGAATGAGAGATTTTACACAGAAAGAGTCAACCCAAGTCACACTCCTTGCATTCAAATCTTACCTTACACTTTTAAAATTTTACAGCCAAAAACCAAAACAATTTGAATTCACACTTTAGCAATGGCAATTCTACACACATTATGATTAGACCTCGTTTATCTTTTTCTCAATAAATATATATACACAGTTTAAAATTTAAACTGTCTGTCATTTTAAGCAATTAAGGCATAAAGATGGGCATTTTTAACATTATTATTTAAATATCATATTAAAATTCATGTTTCATCCTGGACAGGTAAAAGTTTCATGGATTTTTCAGGCCTAAAGTAAATGCAGCCAAATATTTTTTTCCAGTGTGTTGTACGAACTGACAGGCATGTGATAAGTTTATAAAGTAGACTGGTCCTGCTTAGGAAATGTTATTTTTCAAGGCAAAAGCTTTTAAAAGAATGGCTAATGCCATTGTCAAGTAAGGTCTTAAGACTTGAAATGTTTGCGGTAAAAATTTTCAAATTTTGGGGTTTTTTTGCCTCATAGAGGTTCACCATAGCCTGGAGAAGAGAAGGCTTCAGGGAGACCTTACCATAACCTTCCAGTACCTGAAGAGGGCCTACAGGAAAGCTGGAGAGGGGCTTTTCACCAGAGAGGGTAGTGATAGGGCAAGGGGTAATGGTTTTTAACTGGAAGAGGGTAGATTTAGGTTAGACATCAGAAAGAAATTCTTCAACGTGAGGGTAGTAAGGCACTGGAATAGGCTGCCCAGTGAGGTTGTTGATGCCTGCTCCCTGGAGGTGTTGAAGGCCAGATTAGATGAGGCTTTGTGCAGCCTGCTATAGTGGGAGATCTTTAAGGTCCCTTCCAACCTTAACCAATCTATGATTATATGATACTTATCTGAGCATTGCATTTTAATTAAAATTCAGTTTAAGAAATTGGTTTCAGAATATTTTAAGAGAGCTACTTCTGAGAGTTAGTTACAGGCTATGAAACAGAAAGAAGGTAATTGTTTCACAAGACCACAGTTGGAATTATAAAGAATGACAATATGTGCTGGCTAGAGGCTGGAGGCAGTGTATCAATGCCAAATGAGGAAAATATGCTTTGAAAAGTCTTGAAATTAATGGCAAATTGAGAATGTCTGATGTAGCAGGAAAAACCAGAAATATATATCTAATTCTCAATTCCAATTCATAGATTTATGGTATTTTACAATATTTTGCCCACTATTGGTAGTTTCAAGTTAAAAACTCTTTATAAACTTATCATTGTGCAATATGTCAAAATCTAGAAATGCTTATTCCTTCCCAATTTTTCTGAGACATAAAGCTTGAATACATATATTATAGGCTATTAACACAAATTAGTAGAGAAGAGACAATGAAAAAGACCAAAATATAAATTATGCTCTTTAAACTGTTGTTGATGGCTGACTGCTGAGCACATTGTTAAAAGATGGCCAACATTAGAACAAGGTAGCTGTATTTCATACCCTCACTATGTTGCAGTGTACTTATGGTGTTTGTCAGATGAGTTTGATAATGAGTGTCTGTCTGGTATTCACTCTTCCATGAAATACTGTCCCACAAGCCTGAAATACTTCATTGAACAAGGTGAGCAATGTCAGAACAAGCAGACAAAACACCAGTGAATGGGTAGCCAGAAGCTTTTGCTATGGCCCAGACTGAACACCTGTCTTCTCATTTAAATAATCACTGAAATAATTTTTTTTATGATTCCTCAGAAAAGTATTTTTTACTATTCAGCTTTGTTTGTTTAATTGTCTGTCCTTCAGTATGTACAGCAATAAAATGAATGTTCATTTTAAATATTAGTTTATGTGTGAATTACTGCTTAGCTTTAGATATCCCTGTTGTACTGAGAAACTCCCCAAAGCCATTATGCCTTTTAATCCTCAGTCAAGCTTAATTTGAGAGACAAGTTCAGCTTTGTTGTCCTTGTCTTCCATGTCACAAATATTATTCTTGCGGCTTTAGGTGAATGAGAGATTTTACACAGAAAGAGTCAACCCAAGTCACACTCCTTGCATTCAAATCTTACCTTACACTTTTAAAATTTTACAGCCAAAAACCAAAACAATTTGAATTCACACTTTAGCAATGGCAATTCTACACACATTATGATTAGACCTCGTTTATCTTTTTCTCAATAAATATATATACACAGTTTAAAATTTAAACTGTCTGTCATTTTAAGCAATTAAGGCATAAAGATGGGCATTTTTAACATTATTATTTAAATATCATATTAAAATTCATGTTTCATCCTGGACAGGTAAAAGTTTCATGGATTTTTCAGGCCTAAAGTAAATGCAGCCAAATATTTTTTTCCAGTGTGTTGTACGAACTGACAGGCATGTGATAAGTTTATAAAGTAGACTGGTCCTGCTTAGGAAATGTTATTTTTCAAGGCAAAAGCTTTTAAAAGAATGGCTAATGCCATTGTCAAGTAAGGTCTTAAGACTTGAAATGTTTGCGGTAAAAATTTTCAAATTTTGGGGTTTTTTTGCCTCATAGAGGTTCACCATAGCCTGGAGAAGAGAAGGCTTCAGGGAGACCTTACCATAACCTTCCAGTACCTGAAGAGGGCCTACAGGAAAGCTGGAGAGGGGCTTTTCACCAGAGAGGGTAGTGATAGGGCAGGGGGTAATGGTTTTTAACTGGAAGAGGGTAGATTTAGGTTAGACATCAGAAAGAAATTCTTCAACGTGAGGGTAGTAAGGCACTGGAATAGGCTGCCCAGTGAGGTTGTTGATGCCTGCTCCCTGGAGGTGTTGAAGGCCAGATTAGATGAGGCTTTGTGCAGCCTGCTATAGTGGGAGATCTTTAAGGTCCCTTCCAACCTTAACCAATCTATGATTATATGATACTTATCTGAGCATTGCATTTTAATTAAAATTCAGTTTCAAAATCACTGAAAAGTTAAGAATAGCATCTAGTTTGTTCAAAGCCTTCATTTTCTGAAAGAAATATTAGTTGCAAGGAAAATAAACGCAGAAACCTACAGCTTTCAAGATGTATTTGCACTTTTCTGTTTAATTGAAGACAAGAATGTCAGAAGTGGTAAAAGCAGTGAAGACAATTTCTGTTGAGCAGAAAAGAGAAAGTTGCACATTTTTGCTGCTTCTTCATGATACCCTACCACCTTTGTCATTTTTGCAGGCATTTTGTTGAGTTGGGAAAGAGGGAAAGAAGAGGTTAAAAAAACATGTGCGCCACTCTGCTTCAGCTGTCGGTCATCAGGGCCACAAAGACTAGATATTGATCCTCAGGAAGTTCTGTGGATGCAGCCCAAAATGAGCCCTGTCTAAGCAGAAACATACAATTATTTGAAATTATTTCTAGACTACAAAATACAATTACTCAGCTTAACTGGAAAGTTAAATTACTTGAGGAATCATTTTTCTTTTTTTGTGTAGAAAGTCCCTGTATACGATATTCATAAAAGAAAGCTGAACACTTGAGTTTTATTTCACTGTCTAAGAGAATCTCTATTTTAATCAGAAATAGACTTTGTTTCAGCTTTTTCCTTTTAAGGAGAGGAAGAGGTTTTAACACTGCAAATCTGCTCTTATATTAGCATGGAATGAATATATAAAGTGGAAAGACAGAAGTAATGCTTTGCCAAAGTTTTTTTCTCTTTTTTTTCTCCTCTTCCACAGATGAAAATTGATTGAAAGAAGGGTTCAGCATGAATTGCTCTGCATTTCTGTCTTTCATGCTGGTGCTGTTTCAGCTTTGGCCTAGCTCTCCAAGCACGCATGACTACAGTACTGAAAACACAGACCAGTCTTTCACAGCAGTTCGAAGAGTGAAACGTAGCTGGGTATGGGAGCCACTTTCTGTAACTGAGGAACAGACTTCTGAGAAGCCTGAGTATATTGGACAGGTATGAAAAGTAATGACTCAAGGATGGTATGAAGTTAGATTTGATATGCTGATGTGCCTACTACCTTGATTTGTAAGACTAAGCATCTCCAGTGACCAGGAAATAACAGGAAATGTAGAAAGAGGAACTGAGGAAGCTGTAATTAGGAAGCACATCATCTATACTTTCTTGTGACCTGACTTAGGGTTAGAGAACTCCAAGAATCTTCTTTCACCTGTGTCTGCTGCCAAGGAAGCTTCACATTTACAATTACTCTGATTCCAAATCTGGTTCCATATACAACAGATGAAGGTATCAAGCAGAAAAGTTCCTTTTTGTCTTCTTAATGAAAGTTAAGGGCTCATTTTTCAACATCTGGCAATATGCTTGTGCTAATTTTGGCATTGCATCAAAGCAGCCATAGTGAGTGAAGTGTAGTTTACAAGCAGTATTTAGCATGACTTTCTATTACACTAAGTAGCAGCTGATTTACCCCTCATTAATTTTTAATGATGCAGATTAATGCTAAATCCTTTTATCACTGAGAAACTACAGGAATCTGCATGGTTCATTAGATTAATATAGCCTTAGCAAAATGAGAAAATTTTTTTTACCCTCCTTTAAAAATGTGCTTTAAGAGAATTTTGGTTTTACTAAGGTTTATCTGTCTCTTTCTTCCCTCTCTGCTTATTATTATTATTTATTTATATTATGAATTTTTTTATGCTGGAAGTAATTGCAATCTTGAGATCTAGTGTTCTTTACTTTAAGGCACCTTCTAGATGAGTGAACCAAACTAAGTTTAACTTCTAATTAACTAACACTAAAATTCAATTGAACCCAAAGGGTGAAGTGTTCAACATTCATTAGTTGCATTTTCACAGCCCCTTCAAAGTGACTACTATGAAAGTGTGATGTCTCACTTTGGAGAGGACAAGTGTAAACATATTCCCTTATCTGGAAAACAGTTTCCTGTAAAGAAACTTCATTAATGTCATGCTTTCTCATCTTGCTTTACAAAAAAAATTATAATCTTGGGTTTCTGCTTCTCACAGGCAAGCCATGGGCATTTTTTATTGAAGATTATGGTTAATTTATTGCAGTTTAGCCATGGTCTAATCAGATATATTTACTTATGTCTTTTATTGAGTAGACTATACTCTATTTTCAATAAATGAACTGATAGTCAAATTAATTTTTCGTAAATAAGGCCCTGAATGAAAACCTCATTGATGAAAATACAAAGTTAGACATTCTCTGTTTTTACATCACTATTTCAATATGAACTTTTTTTCAGTCAGATTGAGAGCTCAATCTTCATTTAACATAGGCTCATTAATCCTTTTCCATTATTATGTTTGAGAAAAAGGAATGTGTCCACCAGCACTGCAATGGCAGATATACGAGGGCAAATAAATAAATTCTTGTTCCCCATTCTTATTTAGAATGGGAAGACCATTTCTTCTTTTCTGTCTGTCAGGTTAACTAAGAAGCTACAGTATGCTTTCTCAGCAAATGTCATCTGAAAAAGGCCTCTCATTTAACATGGTCAAGGTCATGAAAATCTTTTGGGCATAATTGATTCTGAGTGAAGTGATTCAACACAGGTTATGTCCAAACAGTGAGTCCAAAGCTGACCACCACCTCTTTTGGCCCGACTGTCCAGACTGCTTGATCCAACAGATCATATGCTCATCCAGGCCATGAGCAGGCAGGTTTTTTATGGGAGTTTTAAGGGGAACTGTGCCAAATGCTTTTTGGACGTCCAGATAGACAATATCCACAGCCTTTCTCTCTTCCAATAGCCGAGTCAGAATAACTAACAAACTAACTAACTAATTAACTAACTAAACAAATAATGTTGAATAAAAATTAATATAAATACATAAATACAAGAAATATATAAAAAATATAAATATAAATATATAAATACTCAGGTGAGAATTAATAATACAGGCTTGTATCACAGAATGACTTTTCATCACTATAATATTTCAACAAAAATAAAAAAAATACCTTGTCTCTCATATTTACATCTAGTATTACTAAAAAAACAAAATATTAAACTTATAAAGTACACTTGTCACTCATAATAATATTGATTAAAAAATAGGTAATATTTACGGACCTTTGCACTATTTTCAGTAATTGCTCTGGGAGCTGATAAAGTAAAGCAGGTACTTCCCTTCACTTTGAAGTGGCTGAGGGATCTTTTTTCAGGTTATATCAGTACTTCAAAACTGAGCCATGACTGAAAATGTTACAGTACCCTCTTTTAATTATTAGTGTCCAAGAAGGCTCACTAGTGACAGGGTTATTTGTAGAATGAAAATACAGAAAGGCTAAAATGAATATTTCAAAAGTTTGTTCCTCACAAAATGTGGCATATTTTTCTGTTTTCTACTTGCAGCTTAGATCAGATTTAGACAAGCAGGATGGCAGCCTAAAATACATTTTGACTGGAGAGGGAGCCGGAAGCATTTTTACTATCGATGAACAGCATGGCAAAATCTATGTGACACAAAAGCTGGATCGAGAAGAGAAATCCTTCTACACTCTAAGAGCACAAGTGATTTACAGGAGCAATCAACTTCCTGTAGAACCAGAATCAGAATTTATTATCAAGGTTCTAGATATCAATGACCATGAACCGCAGTTCTTGGATGGACCTTATGTGGCCACTGTTCCAGAAATGTCACCTGAAGGTATGACATGATGTGAACCAAACCCTTTATTTCCTGATTTTTTTTCTAGATAACTTTGTTTATATAAAATCTTAATAGCATATTTTGTAGACTGCCTTTCAATGAGAAGGCAGAAAACTGTTTTCAGGCTTGGAAATTCGCAAAGGTATATGCTTAATCTGAAGATTGTGCATATATCTACTGAAGATCCTTGCCTTTAAATATTTAGGTAGCTACATGTATCCAAGTCCTTTTCTAGAATCTGGATACGTGCTTGGATTGACTACAGAGAGTAACTTACCTATCAGTGATTCGGCCTTAAGATCAGTACTTGTTTAAAAATATAACATTACCATTCAGAATAGGTTGAATGTTATAGCTGGTTGATACTGCAAAGGAGGTTTGGGAATGACATATTCTACTACTTCTTCAATCACAATGGCACCCTAGCCTCTAGAAAATTGTTCAGTGTATGATTATTGCTACAACCTGTCAGCTCTTCAGGCTTCTATCAACCTGGAAGAAAAACAGCATGCATATAAAAGTCTTCCTACCTCAGCTGACCTTTTAATGACAGAAGTACAAGATTGGTTGAACTGAAAAGTGCTCAAAAGCATCCTTCAGTCTGCTCTGATTCTGCTTAATAATTAAGCAATATGTCTTCATTATACTCAGTGCAGTATAAATCATACTGTATTGTAACTGGAAAAGAATCATATTCACATAACCGGCACTCATGATTTCCCCTCCAAAAGGGGGGGAATTGTTTTCCTGTCAAGAGGAACAACTTAATCCCTGCATCTCTTCTTTCCCATCTTCACATAGTCAAACAGACCTGTACTAGTAGTATCTGTCATGCATCCGGAAACTTAATACAACAGAGAGCAAAGTCAATATCTGAAAAATATAGGTGTATGTTTACATACATATTTACAAACACATATGCATGCATAGTATGTATAGAAAGACATTTAAATCCTTAAAATAACAGTGTAACTGCAACAGACATAAACAAGCATGTTGTAGATACTGTTGTCTCCAATTGATTATCTTCAAAGTAAAAGGAAAACTGGATTCTTTAAATTATGCTGAAAAAGGAAGACCCAGGGAACTACAGGCTGTCAGTCTCACCTCTGTGCCTGGCAAGGTCATGGAGCAGATCCTCCTGGAAAGTTTGTTAAGGCACGTGGAAAATAAAGAGGTGATTGGTGACAGCCAACATGGCTTCACTAAGAGCAAGTGATGGCTGACCAATCTGGTGGTCTTCTACAACAAGGCTAGAGAGATGGTGGATGGTGGCAGAGCAACTGACATCATCTACCTGGATTTGTGCAAGGCATTTGACACTGTCCCACATGACATCCTGGTCTCCAAACTAACAAGGCATGAATTTGTCAGATGACCACTCGGTGGATAAGTAATTGGCTGTAAGTAGTTGGTGGATAAGTAAATGGCCACACCCAGTGAGTTGTCTTCAATGGCTCAGTGTTCAAGCGGAGGCAAGTGATGAGTGGTGTTCCTCGGGTCAGTATTGGGACCAGTGCTGTTTAACATCTTTGTTGGAGACATGGACAGTGAAATTGAGTATATCCTCATCAAATCTGCTGATGATACCAAGCTGTGTGGTGTGGTTGACACCCAAGAGGGAAGGGATGCCATCCAAAGGGACCTTGACAAGCTGGAGAGCTGGGCCAGTGCCAACCTCATGAAGTTTAACAAGGTCAAGTGCCGAGTCCTGCACCTGGTTCAGCACAACTCCAAGCACAAATACAGGCTGGAGAAAGAATGGCCGGAGAGCAGCCCTGAGGAGAAGGACTTGTGGATATAATTTCTTCTTTTCTCCTTTATCATAACTATACAACCATACTGGTAGGCAGGTCAAACCGTGTAAACATATGGCAGAAAGTTTTAGGAAATAGATTGGTTTCCCACTGTTCCTCATGAAGAGTGATAATTGTATTTTTATGCAGAACTTAGATGAGGAAAAAAAGCAAAAATAATTATTAACTTATGAAATAATATTACTGTAATTATTTTATTTCAAAGGACAATTATCACTGATGATGCCATGAGTTTGCCGTCAATCTTGTATCTTGGATATAACTAACTTCCAGCCAGAGATTAAATCAAACTCTGCACACTCATTCTGCTGTGTCTTTTGTACTGGGGATTCAGCTGTTTCCCTTGCACTAGGACAGGCTCATGAAAGACTGAAAAATAAAAAGTATTATCAGATCTTTGCTATTGTTCTTGGCTCCTTTGCTTGCTAATAATTAATTACTTCATCACTGGTGGGCCTACTGGTGATAAAGTGGCTATATTTTCTTATTCCCATGGGAAACTTCCATAAAATACTTTGAATATTCAAGGGGAAGAAAAACAATTTGCTGTACTCCACTCAAATAGCAGAAACCAGGGAAAAAAAAAGGCATAAGATGCAGATTATTTTAACTCATATAAATAAAGTATTGAAAAGTCATATGCTATTTATCTTTAATTTAAAATTTTAACACAAGAAGAACAGTTCCTGAAGAAATTACAGAAGCTGTCATTTGCTCCTGTAAATATTCAGGACTGTTTACTAGAACAACTAGTATGTTTAAAGGTTTTTTAAGAGTTTATGTTTTGTAATTACAAGATAATTTATACAAGATGAAAACAGACATAATCTATTCTGTTTTTTCCTTGAGGTACTTCGGTTACACAGGTCACGGCTACAGATGGTGATGATCCTTCTTATGGGAATTATGCCCGTCTGCTTTACAGTCTCATTCAGGGACAGCCTTATTTCTCTGTGGAGCCAAAGACAGGTACTACAAATGATCCTATAACTTGAAAACATTCATAACCTGATATAAAATGGATGCAAGCAAAAATGTCATTCTTCATTTCAACATAAAGATCAACTGATACTGCTCTACACTTATACATCTTTGCATAGCTCCTAGATCTAAAAAAATAATAATTAAGAAATCAATAATTTCCTATAAAAAGCTGAAAATCTTTCTCCCTAGAGAATCAACAACTTATTCAGCAATTTATATTGCTAAAGAAAAGAGTTGGATACTGAGCATCCCATTCAAATGGACTTAGAAACACTTCTGGTTTAATAGCTCTATGACTCATTATGTGAGATTCTTATACCTATATTGGAGAAAATCCAGATATGTGACATTGCTCCAAAATCCTGATTTCTGGGGAAGAAAGAAGGTTATATATAGTAGAGGAGATATATGATGTGTTCTGCTGTCCAGAACCCTAAGTATGCAGAACGGGTCTGTGATAAAGTGTAGATGTTACCACAAGTACTAAATCCCAGTATTAGTTGTGCTGTGCATGGTCTAGCATGTAAATTAGTAACTGTATGTGATGATGCATTTGTACTGATATTTAGGGTTGAATGTTGGGAAAGAACATCCATGATATGTTACTATATTATACTTTTCATTTTTAGGGGTTATCCGAATGGCTTCCCAAATGGATAGAGAAACAAAAGATCAGTATTTGGTCATCATCCAAGCCAAAGATATGGTTGGGCAAGCAGGGGCACTTTCAGCAACAGCCACTGTTACCATCAACCTTTCTGACATCAATGACAATCCACCTAAGTTTCAACAGCGTGAGTATAGGCTACTTACAGTAGTTAATGTCTTGAGGGAATTTAGATCTACGGTAGTTCTACCACCCGTGGTGGTAGGTCTTCTCAGAACAAATCCATTCTTTAACTTCAGCATAGAGATTTAAAAAAAATAAAAAAAAAAAAATAAAAAAATTAAAAAACAAGCAAACAAACAAAATACCACAAAAGCTTAAAAGTTAAGAGGAAAATAAAGCCTCTAATTATAAAGAACCTCAGTCCTGCTGGTTTTATGACTAGGCTTTGGAGACAAATTACTTACTATTCTCTTTCCATATAGTTTGCCCTAACTAAGCCTAAAATATGGGAAACAAAGTATTTAGTACCATTTTCACTCACCTTGTTTCTTTTTCTCTTCTCTTCATTCTAAGCTAACAGATACTGCAAACTTTTTGGCAAATGATGTGACCTTCTAGATCCAGGGAGTTTGTAACAGATGGGGGAGCTGCTGGCTAGTACATCAGGAATTAGTAATGAAATACAGTTAGGAAGTTGCCCTCCTCCACTGTTTTTTCATTCTGTGGTTCTCCTTAGTTCTTTACTTACTGCTAAATTCTGACTGAGAGAGAAGGACTCATGAGTGGAAAGGATGTCATTCCCTGCCTGCAAGATCTATCCATTGCTCCAATAAAAGCTGAGGGCTTTCCCCAACTTTCTAAGAGTCTCAGACCATCATAGCTACAACAGGTATTAACCATGGCAGATCATTAAACCCTGCTAATATTTCTTTCTTTAGGCCTCTACTATATGAGCATCTCTGAAGAGGCTCCCGTGGGCACCACTATAGGCATAATCTTCGCAGAAGACAGCGATATAGGGGAGAATGCAGCCATGAACTATTTCATTGAAGGAGATAGCTCAGATGTTTTTGACATCATTACTAACAATGAAACTCAAGAAGGAATTATCTTATTAAAAGAGGTGAGATCTCAGAAACCTAGAAAATCTCTAAATACTGGAAAGAGTCTCTCAAGTAAACTGGATGTTTAAAAAAGGCCTATTGCTTTAAGTTCTACTATCTTTTTTTCTTTCTTCAGACTTTGTGGTTTCACTGAGATATTAGGGGGATAAAAAGAAGCCTACTTTTCTTTCTTTTCATTAATTTTTTTGATGAATTCCTATTACTTCTGAGCACAGTAGAGGCAGTTAAAGTCTCTTACTTTATTACTAGCTGTGTAACACTGTTCATCTTGTTGTGAGAAAATGTTCAATCTCTTCCATGCATCACCTGTGAAACCTTTATCAACAAGTTGTACACTATATTTACTCACTTCCGACACATCCTGTTAAACTTAACTGAAGCCAGAATGTATTACAGTAATAGATAGTGGAAAATTTTCTGTGATATTGGTTTGAAAAGATACTAAATATACTCGAAAATACATCAGTTTATGAACTGAGATTCTTAAGAGGCTTTAACACTGTATGATTTATTTTGGAGTCACATAAAAAGATTTCTGGGTCATCTGGGTCATCATCTGAAATGCTGATAGATTTTGGTAGTCTAGTGAAATCCAGGAGCTTAGAGAACTGAACAGTTTGTCTGTACTGCCCCCAGGATACCTGGCCCTGCTTCCAATCTCTGTATGCCATGTCTTTACATTTAATTGTGTCCAGAAGCTCTTTGCTCATCCACACAGGCCTCCAGGCTCTCCTGCCTGCCATCCTCTGTGCTGGGACACATAGCTCCTGGGCATGGAGGAAGTGATCCTTGAATAGGGACCAGCTTTCCTGGGCTCCCTTTCCTTCCTGGGCTTTGTCCCATGGTACCCTACCAAGCAGATCTTCAATTCCAGCCTACATCTGAAAGCAAACAGTGGCATAGCACAGTTTACTTTTAAAGTGTTTAATTTTAAAGTGTTTTAACATTAAAGAAGAAATCTTAGAATTAAATATTTTTTTAAAATTTCCAGAAGAAGGGTAGCACTATTTTGTCTTCAGTATCACACTACTCATTCAATTGTATTTCATTCAAATGTGAAGAAAGAAATATTCTACATCTCACTTTCTTAACAGAGAGTGGATTATGAGAGCAAGAGGAGATACAGTATTCAAGCAAAAGCTGTAAACAGGTACATTGATGACCGTTTTCTGAAAGAAGGACCATTTGAAGACAAAACCATTATCAAAATCAATGTGGAAGATGCTGATGAACCTCCAGTTAGGAAGTTGCCCTCCTCCACTGTTTTTTCATTCTGTGGTTCTCCTTAGTTCTTTACTTACTGCTAAATTCTGACTGAGAGAGAAGGACTCATGAGTGGAAAGGATGTCATTCCCTGCCTGCAAGATCTATCCATTGCTCCAATAAAAGCTGAGGGCTTTCCCCAACTTTCTAAGAGTCTCAGACCATCATAGCTACAACAGGTATTAACCATGGCAGATCATTAAACCCTGCTAATATTTCTTTCTTTAGGCCTCTACTATATGAGCATCTCTGAAGAGGCTCCCGTGGGCACCACTATAGGCATAATCTTCGCAGAAGACAGCGATATAGGGGAGAATGCAGCCATGAACTATTTCATTGAAGGAGATAGCTCAGATGTTTTTGACATCATTACTAACAATGAAACTCAAGAAGGAATTATCTTATTAAAAGAGGTGAGATCTCAGAAACCTAGAAAATCTCTAAATACTGGAAAGAGTCTCTCAAGTAAACTGGATGTTTAAAAAAGGCCTATTGCTTTAAGTTCTACTATCTTTTTTTCTTTCTTCAGACTTTGTGGTTTCACTGAGATATTAGGGGGATAAAAAGAAGCCTACTTTTCTTTCTTTTCATTAATTTTTTTGATGAATTCCTATTACTTCTGAGCACAGTAGAGGCAGTTAAAGTCTCTTACTTTATTACTAGCTGTGTAACACTGTTCATCTTGTTGTGAGAAAATGTTCAATCTCTTCCATGCATCACCTGTGAAACCTTTATCAACAAGTTGTACACTATATTTACTCACTTCCGACACATCCTGTTAAACTTAACTGAAGCCAGAATGTATTACAGTAATAGATAGTGGAAAATTTTCTGTGATATTGGTTTGAAAAGATACTAAATATACTCGAAAATACATCAGTTTATGAACTGAGATTCTTAAGAGGCTTTAACACTGTATGATTTATTTTGGAGTCACATAAAAAGATTTCTGGGTCATCTGGGTCATCATCTGAAATGCTGATAGATTTTGGTAGTCTAGTGAAATCCAGGAGCTTAGAGAACTGAACAGTTTGTCTGTACTGCCCCCAGGATACCTGGCCCTGCTTCCAATCTCTGTATGCCATGTCTTTACATTTAATTGTGTCCAGAAGCTCTTTGCTCATCCACACAGGCCTCCAGGCTCTCCTGCCTGCCATCCTCTGTGCTGGGACACATAGCTCCTGGGCATGGAGGAAGTGATCCTTGAATAGGGACCAGCTTTCCTGGGCTCCCTTTCCTTCCTGGGCTTTGTCCCATGGTACCCTACCAAGCAGATCTTCAATTCCAGCCTACATCTGAAAGCAAACAGTGGCATAGCACAGTTTACTTTTAAAGTGTTTAATTTTAAAGTGTTTTAACATTAAAGAAGAAATCTTAGAATTAAATATTTTTTTAAAATTTCCAGAAGAAGGGTAGCACTATTTTGTCTTCAGTATCACACTACTCATTCAATTGTATTTCATTCAAATGTGAAGAAAGAAATATTCTACATCTCACTTTCTTAACAGAGAGTGGATTATGAGAGCAAGAGGAGATACAGTATTCAAGCAAAAGCTGTAAACAGGTACATTGATGACCGTTTTCTGAAAGAAGGACCATTTGAAGACAAAACCATTATCAAAATCAATGTGGAAGATGCTGATGAACCTCCAGTTTTCACCTCAGAGAACTACATGATGGAGATTGCTGAAGCAGGTGTGAGTGGCTCCTTGGTGGGCACTGTAACTGCTAGAGATCCAGATGATGATTCTTGCCCAGTCAGGTACCTAACTTTAAATGTGAACAGGCCTCAAATATAAATGTAGTTGGAATTTTCAAAGGCTATTTCTGTTCCTTACCTCAGCTCATTATTACAGTTAATCATGCTTTCTCTGTCATAGTCTAGGTTGTTCTAGATGTCATGGTAGGCAGCTGAGGACCAGGGGAAGTGGGGGCAACCTATAACAAAACTCCAAGAAAAACAAGTGATGTAAAAAAGCCCCAGACAATTGCTCATCACCAGCTGGCAAATGCCCAGCTAGCTCCTAAGCAATGGCAGTCCTGGCCAATCTCCACTCCCTCCCAGTTTTGTTGCTGAGTACATCACATGATATGGTGTATCTTTTTGATCAGTTGGGGTCAGCTCTCCTAGCTATGTCGCCTTTCATCTCCTTGTGCACTCTGAGCCTACCGGCTGGTGGGACAGTGTGAGAACCAGAAAAGGCCTCAGCTCTGGGTTAGCACTGCTCAGCAGAAATAAAAACACCCTTGCATTACTGACACTGTTTTTGCTGTCAATCTAAAACCTAGCCCTATCCCAGATACTATGAAGAGAATTATCTCTGCTCCAGTCAGAACCAGTAAACTAGGTTAAAATGTACCCCCTAACCCAAAATCTAAATAAATGAGCCTTGTTTGTGCATCTTTGTAATCACTTTAAGATGGGGTACTATTTTAAATGGTAGCCTTGAAGAAGCTGTGCCGAACAGAATCTGTAAGTATCTGGAGGTGTTTCAGTCTGTTCCCAGTAACTTCTGGAGATATGGTGAGATGGACTCATTGCTGGGAGGGAGATACAGAATAGCTCCACTGGGATGTGGTCAGCTCAACATGACCAAAAATTTACCCGTTCTCTACATGTACCGAAATTGCCCCATAGAGATACTTTATAAAGAGTGGCTCAGGCTTTTAATTTTGCAAAATAATTTTGCTGTTTCTTAAGGTGTAAAATAGGGAAATTAAGCATTAACAGAGGGTTTATAATTGAAATACCTTATTGAGATACTTGATGACACTGTGTACAGTGCAATTTAGACAAGCTAGTATACAGAGACAAGTGGATGAGCCAAAATAACATGGTGTGTATATTAATTTAACAGATTCATTATAACAGGAGTATATATATGTCTACCTATAGCTATGACTTCAGAGGTTTAGTCAATGCAAGGTCATTACTGTGATTTTGCTCTTATTTAGTAAGATAGTGATAAGGTAAAGTAAACAAGAATAAATAAAAACATACATGTAATTTATTTTTTTTTCAAAAAAAATGGCTTGTTTGGTGTTTTATTTAGATGACTGCAACATCTCCTGTGAAACACTTAAACACAGTGCACTTCTTAATTTTAAATATTTTGATGGAACTTGCTACAAACTGAATATTTCTGCGAAGCAGTCACACGTGTTCCATCACTGAGTTTCTTTAAAATAGAATTTGTCCCTTCTAATGTAAAGGTTTATTTATTGGGTTAAATGCCATGCATATGAATCTAATTTAAAAACTGTTGCCAACATAAATTACAGTAGTTGCTTATAATACAGAAAACCAGCTGTGTTCTGGACACCAGTTTTCAAATATACGAAGTAAACAAAGACATGCAACAAAACTTCACCTTATAAGTAATGAAAAATGTCTACAAAATATACAACATAGATTTTCTGAAAATTACCTATCAAGAACCAGATTGAAAAAAAAACCCCATCAAACAAAACAGAAAAACCATAAGGAAGCTTTGGATGCAGAGGATGAGGAACACATTTCAAATAAATAAATAAATAAATAAATAAATAAGAAAGTATTGTAAATCCCTTAAAAAAGAGGTTTACAAATGTCACATATTTGGCACAAACCATAAGAACTTTCACTGACTGTGTTGTTCTGGTTCCTTGTTTTTATCCTTTTACTGATTTTCAAAAGAGACAAAATGTAGCTATAAATAACAAGTTGTAGAGTCATCCAACCAGTGACACATAATCTGAGCTGGAGTCCCAAGTGCCAAGTGGAGATAGAAAGACTTTGTCAAGCACAATTAAAGGTACGATAAAACAAGGAATAATTACATGTGGGAATTACAAACTGGAAAGATAAGAACATTTCAACTCCTCTAATACATTTTGTTTCCATGAAATAAGCTCTGCTAAGAACTGTGACATGCAGTCTTTTTTATATATCATGAAAAACATTTGCAAATAGCCTTTCTATTTGAACCAGTATCTTTGGTTTCTTTTTCCATCCATCTCTGGCCTGTTGCCAGCGGTAAGACTTTAAAAATGTGAGTGGTATGTATGTATGTACGAGTGCGTGTGCACGTGCATGTCTGCATACGGACGCAGCAACCAGAGCCTTTTAAATGAAGACTCAGGAAGACTGGACTCATTTGCAATCATCTCCTGCATTGTGTTTTGTACCTCACTTAGGTGACACATCATTACAGATACTTGTCTGTCTTTATAATGCCTATTCCCTCAGCACCAGAGCATTTCAGAAATGATAAAATAGATTTGCCACTATACCTTCACTTAGCTGTTAGTGTTATTCATTTCACAAGTGCCATTTTTGCTGTTTCTTTTCAATGAAGTCATTCACCTGCTGTGAGCTTGACTTAAAAGAATGAATAATGTATTTCAGATTCAGTTCATATTAATATAGATCTGAGACATATTTAGTTTTATAAAAAGAAGAGCTTTGATCTTGGCAGCATTGAATTTTAAATGTTTACGAGTGTACATTTTTCATGATTCCTGAGTTATTGCAGCACACATTTATATGTATATATGCTCAGCTCTGTTTTCTCAACTGACAATAGCTTTCTGTGTCCTTGCTTCTGATGGAACCCTTCAGTATTAGGGAATCCCATCACTTTTTGTTTGTTTGTTTGTTTGTTTTTGTTGTTGTTTTTTTTTGTTTGTTTTTTAATTATTGTTGCAGGTACTCTATTGTCCATGGCATGCATCTAAATAGATTGTTCAGCATCAGTGAACACAATGGAACAATCATTACAACTAAACCTCTTGACCGAGAGATAGCTTCTTGGCACAACATAACTGTAACAGCCACAGAAATAAGTACGTAAGAAATTTAAGAAATACTGTGTTTTATATACTGTGAACTATAATTATTCTCTGAACATGGTTTCTTTTAAGTAGAGAATACATGCTTCTTTCTCATTATATTACTGTTTCTTGCTACATTAAGGAGCATTATTAAAATGATTAGTTAAGCAGAAGTGGAATGTATTTGAGCTGTAAGGTCTTGTGCTCTTTCATAAAATATGACCTTATAAAAAAGAAAGGAAAATATAATAGGACTGAGACTGTAATGCTTTCAAGTTACACTGAAGCATATGACTTGCTCCTGCAGTGCAAGATCTTATGTTAAATTAGACCCTGGTTAATTTCACACCAGATTTTTGACTAGTGTGAAATTAGCCAGTGTCTAATTTAACACCAGTCAGAAACCTGTGCCTCATTAGTTGTGAATGTTAAGGCCTAAATCAGTTAGACTTCTCCTCAGTAACAATTAAATCTGTGAAACATCCTTTATATAGATTTCACCGGTCAGTTTAGTTTGAAATTCAAATGCAAATTGCTTCTGTTTGTTCTTTTGGTGATCTGGTTGTCCTAGCTCTGGGACAACACTCAGGAAAATCAACAGCTACTGATTTATAGGGCAGTATAACAAGATTATTAGGATGTTATTTAAAAATGTATCACATTGATCCTCAGGAAGAAAAAAACCTATATGATTCATAGAATCGTAGGATGGTTTAGGTTGGAAACAACCTTAAAGATCATCTAGTTCTAATGTCCTGCCATGGACAGGGACACCTCCCACTATATCAGTTTGCTCAAAGCCCCATCCAACCTGGCATTGAACACTTCTGGGTAGGGTCACACACAAGTTCTCTGGGCAATCTTTTCCAGTGTCTCACCACCCTTATAGTAAAGATTTTCTTCCTACGATCTAATCTAAATCTGCCCTCTTTCAGCTTCAGAGCATTTCCACTCATCCTATTAGTATCTGCCCTTGTAAAAAGTCCCTCCCCAGCTTTCCTGTAGAGCCCCTTTAGGGTACTGCTATAAGGTCTCCTTGGCACCTTCTCCAGGCTGAACAACCCCACCTGTCTTAGGCTGTCCTCATGATAGAGGTACTTCTGCCCTCTGATCATCTTCATGGTCCTCTGAACTCATTCAAACATCTCCTGTATTGGAGATGCCAGAACTGGTCACAGTACTCCAGGTGACATCTCATGATGAAACTAGAGTCCAATCAATAAATGAGACATATTTCTTGCAAAGACTACTTCAAATACATATTTGTAAATTGTACTGTTCCAAAAGGGAGTATGTATATGTATGAACGTTGCTATGTATAAGTAGAATATTACTGTTAGAAGTTTAATATAGGATAGTTTTCATTGAAGTCTTTATTTTGTGTCTGGAAATTGGTAGTGTTTTACTCCTTTTCAACTTCTCTGTGAGTTTTTGAGCAGAATATATTTTACTTCTCCTGTTGTTGGGCATCTGGCAGGTGTTGGCAAAATTAATGTCTGGCATAATTTTGTCATGTCTACAATACCTCTATAGAGCAGGATGATTTTTGATCTGAACTTTAATGTTTTGTTAAACAATAAAATAACAAAGAGCCAAATTCCACAAATGAACAAGTGTCTCCTGCAGCAAAAGAAAGCCACAGTAATGAAAGTTAACATAGAGAAAGAAAACCTGCATTATCTTCATATTTTTATTCTTTATTTCTTTACTGATAATATGGTCACTCCATTCAAGAGTATTGAAGGTATGTCACCTTGGTCTCAGCATACCTGAAATTATTTATATTATTAACTAGTAGCATTTTATTACTTGAAATATAGTCAGAAGATATACTATGTGTACAAGACATTTGGTGGATGATATTATGGCTCCACTGAAGCCAAATCAAAATGCCATTTGAGTTTATCCACACACAATACTCATTGCAGTTGAGACAGGTATTGAATCTGCATTACAACAGCAACCTCCCTAGGGGTCATTTGAGGTCCTGGCATTTATAAAGGACACAAGCCTTTTGCCTCCATTGCAATGATGGAGATAAGTAAGAGGAGCTTTTTTTCTGTTATTGCAGACTTGTGGTGTGGCTTATCCTATCTTCATGCTGCTGAGATAGCATGTTTTAAAGGTAGTCAGAAGTAGATGTAATTAATTGGATCTTAAACACAAGCAGTCAGACCCGGAAATCTGTTGAGTCCTGTTCAACTTTATGGCTAAGATAGTTCAAGCTCAAGAGAAATCTAGTTTCCTTTGATCAGTTTTCACTTGGTTGTAATCACCTTCCACCCAGTACAAGGCTGAAGCATAAAGAAGAGTATTTTAACCATGCATGACAGCAAGAAATCCTTAAGTAATCAGATTTACTGAGTCAGATGAAGATTAACTGACAATTATTTTAGAAGAGTAATATCTGGTTCAAATGGATCAGGGTTGAGTTGGAGGCCTGTAACCCGTGGTGTTCCCCAGGGGTCAATACTTGGTTCGGCCTTTTTCAAAATACTCATGAATGGTCTGGACAAGGAGACAGAGTGTTTCCTCAGCAAGTTCACTGATGATACAAAACTGGGAGGAGTGGCTGACACTCCAGAGAGCGGTGCTGCCATACAGCATGACCTAGACAAGCTGGAGACCTGGGCTGAGAAGAACTTAGTGAGGTTCAACAAGAGCAAGTGCATCAATATAGGTTAGGGGTGCACCTACTGGAAAGCAGTTCTGAGAAGAGTTTGGGAGTCCTGGTAGAGAGTAAATTATCCATGAGCCAGCAATGTGCCCTTGCTGCCAATAGTATCTTGGGTTGCATAAGGAATTGTGTGTGGCCCGTAGGTTGAGAGAGGTCATTCTCCCCCTCTGATCTGCCTTGGTGAAGCCACATCTGGAATACTGTGTCCAGTTCTGGGGCCCCCAGTTCAAGAGAGACAGGGAACTACTAGAGAATTCCCAGCAGAGGGCAACAAAGATGATTGGGGGATTGGAGCATCTCCCTTATGAGGAAAGGCTCAGATGCTGGGACTTGTCAGCCTCAAAAAGGTTGAGGGGAGACCTTATTAATGCCTATAGGTATCTAAAGGATAGATGCAAGGAGAATGGAGCCAGACTCTGTCAGGAGTTCCCAGTGACAGGATGAGAGGCAATGGGCACAAGATGGAACATAGGAAATTCCACTTCAATATGAGAAAAAAAAAACACTTCTTTACTGTGAGGATGAAAGAGCACTGGAACAGGCTGTCCAGGGAGGTTATGGAGTCTTCTTCTCTGGAGATATTCAAGACCTGCCTGGATGCAGTCCTGAGTAATGTGTACTAGACAATCCTGCTTTAGTGGAACAGTTAGACTAGATGATCTCTAGTCATTTAATATTTAATACATAATTGTCATCCCACTTTGGTCATATATACTTCTGTTGACAGATTTAGATTAGTCCTTTAAAAAAAAAATAATCTGTGTCCATTTCCTTTAGGAAGTAAAGAAATTTGCTTCAGCCTAAATGATAATAACAACTATCCTTATTAATACTACAAGTTTCCTTTCACTGGCTGATGACAATGCCAAGCTTCCTTTTATCTCCTGCAAGTATTGAGTTCTACTTTGTATCTAGAGATCGTCATTGCTTCAAAATAAGCGAGTTTCTAATTTTGATCCCTAGTAATTAAAATATCAACTTTATTCTTTACACTGATCCAGCCTATTGCACTTCAAATCCTCTCAGACCTTTTTTTTCACGTTCTGATCTCTCTCATGGAGATTATGGCAAAGGAATATTCTGCTCATTGCAAGATCTTTAGCCTAATGTAGGACATGAGTTCAATAACCATATCCAGATTCTTACAACTATTTTCCTTTACAAGGGATAAAAGACAAAGTAAGTGTTTCTTACCATCTTTCCCCACTGCAACCAAAGCAGTCACTCTGCTTTTCCCAAAATCTTCATTAAATATTTACCAGGCATTGATTCCAAGAGTGGGTTTGTAATGTATTTCTCCCTCCCAAAGCAAAACATCTGTGATTTCAGAAAAATTAAAAACTTTCATAATGTTTTCTTACAACAGCAACATGAGAAATGCTTTTCCTGGTCATTTGACCATATACTGAAGGGAAAAAACAACACTCCCAAGCAACCACAACACAACAACCCAGATATCCAAAGGAATTAGAAATAAGTCTATTAAAAAAATTAGTGAAAATAGTGGAAAAATACCAGATGTGAATGGCAGCTCGAGACTGAAAGGTGCTATCTTTAATTTTATGTAAGCAAATTGTAGACTTTTAAGCCAGTACATTATCCTACAAACAAGCATATCAGGAATAAGCCAAAGTAGTTGAGTCCTTCCCATGCTACTTGGTATATGACTGAAGCCACAAAAGGTATGCCTTACCTCCCAGTTAGTGTTACAACGTTTTCCTTTCAATGCCAATCCAGATAAATACCTGCCCTACAGATCCAATTCTGACTTTAGTAAATTAGGTTAAGTAGGTTCTACACTCCTGGTATAATTTCTAAAAGGGATGTGTTATTTTTTTCTGTTTATTTAAAAAATAAGCTGAGCATTGTTTCATTGGCTGTTGTGTTAATCAGGGAAGCAGGAGAAATATCACCCCACGAGGAAGTATTTTTGAGATGACTTGGACAGATCATGAGCTTCAGTAAATTACAATGGCTCTAATGATTTCACAGGAGGAACAGCAATGGGAAAGTGTTGAGTATCTAGCGCTTCCTTTCTGTATAGTTGCTTTTGCTGCCACTTCCTTTGACAAAAGACTCAAAGCTATCTCCACAGATTCCATAAGATCCAAGAAAACAAATGTTTGCTCCAAGCAACTAGTAAATTATACATTAAAAAAAGCAACGTAGAACTAATCAAACCCATACAGTTTGAAGCAAGACAGAAAGGAGTACATTTTGTTTATCTCTTAAAGGTCCATTTGACTAATTTAAGAAAATGCCTTAAGGACTTCTGAACCTGTCAGAAGCAGTGACACTAATACCCATCATGAGGCATATTTTAACTATACTGAATATTCTTGTGAGTGACATCTAGTTTAGATGCAGCAGACTGAGGTAGTGATAGATATTTGCTATTCCTGGAATGTCTTAAGATTATGTTATTTACTGGAATATAGTCTTCATTATGATCTTTACCTAACAACACGTCCACATTAATGTGAATGTTACTGTTGCAGTGAAACTTCTTGCCTACTAGAGGAATAAATTACATTGTGGGGAAGGCAGACTCTTCACAGAGTTATGGCATGTGAGGAGTTGAAGTGCTGATACAGGAGGGACTTCAGAGAGGTATTTGGTATAGAATCATAGAATCATTTAGGTTGAAAAAGACTTTTAAGACCATTGAGTCCAAGTGTTAACCTAGCACTGCCAAATCCACCTCTAAACTCTGTCCCTAAGCACCACATCCACACATCTTTTCAATACCTCCAGGGATGCTTATTCACCATGCTCCTGTTCCAGTGCTTCATAACCCTTCAAGTGAAGAAATTTTTACTAATATCCAGCCTCCCCTGTAACAACTTGAGTCCATTTCTTCTTATGTTATCACTTGTTACTTGGCAGAAGAGATCAAATCCCACCTCACTACAACCTCCTTTCAAGTTATTGTAGAGAGCAATAAGGTCTCCCCTCAGCTTCCTTTTCTCATGACTAAAGAATCCTAGTTCCCTCAATTGCTATTCATAAGACATCTGCTTCAGACTCTTCACCAGTACCAAGTATAGGGAGACAATCGCTTCGCTAGTCCTGTAGGCCATACTATTCCTGATACAATCCAGAATGCTGTTGGCTTTTTGGCTTTCTTGGCCACTTGGGCACACTGCTGGCTCATATTCAGCTGGCAGTTGATCAACACCTCCAGGTCCTTTTCAACCAGGCAGCTTTCCAGCCACTCTTCCCCAAGCCTGTAGTATTGCCTGGGGTTGTTGTGACCCAGCGCAGGACCTGATACTTGGCTTTGTTGAAACTTACACACTTGGCCTCAGCCAATTGATCTAACTTGTCAAGGTCCTGCTGTAGAGCCTTCCTACCCTCAGGCAGATCAACACTCTCACCCAGTTTGGTGTCATCTTTAAATTTACTGAGGACGCACTCAATCCCCTTATCCAGATCATTGATAAAGATATTAAAGAGAACTGGCCCCATTACTGACCCTTGGGGAACACTGCTTGTGACCCCACTGCCAACTGGATTTAACTCCATTCATCACTACTCTTTGGGCCCAGCCACACAGCCATTTTTTTACCCATCAGAGAGTACACATATCCAAGCCATGAGCAGCCAGTACCTTCAAAAGAATGCTGTATCTACATATCTTCCTTTCCTTCATTTCAGATGCCATATTTATAAACATTATTATTACATAAGTAACCAGCTTTTTCAAACTAGGGTATATACACCTCTTGTACCAAACACTAGTATAGTCAGGTCTGTTTTTTCCTGAGGTAGTTACAGCACCATAACCTCGTATAAATGCAGTAGACAGAGAAAAATGTACTGAATATTAGCAGAGCTTCTTTTTTTTTCATCCATGAATAAGCCATACTGACACAACTTTTGTATCTAAAGCCTCAGTAATGAAGTGACTTCAGATATATACACTAATACAATGTATTTGTATAACAGAAGCAGTAGTGCTTCTTTGACTACAAAATGCTGAAGAATAATACTTGCTGTGCAAATAATACTTGGAACAAAGCTATACACTCAGTCTATGAAGTCTATCTACAGTAGTGCTTTGGACATGCCTTTGACATACCTGGGGAAAGTCAGACTTTGTGAGTATGTGCATGGAGACCAGTGGATAGAAGAGCTCTCTGATTTGCAATTCATATACTCGCCTTTCTGCCTTGAGGGTTGAGTGTCTGTTTCAACTGCAATTACTCCATGACTAGTAATGAAGAAATATTTTTCAAGCATGTGAATGTTTTTTGCCAAAGCTTTAAAATTTTAAAATAAAAAAGAATAGGAAGAGTTAAGAGAATTTCTGTTGACTGGGGGATTGGAGCATCTCCCTTATGAAGAAAGGCTGAGAGAGCTGGGACTCTTCAGCCTTGAGAAGAGAAGGCTGAGGGGAGACCTTATTAATGCCATTAAGTATCTAAAGGGTAGGTGCAGGGAGAATGGAGCCAGACTCTTTTCAGGAATTCCTAGTGACAGGATGAGGGGCAATGGGCACAAGACGGAACATAGAAAGTTCCACTTAAATATGATAAAAAAACAAAGCTATACACTCAGTCTATGAAGTCTATCTACAGTAGTGCTTTGGACATGCCTTTGACATACCTGGGGAAAGTCAGACTTTGTGAGTATGTGCATGGAGACCAGTGGATAGAAGAGCTCTCTGATTTGCAATTCATATACTCGCCTTTCTGCCTTGTGAGTTGAGTGTCTGTTTCAACTGCAATTACTCCATGACTAGTAATGAAGAAATATTTTTCAAGCATGTGAATGTTTTTTGCCAAAGCTTTAAAATTTTAAAATAAAAAAGAATAGGAAGAGTTAAGAGAATTTCTGTTGACTGGGGGATTGGAGCATCTCCCTTATGAAGAAAGGCTGAGAGAGCTGGGACTCTTCAGCCTTGAGAAGAGAAGGCTGAGGGGAGACCTTATTAATGCCATTAAGTATCTAAAGGGTAGGTGCAGGGAGAATGGAGCCAGACTCTTTTCAGGAATTCCTAGTGACAGGATGAGGGGCAATGGGCACAAGACGGAACATAGAAAGTTCCACTTAAATATGATAAAAAACTTACTACTGTGAGGGTGAAAGAGCACTGGAACAGGCTGTCCAGGGAGGTTGTGGAGTCTCCTTCTTTGGAGATATTCAAGACGTGCCTGGATGCAGTCCTGAGTAACGTGTGCTAGACAATCCTGCTTTAGCAGGGGAGTTGGACTGGATGGTCTCTAGAGGTCCCTTCCAACTCTGACATTTCATTGATTATGTGATTCTTAAAGGATAGTGACCAGTTGTGGCATCCATGACGTTAAGTGCTGTGAGAAAATGCAACTGCCTCTTAAATCCCCTTGAATGCCCTTAAAGCCCAGGATCTTATTTCTTGCCTGATGGAGTACAGCCTGGTGCCCAGGGATGCAAAGCCTTTGCCCAGGCTCAGGCATGTGTCTGAAGCCTTCCTTTTTGTAGGCACGACCTATAACAAAGCCAAGCATGTGTCCCAGAGATGCGCAAAGACAGACAGAGCACACTGATGTATCTGGTCATGCAGACTGCCACAGACAGGGTGCTGCCTTCAGTAGCATCTACAATACAGGACTCACATAAACCCCAAGGACTAACAGCCTAATCATCTCCTCTTCTTTGCTTGGAGAAGCAGAAGGTCATTGGTGAAAACACACACACAAGACACTCTCCAAGTTCACAAGCACACACATACTTGTGGATCCCTTCAGTATCTGTACAGATGCTCTGTCTGCCTGGCACCCCTGCCAGGATCCTACCTCCTATCCACTTAATGTTCCCTAAATCACCAACTAGTCCATACTCAAATGTTATCTGGAAAACCTGCAGTCCTCTCACACTCCTCCCTTGTGCACCCCACTTCACAAGTACCCCCTGAGCTTACCAGATTGGACCCCCTATGAGGGTCTTGTCTGGACACAAGGACCCTCTACTCTCAGTTGAGTCCAGCTTAAAGTTTGCTAAGGAAAATGTATGCACACACAAACACACCAGCTTTGGGGAAGATAGAGACACACATCCTTTGTGACCCCTACTCACTCCAGCAGGTGATATCATGTTCTGGGAGGCCCACAACCCCATCTGACTGCACTAGCTTGCACCAATTTTCACTCACACAGACTCTGATCTCATCAGTAGCTGATACTTAGTCCCTGCAGAATACATGTACATGCAATGATAGAGATTATGCAGAGAGTTAGCAAAGAAAAGATTTAATAAGAAGATATAAGATCATCGAGCCAACTGCTGATCAAGTGCTGGCTGAGCCACAGAAGCGTAATGACTGGTCCAGTTTTACAGGCAACTGGACCCTTTTATACCCCTTTCCATCTGTCCACTCTTCCTTCTTGCGTGCTCTCCATGGGGCTGTACAGATCCATTGATTCCTGCCCCCATCTGGTTCTAGGGTGCCTCTGGTTTACATTTTTATCAGTTACAAAGTCCAGGTTGCTCTAACTGAAATTGTTACCTTATGGTTTCTGGATAGCCCATCAATTATTTTGGGGTTTGTTTCTTATAATTATCTTCATGTTTGCTTTGTCAGGTCTGTGTCTTGGCATACTTTGTCTCTCTTTTCCCCTTTTTCTCCCTTAATCTCCTAGTTGTCAGGGAGATATCTGATAATATCAAAGGAATAAACTCACTCTTACATGCCCTCATCAATTAGTGTGTTTGACCAGTTTTGATTCTTATCACCCTCTCCCTTATCATTTGTCCCTCAGGTTTATGTCCCCGTATGTTCTTGTTTATGGTTTCTTACTAACATTTATTGCATTAAATGAGGTCTTTGACCAGATATCTTTAGAGAAGCAGACCATCTCTTTCTGCATACCCTTATACATGACTAGTAAAATAAATATTTCTGTGTGAACAAAAATTGATTTAATTTATTCAAATCAGATTTTATTTTTCATGTTTAAATCAATTTCTGATTTAGTAAATGAGTGAAAAAATTCAAAATTTTACATGAAAGAAAAAATGCCTTTTTTTTTTCTATATCTGTAGTGTATATTTGAACTCAATAAAAGATTTAGTATAAAATGTCTGCATGTTTCAGTAACTATTTTATTCTCTGCAGAATATAAGTTAAATTTTCTAATGCCTACATGACTTTAAAATATGCAATGATTTATAAATTTTAATTTCTGTCTTTTTTTTTAACCATTAGGAAATCCTGAAAAAATTTCAGAAGCAAATGTGTATATCCAAGTTCTCGATGTAAATGAACATGCACCAGAATTTCCTAAATATTATGAAACATTTGTTTGTGAAAATGCTGTTTCTGGCCAGGTAAGGGTGAATAATTTTTTATTACAATGAAGATTTGGTCTGAGATTTTACTATTTTATTTAATATTGATTATTTCGGTACTGTCAGTACAGGCTGTATTTCGTCTGCTTCCAAAATTAGTTCTGCTAATATATGTGTGGTTTGAAATTTAGATTTCAGAAGACTGATGTGTATTTTTCCCACCTTTAAAAGAAAATCAATCATAGAATCATACCAAAACAGGAAATATAGAAATACAGAGAGAAACTTTTGAAAAAAAACCAAAGCCCAACATAAAGCACAGACTTGATTCTTGTTCCTGTCACAGAAGTTAAAGTAGGCCTGGTAGTTACAGCAACCACATAATGTAGTGTGGAAGAACCAAACTTAGATCAAATTCTAAACAGAGTCGTGGTGTTACAGTTAGAAATTATTTATTGTGAACTGAAATCAAAACCTGTCTAGGTCAGTGAAAATCTGAAGATCTTAAAGTCAAAGCTCTTGCAGCACCTTCCCTATCTGTCAGGTTATAGTATTGTGGTAATAAGATGCTTAATATACCAGGAGGTATTTTTCATTTCCTGCTTACTCCCCAGGTAAATGGAGTCACATCCATCAGCTGCCCTAACTCCCCAGGTGCATTTCTGACTCTCCATTTTCCTCCACCCACTTTCCTCTTCAGCTTTACTTTTTTTTTTAAGTGACTTTTTAAAGGCCCAAACTGTGCAATAAGAATGCCACAAGGCTCCACACAGGAGTCTAAAAGAAAAACACAAAAAGAAAATCAGGATATTAAAAGCTTACAGAAAAACAAAAATAAAAGTTATGAAATGGGCAATGATGGATAAAACAACAAAATTCTGTATGTTTTCTCACCACTTTAAAGCATTATTTGAACATATGAAAGAAATTTCTGGTGTATCTGTAAGGGTTCCATTCAAACTTTTTGCTGTGTTTTGAATTCTGAATCACAGAGCCTTTCTCTTTACACCAGCTTGATTTATTTTTTACCTTGATTAGTCTGCAATTAAATAAAGCTTTCTTTGAAGAAAAAGCAATTTTATTATAGTCTTTTGCATACATTTATATATTACTCTATCAGCTTTTGGTTTATTTGTTCTGCATTTGCTAGTTTTCCACTGTGCAAATGTTATCTCTGGTTCAGAAGTACTTGGAGCAAACAATTTCTTTGGTCTTTGGGTAACGCATTGGCAAATAAAACTACAGGCATTAAAACGAATGCCACTTCATCAACCTTGTCTTCAAGACATCACGAATTGAAACTTACAAAATTGATATTTGTAATTCATGTTTTTGACTTGCCTACAATAGAAAAAAAAGCGATTGTTTATTCCCCAAGGTTTTAATTATGCCATACTTGCTTTCTGATAAATAACATCTGTATGCTAGCCTGTTAATGGCTACTTTTAAATAATAAATTATACATGTATGTATTAACTATTTTGCAAATCACTGGAGAGAATGGCACTGCAAAGAACAGTAATAGTAACAATAATAATAAGCTCTTCGAACGTAGGTTACATGATTATTCTTGTTTAATATTGTAATACCTGAATGAGGAATGAGCAGGACATTTTTACCCTATTTTACAGACAGGCAAATTGTTACTGTAGATTTTTTTTTTTTTTTTTCATTCCTATAGGATTTTGAAAGTGGCAGGCACCTTTAGTTCAGCTTTTGGAGATCATGATAATAATGTTAAATAATCTTCTCATTAACGAAATATCCTGGGAAGAACAGCAGGAAATTCCTACTGAAGTGCATATTATCACAGTCAAAGTTCATCATATTTTATTCAGTGTTTATGATTTAAAATAGAATTGATAGCTGATGTGCTGTCTTCAGTGCTATTTTTTATATATATTTATTTTTACTCACAGAAAAAATGCTTATTTTCATCAACAAGAAGCCAAAAAGATTAAAAAAAAAATAAATATATATATATATCTTGATTGTCCACTGAATAACACAACTTACATTTCAGAATAATCAGTTTAAACAGCTGAAAACCTTAATCAGGATATTACATACCTTTTTATCTTAGCCATATTTCTGCAATCAATTCCAAAAGCTCAAGAGTCTGCTTACATGTTATGAGTTGAGATCAATAATTCTGTAGCTATTCCATCACATTTCAATTTCTAAAGTAGCTGTCTCTTATCTAGCTGGAAATTATATGCTGAGAGATATTCTCAGAGGTGTTTTGCACCTCTGGAATTCACTTACTTCCCTGATCTCAGCTGTGTCTATTTTCACAGTATACTCCAAAATATATTTGTGACCCCCAGTTTATAGTTTTCTGGTAAAAAGAAGGAAGAACACTTCATTTTCTTATTTGAATCACTTTTTCTTGGTGTCTGTCTGGTTTACAATAAAAACAACAAAAGACCATGTGTGAAGTAAGTTATTTTTATATAGCCTTAGAGTATATTAGACTATGAAAAAGAATGTGAAAGAGATAATGAATAAAACTAATTGTTGTCCTAATTGTCCAAACTCAGAAGCAGTTCACAGTAGCTTCATTTTGAAGAATGCTTGTTTTGAAGTTTTGGATGTTCTGAAAAATTATAAAAAATTCTCAGTCTGATTTTATCCAATGACTGTTGACCTTCATGTCCTGTACGATAGTTTTGTGTTTGTTGTACAGACATGTTTACCTTAGCCTCTGAAAGGCATTAAAACAAAAGGATCACATTTCTGTCTGTGGGACTGTAATTTGAAATTTGACAATAAAAATGGAAGTAAAGAAGATATATAACTGGATTTTTTCAAAATTATAAATCCATTCATAATTTAAAATGGATTTTCCACTATCCATTTTATGTTATAGCTCTGTACTGTCTTATAATCCAAGTCAGCTGTGTACTAGCACAGGTGAAGTTCTCCTTCATACATTGAGACGCCACTTTCACTGCACCACCAGTATTACATGCATTCTTTTCAAAATAACTTGAACATGAAATTTGATGTGTAGAATAGACCTCTATCCTGCTAGACCTAGGTAGTACCAGATCAAATGGAGCAATATTAAGAAGATATCCAAACCCAGTAATTATTTTTTGAATGGATCTTCTGACATTATAACTGTATGTTGACATGGTAAATGATGACTGCATTGTGCTTTTGTTGAATTCTAAAAATAACAAAAATTATCAGGACACAAAATGGACCAAATCTGTCCCAAAGATAACACTAGACACATCACAGTAGGAATACCTTTTACCCAGAAAACGTAAGTAAGAGTTAATTCAGCCTGGAACTGAAACTTGAAGTTTTGAAGTAAGTTATATCAAATGTTTTACATCATATATAAGTAAGCTGAACATCCAGAATGAATCTATTTTTATGCATGGTAATTTCAGTCCTTTTTGTGCATATTTGTTTTTCTTCGTATCATGCAGGAAACAGATTTCAGCTGAAGGCAGGCTGCAGTGAATACACCAACATGCTGAATCAATCCTTTCTTCTCTAATGCATATTTATGCTGGCAATTCTGAGGTCCTGTAATGTGGGGATCATGTATGAAGTTACTTTGATGCTGAAGCTTGCTTAGCAATTTTTTATTAGATGCAAAGAAGTGACTATGTATGCAGAGCACTTCGAGTTAGAATAAGAAAAAACAAAATTTATTTACTCAATACTTAGTATATAATAAAATAATCAATTTCAGTGAAAGTGAGGAGTACTCATTTGATACTATTTCTCTACATAAAGAAATGTTGACAAAAGAAAAGAAGGGAAATCTTTAACCAAATTCTAGGAATACAGGATTCATGTTAACAATGACTAGTTTGCTACAACAGATGTTTTCTAACAAAATATGATTAAAAATTTTATATTTGATAGCAGCAAAGTGAAAGCCAGTATTTATTATTTCACCTTGCTATGTTCTCTTCATCATTTACAAAAAACATCCCAGCAGTAGTGATAAGAAAATAAAAAGCTATAAAGAAAATCTGCAGCAAAGGCATCAGAGTATTAAAAACATGGTGAAGCTGTGAAAGCACCAAATATCCTATCAGACTTTTACACTAGCTACACCTGCAGATGCAACAGTGGGTGCAGTGGTCCTTGGAAAATTCCTTATTCTGTTTCATATGGACAGTGATTCAACAACTTTATCTCAAGCAGAATCCAACAGGCAGAAAGTTTATCAAAATAACTAAAGAAACATAAAAAGACACCTTATAGTCAAGGCATGAGCTTTATAATTGTTACTCCTTTGTTGAGATCTACACCATTTTATTTATAGCTGAGCACAAGCATCTTACAGTAGATCCAGATAAATCAGATCATTATTGTGCTTTTACTTTTCAGAAAAGAAGTAAAAGCAGTCAAAAAGAGAAACTGAGTCTTTAGGTAGGTCTATCTGGTTAATGCAGATGTGAGCTATAGCAATGAATATTTCAGTCTTTTAGCTGCACTAAATTCTTATGGGCATCAAACATTATTAAGCAATGAGAAAAATCCTACTATTTATAAGACTTCTGCCAGTTTGAACAAAACCAATTCTGTACTCCCAAAACAGGCAGATGATCAAATATCTTACATCCTATAAAATATAGCAGAGCTCCTATTGAAGGATGTTTGGTGAAAAACTAAACAAAAGCAAGTCAAACAGAAAGAGAAAGGTGGCAAATCTGTTCCTACTTGGAATAGTAACATTATTGTTGGGTACAAAAGCACGTAAAAAGGACTCCAAATTATACACTCAGAGTACTCTAGCATCAAAATTAATGGTAGTGGTGGTTGTTCAGATGGACAGTTTGTGCCTTAAGCTGAACTTGGTAGGGAGAAAGCTCTAGAAGTAAAAAGGAGTGTAACATAGAAGCTTTATTATTTCTTCTGAATATCTCCATAATTCCAATTCAGTGACACTACTTGAGGTTGAATAAATAAATTTTCAATTAATTTTCATCAAGATTACCAGGCAGTAGCTCCATATTCCACAATTTGATATCTGCAAGACAATCAACACTCAGTTAGACATTCAGTCCAAAGTGGTTTACAGAAATTCTCTTCTATACAAAATAATTAATGAGAATTCAGAACTGTTACTGATATCTTAGATTCCCCCACTGATAATATTTATTAGTTGACTGTGCTCATTAATCAAATGGGTGGAGAAGCTGAGTATAGCAGGACACATCTTTTTGTGACCTTTGATCAAAGGAGGCCCTCCTGTTACCAGTAGTGATCTCGGACTGTTTGGGAAGAAACAACAAATGAGGTCCACCCACCATGAACTTAAATCAGTTTTTAAAGAGAAATCAAGAAAATTAATCTCAGTCTTAAAGAAATGCATAATCTCAACTGGACCCCTGGCTTATTTAAACTTTCAGATTAATGGGACTTGAAAGACAAAATTTTGCAGCATTTAAATTTCAGCCTAATCAAAACAACAACTGTTAAAGCCTTGCAGAAGCAACACATCACTTGCTCTATTTTATTTGTTTGCACAATAAAATGCAGGGTTTTTTTAAAACTTTGATTCACAAGAAATAAATGTAGTTTTCCAGTTTGTGATGCCAATTTCCCTGGTGAAAAGCTAGAATCTCCTCAGTTAGATATACAAAAGCCTAGGAAACCAGAAAAAAAAATAAATAAAATTAAACAGTTTCTTCTCCTGGGGTGATTTTTCCTTTAGAGTCAGCAGAATATGTGCTGCCTATTGCTCTCTGAATATTTTATAGACCAGTCTGGGTTTTGCTGAATCTTAGTGGAACTGATACCATAAGAAATAAACAGTAAGGGCATGCTCTGTCCTTATGTTCCAACTATTCCCCTGCTTCTAGTGTGAATCTTTACTGGCATATGAATATGCCTAAAATAACCATAGAAGTCCTAGGTTTGTATTGAAGAGCACTGTAGAAATAAAAAATGCAGCTGCTTTTTTGTTTGTTTGTTTGTTTTAGCTAGATACATACACTTCAGAATTATACTGATAGGATCAGATACAGATAAAATTTATATGGGCAAATACATTCTGAATCTAAAGCAATGGAAGTAAATGACAAAAGAGCAAAATGGTATTTAATTCACAACTGCAATTATTTTATTATTTTTAAACATGATAGACTCCTGCAAATATGTATTTCCAAGGATATTACTAACACCTGGTTAAATAACTATTAACCAAAATGAAAACTGTAAGTATAATTAATGTTCTTGTTATTTTTGGTTGGTTGGTTAGTTGGGTTTTTTTTGTAGGTAGGTAGATAATTCTTCTTTGCCAAGTAACTACACTAAAAAAAATAAAACAATATAATTACATTTTTAAAAAAACAAACCACAAACAAAACCTAAATGTATGTAAGGTGTCTTTTTAGGTTACTGTATTACTCTATGTATTCAGCCTAGCGTAATAATCTCTGAATTATACAGAGAGACAAAGATCCCTACAAAGTTTTTTTTCAGCTGCAGCCATAGAAATTTTACTAGCAAATCAAGAGGAAAGGCCAGCAGAGGGTTTTATATATATATATATTTGGGGGAGGTATATTGCAGAATGTTTTCATGAAAATGTGTCAGTGTTTATGTTTTAGACTAGATATAAAGTGGTTTTTTTTCTCTATTGCTGCTCATATTGAGCATATTCTGAGAACTATATTCCTTTATAAAAATGAAGTTTGTGTTTTATTATCAGGTAATACTAGGGATAAGTTATTTCCCTGCACTGATTCCTTGACCTGCATGCCTATCCCTGTACTTACATCACCTCAGCTATTTTGCTTACTCAGGGGAAAGGGGAAAAATTTCCTCCAGGATCTTAATCATTTGTATATTGTGATCAGATATATCACTAAACAATCACTCTTCTCAATTAGTGATAATAAAACAATCTCAAGGGTCCTCATTTTTCCATAGAGTGAAAATATAGATTTGAAATAAATTTCACATATAAAAAGGGCAGAATGCTAAGAATACAAAGCTTCTGGGGTATAAGCTATATTTTGCATTGTGCTATATTTCCTCAAACTTAACTTGCTTGAAAAGGAAAATAATGTGTGTTGAAATCTTAGATTTTTGACTGAAAAATGGTTTAACTGGGAAAGAGTTTTCAAAGGCAAAGAAGGAAGGCTGTTGTCACTTCCACTGACTTACTTCTTTGCTTTTAAAGCACTACTTGTAGCATTCAGATGCTTTCTGGTTTGGGAAAGTTGAAGATTCAAGTCTCTAGGGTACACATATCTACAAGTAATGAGATGACTTACAAATTAGAAACCAAGTTTGGAACTGGACACTTTTCTTAAGGTTGGTGGGGTAGCACCAGTTTGTTTTCCTCCTGCTCATCAAGGACACTCACTAATATATCCTGGTTCTCAGGTCGATGTTTACAGACAAAAGTAAGAAATACAACCTCTTTTTAAAGCAGAAATATTGCTAATTATGTTAACTGTAGTGTGGTTGTTTATTTTCAGAGATGAAATATAATCTTTTAAATAGTAACTGTTACAGTTTCATTTTATTTTGCAATTGCTATTTGGTTTGATGTATTTGTAAATAAAAGCTACCCTACTTTCTTTAGAAAAAGCAGCCAAGGAGTTCTATAATCAGTTATACCCAGAAACAACAATTCAGCACATGAACTTGTCACCACATCTCACTTACTGGAGCTACAATGTCTCAGATGAATGATGTCAACATGTTTCTGGACTGGAAGGAAATGGGTTTTCTATAGATGGATTTGTTCAAATGTAGAATTATACACTTTTCACCTTGGGGAAAAAACCAAAACCAAACCAAAACAAAACACCCCAAAAAACCCAAACCAAACCAAACCAAACCAAAACAAAAAAAAGCGGACAAAATACTATATATATGATTACTTTTTAGTTTATGGAAACTTCATCCACCCCTTGTCTTTTAATCCAGAAAACCTTTTACATTATCTTAACATTTTAATGCCTGCCCCTGAAAAAGATGAAAAATCAAAGCACAGTATTTGCAGAATATGAGCCTCCTTAAGGCTGTTTGAGTATGGGAATTGTATATTTGTGACTGCATAACATGCACTCAATACATATTCATAGATCTAGCATTGTAAGTTTAACACACTTGATACATCCTTTTATTGTCTTAAATGACAAGAAATACTTTCATTATTAAATAATTCTGTTTATCTCTGTTTCCAGCTAATTCAAACTATCAGTGCACTGGATCAAGATGACTCAGCAGAAGGTCACCATTTTTACTTCTCATTGGCTCAGGAGGCCATAAATGACTCACATTTTACTGTCAAAGATAATCAAGGTGTGTTTTTCATGTAGCTCTTTAAGACCTTCCTAATAAAAGTTGTGTACTTCTTGTAATCTTCATATCAATTCTATAAAATTTCAATACATTTATATAAAAAATTCAGCTGAAATAGAAATCTTTGTTATAAGATATGAACATGTAATGAACATGTCATTATTTAAAAAAATAATTTAGCACTATCAAAAAGTCAGCCAAGCAACATAAACAGCAGAAGACAGTTCTATTTCAAGGAAAGAAAAAATGCAGAGATGAAAAATACACTGATATTCCTTAAAATATATTTTCTTAATGGTGGGAAATATGGTGGGAAAGACCAACTTTCTTGTTAAAATTATTTTTCTAAGAAACAAGACCACCAGAAAGAGAAGACACTCCTAATACAACTATTTGACTTCATCACTTCAGCAAGAACAAAATTATAAAACCTGATAAATCTGAATATATTCTGATTTCCTAATGTGTTTTAAACTGCACACGCTGATTAATGACGACATCAAAAAATATATTCTATATGTATTTTTATGTTACTCAGAACTGATACTGGATAAAAGAGTCATGTAGAGTGCAATATCTAATGGAATTGCTGGGAAAACAAATGCTTAGAATCAGTCTGCTGAGACTACAAAGAACAGCTTCTCCAGACTCAATTAAAGTACATAATGCTCTTATTGACTTTGTTAATTATTTGAATATTGCAGCTAGGTGATTAAATCAATGGAAATAAGTTTTGGAAAGTTCAGACTACATTAAATGGCAAACTACTACTCTCAATATCTCCAAAGTTAAAGTATATATATGAATATATGTTTCGATTCCCACTTTCATTAGTGTCTCAGTGCCAGGAAGAGATAACTTGTTATATTAAAATTATACTTTGTAGAAGTCACAAGCATTTTTCATCTTTCCTCATTCAGCACAAAGTTTGAGCAGAGACATGCACAAGCCAATACATCCAGTTCCCTTTTGGGTGTCTTTTGATGGGAAAAAAAAAAAAAATCCACCTTATTTACAATGTGGTAGGGTCATTCCTCCGTCTCTCCTTTCTGTTGCATTTCATAGACATGGCTGGGAGAATTGGGATAGTCCTAGGCAAAAGCCAAAAATGAGTCTTTAGATCTGTAGCATTTTATCTCAGAGTTATCTTCTGAATTATGACAGAAACCTAGAAAAAAATAAATGCAGTGGAGTTAACTAGACTGTTGGGATAGATGAATCACACAGATAATGGCAGAAACATTTTTTTCTTTTCCATTTACATGTGTGCACGGATGCAATAATTCACTCTGCCATGATAAAAAAATATGACATGTAAGCATTTATAGATATTTCTTCTTTCCATTATATAGAGATTTAGACAGGACTAATTTGGTTTTCAGCAATCAAAGTTTCAGATTTGAATTTGTTGATATACAGAAGGATCTGAACTTAAGCTGCTTACTGGGTTTTGTATGGAACTGATTTTTAAACAGGAATAGTTAAATACAAAAAAGGGGAGAGCCTCTTGCAACATGTCCCTAATTTAGATTTTAGGAGCTCAGCTAGCTCCAATGTTTGAGTTAGGGAAAAAAAAATAAAAGACTATTTTGGTGGGCTTTTTCTTTGCTTTCTCTTCTTTCCCTTGCTACCTGCTTTCTCTGTGTGCTGCCAGACACAGTTTTGATGTCTTTTGATTGGTAAACTGTCCCTAATTCATCTATGAACTGCTGGATTGGTAGCAGCTGGTTCCATCAAACCATTTTAAGAACCAATTAGGTAGCCTGAGCAGGTGTCAGGTACTGAGCATGGTATGATTATTTTTACCCCTGAACAAAAAATCAGAGATTCTGGGCCAAATTTTATTATTCCCCCTGGAATTCATATGTCAAAAAAACATGCACTTATTCACAATTGAAGCAAAAATATATCAGTTCCTGGGTTTACTTTTTAAACTTTGTTAATATATAGCTTTGCACAGTACCATTGTTCTTAAATAGGTCAGATTCCACTGGAGCTTTATTATTGTTAAAATAAATAAATAAATAATGAATGCTTATCATGCATAATCATTTATTTCCTAGATAACACAGCTGGAATTTTCACAGCAAAAGGTGGCTTCAGGAGGCAAGAGCAGTTTTCTTTCTACTTGCCAGTCTTAATTCTGGATAATGGAACACCACCACTGAGCAGCACGAGTACTCTCACTATCACTGTCTGCGACTGCAACACTGAAGTTAACATTTTCTACTGTCGATATGAAACTTTCATGTATGCCATGGGTCTCAGCAGAGAAGTTTTAATTGCCATTTTAGGTTGTCTACTAACACTCCTAGGTAAGTATGAGTATGAGAAATTACTTTATTTCCTTTTGCAGTAGGCTTGATTTAGTGACAAAGATATGTTCCCTTGACTGGAAGCCCTGAAGCACTATGCTATTGATAAAAAATGCAATAAAGCAAATGTTTAATTTCTTTACTATTTTCTTAATGATAATTCCCCCACCCACTCCCATGTCCAGTAAAATTTAAATTCCAGCTCTTTGTTGTGTCAAGGTCCTACTTGTCTGCATTGGTCCTCAGTGATGGAGGAGAGGAGCTCTTTTGCCAGCATGATCCTCAGCAGAGTGATCTAATGCAATGCACAGGGGGGTTTCCCAAACTGAGGGATCCTCAGGGGGAGCCAAAAGAGTGGCCAGGAGCCCACAGCTCATGTAAGAGTGGCTGAGGAGACCTGGATGGGGCCAGAAGCAATGGCAGTCAAGTCTCGTCCCCCTACTTCCCAAACCCATGTATAAGAAAAGCCCTTAGGGAGACCTAGTGACGAGAAGCACCATGACCAGGGGTGGTCAAACAGAGTGTGATGTGTCAGCCAGGGCATAGAGTGGCAATAAATGTGGAAGGAGATACACAGGAAGCTCTACCAGCTTGACCAACGAGTCATGGTATCCACCCAGCAGAAAGCAATGGCCTCTCTAACTTCTGCACCAAGCAGAACTGCTGCAGCTTCCCAGAAAAGACTGATGGGAACAGGCAGACATCCAGATGTCACATGGTGGGCAGTGCCCTGCTGTTATACCAGTATGGAGGGCAGCAGTGAAGACGCCTGTGGGAGGTGCACCCAGATGGAATCAGTTGTGGTCTAGTGGGCCTATGCATTTCACAGAAGTCAAAGCAGGGATACAGAAAAATAAAGCAATCTACCACCTTTATAGACCCAAAATTTTCAAGCACTTTAAATCTTTGAATGCATTTTTGTGATTATTTAAAATAACAAAATGAAAGGTCCTATATATAACCTGTTTGCCACTTATATGTGAAACCTGAACTCTCATTTTTTTTTTCATTTTCCTGCATCATCACTTATACCACAAGAGGAGTCCACAATCAAAGGGTTTGGAGAATTGAAGCTATCTGGGTTTTGTAAATATAAAATAGAATAGTATCAATTAATGTTTCAAGTTCCAATTAAATTAAACAATATACAATAAATATGTAGAAATAAAGAACCATTTAAAGTCCCTTATAACCCTCAATGAAGTAAAATCCTGATATTGGTGATACTTATGTTATGTTCTGAGTAAAAAAATTATGATCCACAAATTTACTCATTAAATAGAACTGCAGTATTATTCAGTTAAATGATTTATTAATTAATATCTGTGAAAGTCATAGACTATTTCAAAGGAATCATTCAGCTAAAAAAGAAATGAGGTAGAACTAAAGAATAAAGATTAAAAATAAAATTAAAAAATGTTTTCATATGTAAATGAAATAAGCTGCTTTGATTCATAGGCCTAGGTAGTAAATACTGCTACATCACACAAAATTAGTGAATAGTCTTCAAATTTCCAAACCCACATAACAGAAATAATTGAGCCACAACCTGCGTATCTACGGAACTGAATGTTTCAACCATCTGAGGAGGGTATCTAGCTCATAACCTAATTTTTCATTTTTTCTTCCTGGAGCTTTGATCCGAGAGAAAGACATTAAGAGTTTAAATTCCGAACGTGAAATTGATATATGTGATAACCCAAAGCTGTTTCAAAAAGCATAATCTGTGTTTCCATCAGTTTCAAACTCCCATCTACCAAAAGAACCATTCCATTTCATTCAACTCTTTTATAAGTCTCTTTGTAGCCATTTTCTCACCACATACTATGCTCAACTCAAAACCATAAAATCCACAAAAATTACAGGTCTACAAATTTGTTAAGTGTCACTTTGCAGTAGCATTGATATTACAAAATGTTACCATTTTTTAAAACTCTTTTCAAGCGCATTCAAAGTCTCTGGTTCTGTGTTTTGTTTGGTTTTGGTTTTGTTTGTTTTTTTTCAGTGTTGTTTTTGGCAATTGTAGCCATAAGGCAGCAGAGAAAGAAGTCTCGCTTTTTGGAGAAAATGGAAGAATTCAGAGAGAACATTGTCAGGTATGACGATGAAGGAGGTGGTGAGGAGGATACAGAAGCCTTTGATATTTCAGCACTGAGGACCCGCACTGTCATGCGAACACACAAACCTCGGAAGAAAGTGACCACAGAAATCCACAGCCTCTACAGACAGTCTCTGCAGGTTGGCCCTGACAGTGCAATCTTCAGGCAATTCATTTCAGAAAAGCTTGAAGAAGCAAATACAGATCCTAGTGTTCCTCCATATGACTCACTTCAGACCTATGCATTTGAGGGGTCTGGCTCTTTGGCAGGATCTCTCAGCTCTTTAGGTTCAAACACGTCAGATGCGGATCAGAGTTATGACTACCTTACAGACTGGGGACCTCACTTTAAACAGCTTGCAGGCATGTACACTTCCCATAGAAGTGTGGGAGATTAGTTACTTTTTGCTTTGTTGTTTTATTTTCCTAAATCTCTGCAACCAAAAAACAACTGTGGATTTTTATAAAGGAGATCAAACCACATGTAAGCATAAAAAATAGAAGCCCAAGGGTTTAGTTTTTTATTTCTTTTTGGTTGCTTGCTTTTTTTGTTTTTGTTTCTTTGCTTGTTTCTTTGTTTTTTCTGGAAAGTCTTGGATGTAGAGATCTTTTGATCATAAAAAAATCACAACAGGAGTGTCGTGAGTTAAGGGAACAGAGACTCTGTTTGAAAATCTCGTGGCTACTTAAGTGCCCAAATGCAAACTGTGCTGCTTTGGATATCTAGGCCCCCTTTTGGATACTGAAAACCTTGGCCCTGCAGGTACAAAAGGAGGAGCAGAAGCCATAAATGGATATTGTAGATATCCTATCATCCATAAGCTTTAAAATGTTTCTGAAGTTAAGACAGACTTTTGCTGTTACAGTTTAATTAACCAAAGTCAAATATGCGTATTTGTACAATGCTTCATATATAAATACACTTTTGTTAAAAATACACCCTAGATATTCTAATACGACTGTCATACGTGCTTACAGAATCATCTATTTATTTTTCTTAGGATGATAAAACTAAACCAAATGTATTTTGTTATCATTATAAAAATAAAGACCTATTACAACATCAGCAAATATTTGCTGCCATTTTACTTTTTAATGGAGCTACTGGAAAATATGTAAACCAATACTTAACCTAGCAGATGAGACAGAAAAAAAAATAAATCAATTCAAGTTAACTTGTCTGTGTCCAATTCTGGAACCCCCAATATAAGGACATGGAGCTCATGGAGAACATCCAGAGGAGGGCCACAAAGATGATCTGAGAGCTGGAGCACCTCTCGTACAAGCTGAGAGAGTAGGGGCTGTTTAGCCTGGAGAAGAGAAGACTAGGGGACACCTTATAATGGCCTTCCAGTGCCTAAAGGGGCCTACAAGAAACTTTGGGGGAAACATTTACAAGGGCTTATAGTGAAAAGACAAGGGGTGAATGGATCAAAGCTGGGAGACAGGAGAATTAAGTTAAAGAAATATTTTTTAATATTTTTTTAATATTAATAGAAATATTTTTAGTGTGAGGGTGATGAGACACTGGGACAGGTTGCCCAGGAAAGCTGTGGAAGCCCCTTCCCTGGAAGTGTTTAAGGCCAGGCTGGATGGGCCCTGAGCAACCTGGTCTAGTGGGAGGTGTCCCTGCCCATGCAGGGGGATTGGAACAAAATTACCTTTAAGGTCCCTTCCAACTCAAACTGTTCTACGATTCTATGATTCTACGAAGTTAGAATCAATATTCACATAAATACTGCAATTGACCACATTATATATTACTGCAGTTAGAACAAAATGGTACCTAAATACAGGTATGTTTTCTTTTTTTAAGAGTTTAAAGGATGATGGATTTACTTGCACATATTTTTTTTTTTTTTTAGTACAGAAAATAAAATTACCTGCAGTAGTCAGTTTCATTATAACAATATTAAGAATATTTAAAATGCTAAGCTCATGGTTATAAAACTTTATTGTTAAATTATATAATAAAATAATAAAATGCTTTAATATTAATCTACTTCTGCAAATGATTCTGAATCATTATGAGACGCTCAAATCAGACTTCAAAATTAATTTCCCACAGTTTTTTTTCTAAACCATCCTCAGCAAATATAAAGCTGTTTCAGAACATGACTTTACTCTTATTTACACCATTAACCAGCAACACTTTTTGATCTGAGTAGGGTCATCACATATGTTCAAAATGTTCTATGTGGAAAAAGGAACCTTCCTGTATTTCACTCAGCTTCCATCAGATACTTACTTTACAGCAATTACATCATGTAATCAACTGATACATTGCCACAGCTAAAAGCTGGGATCAAGATAAAGAAAGTTATGCAATGTGTTTCTCCCTGTGCCCCTTTTTAAAATATGATTTTAGGTAAGTGCTACTGAATTACAGAGAGCCAGGCAAAGCTTATGCAACAACAACACCCCCCCAAAAAAACAAAGAAAAAACCAAAACCAAACAAACAAAAAAACCCACCCCAAACCGCCAAACAAACAACAACAACAAAAACAAAAACACAAAAAACCACCAACTAAACCCAAGCAACAAACAAAAAATGGCACATAATATCTAAGCTCTGCATTGTTTCTACAATTGCTATTCACTGAAGAAAGCCAAGGCACATAGGTTTAGTGGAAAGGTGCCAGTGCAAAGTTTAAATTCCTGTCAGATAAAAAGAAAACATGCAGGAGTTTGAAAATCAGGAGAGAATTCCAGCATGAGATCTGGTAAGGGCTGGAAAAATATGGGGGACGGCATTATCCAACCAGGTGCAGGTGAAGTAGTATCTGCTTTGTAGGGAATGATTCTTGCCAGTCTTATGCTAGTATGCCAGTATGGATAAAAAACAGCAAAACAACTTTAAAAGATGAACACATAAAAAGGTTATATTGATGACTTAACGTTTGTGTTCAATGGCTCTCAAACAGATGTGGCAAAATAACTTTTATTTGGGATAATATTGTACATATAAGTAATTTGTTCTCTGAAGAGGAATAGAGAAAGAGCACAACTGTATACGCACTGGTTGCTGGAAATGGTGAAAAGTACACTTTCCTTATTCCACAGATGGTTCCAGTAGTATTAATAGAATTCCTTGTGTTTTCAGGATTTGTTTATTAAAAAAAGGATAACAGTGTCCAAACCTTTCTCAATTCAAATATTTTTTTTTCCATTTTTGTGGCAAAATAACCTTAAACGCTCAGACATATTTGTGCTTATAATTTTCTCTTTTTATTGTAAGGAACTTTAACAATAAATAATTTTGAAACCAGTGTGTACCACTGTCATGTAGTTTTTGTAATCAAAGTGTGCTATTGTCAGTAAATTCTTTATGAAAGAATAGAATTGCCTTCAATGGATCTTAGAAGATCTTTAGCTGAAAAGGCACAGAAGAGAAAGGGAGTGTTTTGCTTTGAAGCAAAAAGTTGTTCCTAGCTATTACTGGGCCATACTTTATTAGGTTCTTGATATTCAATCTAAGTCAAACCTGTGAATTTATTCCTATGTGAGAAAGGAATCTCCCCATGTGAGAAAAGAATAACAGTACTGACCTAGTAACTTAACACTTCTTTTAAGACACAGTACTTAATTTAGCTAATCTGCAAAAAGGTTTTGTTGATGTGTCTTCTTATTTGAAAGAAGTAAACATACTAAAGTAGCCAAAATTAAGCACTTAAGACATACCACAATAATTAATACTATAAAATCAATAAAGGATAAGTTATAAGCCAGGGTTCCTGATTATGAGATCCATTAAACCATGGAGTGGTTTTCCTAAGAGAATTCTCTGTTACCTTTGAGAGGGAATAAAAGGAAGACTTATTGACTGGTCAAGGGAAGTGTTATTGTTTTTCTGTGTGAGATCTTGAAGACATTTTCCTATAACATGGTAATGAGCTAGGTTAAGAACAGGTGAAATATCTGACAAAAGATTGACTTTCTGTTTCAGTTCTCACTCATAGGAATTCAAAGTATTGTGTTATTTGTTTTATTATTTAAAAGCCAAGGAAATTATGCCTGTGCATAAATTAATATCAGACGTTTTAAGTAAAAAAAAAAAAAGACAAAAATAACTTGATAGCACATTGGAGATTCAGACTTATTTTTGTGACTGGAAAAAGGTATTTGCTTATCAATTCACCCAAACGAAAATGTTTTCATTTGATTTTTATTTTGTATATCATGGTGTAGGTTTCTAATTATCATAACATGAGAATGAGTCATTCTTGCCTTATCCTGAGGATAACCTTAGTCTTTAATTCACATAATTTTCCTACCACATTTTCTCAGATACTGTCATTACAATCTTAGCTATGCCTTCAAAATTTGCATGGGAAATGTGGTTAACATTCATTCTTAACTGTATGGAGGAACCCTATCAGATGAGAGTAAAACATTTTTGAAAGGCAGTGTGCATTTTATGCTTCAAATTTGTATCTAATATATCCTCTCTGAGGAGCAGAATTTGAAGCAGATTATGTGATTTTTAAATTCTGGCAAAGAATACATTTTGCCCTTGATCCAGAATATGAACCAGTAGAATGTAGTTGTAAGAAAAAAATCAGTAGTTATTAGTAAAGTCTGTAAGACTGATCTACCAGAAAATTGGTAAACCTATATTCTATTAAGAAAAATGGAATGTATTAATACTTATTTTAAATGTTGACAAAATTTAAACCAGTAATTTGGATGCTCTCATATTTATTCAGAAAAAAAAAAAAAGTCTTTGTGTATGAGTCTATATCAGTCCCTCGTCTCATACACAGAGTCCAAGGGTCACTATAGATTGAACTGTAGTGAACAGGATAAAACCTGCATAAAGGGAGACTATTTAAATTAGTATGAAACACTTTACCCACAACAAATAGGTAAAAGCAATAGATAATAAAAATATGCATAAAGGTTAAGAGGATATTCATCAGCAAAGGCAGTTAGATTTATGGCACTAAAAGAAAACATTAATAAATACAATTAGAAACAATCTATGACTAAGATTCACAGCTGGCTGTGGAGAAGTAAAAGGAAATTATATGAAATAGAGTTGAAATGTTTAAGGAATTGCTTGTTACCAATTATGTGCAGCCAAGTGGCAGAGTAGGTTGCTTGAACATTCACTTATAACTTGTTATATCAGTTATTTTCAAAGGCAAGAATTTAATGTGGGTCTGATTAAAGTTACTATTAGTCCAGATTTTAAGACGCATAGTTCAAATTGTATACAATTGAAGTGTTATATAATAAAACTGTTTCTTTCCTACTCCTTTTTTTCCAGTTTTATGCTCATGCTCATAGAGCTTGTCTGGAACAGGAAGAATAGTAATCAGTATTATTAGTCTTTTGCTAGGAATAACACAACTCTGATGCTGATCACGTCTTACTCCTTGCTCCAACTTTTGTTTGGGAGTATTTTTACATGTTTGCTAACATCCTTTACACCTTAATCTTTCTTTGTTGGTCTACAAGTCTGAGTATACCATAGATGGTGTGTTTTACATAGACTGAATACATCTTTGTTCTAAAGCTCCTTTTACCCAGCTCCCAATATTGCATCCCTTTGGATGCATCCCACTACAGCAAAAACACAAAGAAAAGTTTACTTGGCTGAATATCCTTATTTGCTTTTTTTTTTTTTTTTTTTTTTCTTTCCTGGAATAGAAATTTGTAACACAAGTTATTGTGGGGACAATCAAAGCGAACCAAATAACTTGTGGAAGTCCAGTCTGGAGCCTCACCTAATTCTTTGGGGATTGCACGTATTTGCAGGCTGTTAGTAATAATGATATCATGGATTAGGTCTGAGTAGCAGGGTAAATGGAAAGAAATAATACTTCTGGAACCTGAAAATAGCATCCAGTTTGAATAACTTTTCTAATTTTCCTTTGCAGTGTCCAGGACATAAATTAACTGTTCCTGTCATTCCTTGTGAAATTCACACTTCTTGATGTACTCCAGAGATCATACAGAACAATGTTAGCATTCCAACTTTCTCTTCCTTACTAATTCACTGGAATGTAGCATTCTGACAGGTCTGCTCTGAGAATTTTCTTGATTTTTATTTTTTTGTTTGTTCCCTTTAAGAAAAAAAAAAACATGAGCAGGAGGGACCAAAACCTCAGCAAACAGGTACAAATCCCACTTTGGAATGCAGTTTGAAACACAATCAGAAATGGATCTTATCAGGAGTTCTACAATTTAAGCTATAGTATAAGAATGTTGATCTTTATTTTCCCTCTGCAGGGCACAAAACACCCTTATAGACATCTGAGAACATTCCTGC
>NW_009952896.1:1164402-1180952 GCF_000747805.2 Chaetura pelagica | reverse complement strand
CTGAAGTGGTAGGGAAACATTACTCTATGACTGTAGGTGTCCAGCTCTGAGAGTTGTAACTTATTTGTGTGAATGTTAGAATGTTTTTGTTTAGATTTATATAAAAACCTCAACAATAATCAAAATAATAGGTGTTCAAATACCACTCGTAAACTGGAAGATTTAGCAGCTCTTTGAGTGTGGAGTTTCACATGTTAAAATGATATTCACTGTCATCTCTTTTGCTTAGCTCAGAAGGGAAAGCAATGTATTAACCAATTTAATATTAGGGTAATTTAACAAAATTCAATAGTTACATCCAGAAATTTTCTAGCTGGGAGGAAGAAAATGTACACAATGAGTAGCATAACCGTCTGCTTATCTAGAAAGCTGTTAGTACAGAGATGAACTCAAAATATAGGCTTTCTTTTGGGTTTTTTTATGATTTAAGAGGTGAAAACAACCTCTTTTCTTTTTTTTTTTTTTTTTTTTTTCAATGCTGTAATATGTGGGTGTAGGTAAAGAAAGTATACAAGTTTTGTTTTCTTAGATAAATAACATCATCCTAAACCAAGTAATTGATTATTTCTTCATTTGATCACAGTTAAAAGAAATAAAACATATGAGATTTGCCTGACTTCCTAGCAATTAATATTCCCTGCCATTTTTCAGACACTGGCATACCTTAAAAAAAGTTAAATTGAAACCAGGTATACCTGAAGGACTTTTTGTGTTCCTCCTCCTTACTACTGTCTTTCATAGTAAAGGCTGAAGGGAATGCCTGCAGCCTGTACCTTGGAGAAGAACATGGGAGGACAAGAAGGAAGACATCCAACTCAAAAGTCAAAACCAAAAATTAATTAATTAGTTATTTTTGACAACAAAATGCAAAAGAAATGAAACAAACAAAAATATCTTTTACAGATCTTGAAAAGCCATTAAAAGATAAGTTCCACAGATGAATCTGTGATACAAACATGAATTTTCTTTCTTCTGTTTTAAAATTACACTACACTAATGATCGGAGTTTCAAAAGTACATATGTGGCAACAGTGTAAATACAGGAAAACACAGTTTTCTGCTAGAACAACTGTTTTTTTTTCAGTGCTACCTACACATCAAGATTTAAATTAATTTTTGAGCACATTCCAGGCAACAGTCCAGCTCAATCTGATAATCTAGCTTTCAAAAAGTTTCTTCTCTTGGTTTCAAATGCCTCTTTGTTTCCTCATCAAAAAAGCTAATTATCCACTTTGAAAAACGTGTTCTAAATCCCTACTACTTGAAACTGATATGCTGAATCCCCAGTGCATACTTAACTTCAACCTATGCAAAACAGGTATAATATTAAATAGAACCTGCTAATTTCTTAGAAGTTATTTTTCTTTTTACTGACATAGGATTCTCAGCTTGGAGCAATCAATCATTTATACAGTGAGAAACCAACCATATTAGAAAATTCCTTAAATTATTGTCATTTTGGGGATATTTATGGTGATTTTTTTTTTTAAGTATGAAGCTATTTACTGGTGGAAATGTTTTCTGCAGGTGTGCTTAGACGAATGAATGGGGAAAGAAACAAATAACTAAACATTTGCACTACTAAAAATTCTGAGCATTTGTAGAAGCACATGAGCTCATTAAGACTATGCTCATATGCTTTAACATTGAGCAGTTTTATAGACTTTTATACTTTTGAAACAATTCTGAGAATGTCTGCCCAACACTTTCCTATTGCAAAACATCAGAGGAAAGTAGTAGGACTAAGATTTTGGATTTTGAATCTCGAATACGTCTTCATTATTGCAGTATGTTATTTGCAGTGTTGAAAGCTCTCATCAACTGAACTTATTTTTCACAGTTCTTGAAACAATGCTAATAGTCTTCTGCCTTTATTTATTTACCTATTTTTCTGCTGATTGCAGAAAATAGTTTTTTATCTATTTAAGTAGTGAATTTTTATTGCTTTACAAGAGACCTGAAGAGCCAGTGCTTACTGAGAATTACTGCAGAAGCAGCTTCCACTAAGTAGATGATTATATATATATATACTTTCATGCTCCTACATTAACTTAAATGCTGATTATTGCAGTTCAATTTCATTTCCTTTCTTTCAATTTCCTTTTTTTTTTTTTTTTTTTTTAACTTAAGATGGTTTATATGGGTTCAAGTCTTAACATGTAAAGCATAGATGTGCTACTGTAGGGTCTACTTTATATACCACAGAGCTTACTGGGTGAAAATTCCTGCTATCCAGGATTAACTTGATGGTGTGATTAACTTTTCAGTGGCAGCAGGATGGGAGTTTTAATTCTATATTTTAATAAGTTTATGTCAGTAATCAGTTGAACACTTTGCTTAGAAATACACTATTCTCATATGAAATGTCTCTATTCTACATCCTCTTTTTTACAGCTCCTTATAAACCAATTCCGTAAATAATTCTTATTCTTTCTTAAAGGATTTGTTTCAAAATAGACTCACATGAGGCTTTAAGCCTTTAAGTTATTTTCATTTCCAAGTGATTTTTTCTGTTGAATCGCATATAACTGCTAATGCAGCACCCACTGTTGAACTAATCAGGTTTGCTTGTGGCTTACCTCTAAGGGTTTTTAGCTAGGGGTGGAGAAAACTCATAAAAAGCAGGGACCTAAATGTTACTGAAGGTCTTGTGACAGTTTTGGGAAATTATTGGCTTAAAGCCTGTTCTTAACTTTGGGACATGAGAGAAATAAGAACAATCATGCTCAGAAAACATCTACCTATATAGTTCTAAGGGCTGACTTTTGAGCTAAAGAACCACCACCCAATAACAGCCTGGAGCACTAAGTCTGTAAAAGGTGACTGCTTTCTGGTTACGAGACAGTGATTTTATTTTTTATTTTTATTACTATTCTACATGTGAGAGAATAAAGTATTTGATGCTTAATAATCATACTTGTCTCGAAACAGGTATGGATCATTGTAGAGCTCTTAACACCTATATAATCCAAGATCATTCCACACAGCTGTGCTATTTTGTCTCAGAAATGTCAATTCATCCAGAAATGTCAATTCATCAATTCAGTAAGTATAGTGATAGTAAAGCTAACTGTAAAAGCAAATTGCTAGTCTTGATATTGATCCACACACTTCAACAGCTGAAAAATTATTTACTTTATCACAGACAGCAAGAACTTTTGCGCAAGAGACCAGGAAAGCTTGATGTGTTCACCTAAAATGCTGTACAAAGCGATACCTAATGCAGCATAAAAAGTTGTGTTGTATGCTCTTCTGTAGGATATGTTACTGGGACAGTGCCAATAGAAATATGGTACAGGTATGTGTCTGTACAGGAGATGGTCTGCTCCTGCCACCCTGGTTCATGTGTATGTAGTTATGCATGAATAAACACATGAGTGCAGTGTATCGTAATTATTCCCACCATCCCTTGAGATATCCAGGGGCCAGCCAGCTGTAGACATAGAAACCATATTATAATTCAAGCACAGAAAAAAAACACTTATAAGGAAGAAAGTATGCTAACTTGGTCTAAACCCAGCTCCTGTATGCAGCTCCAGACTCCTAACTGGCTCACATGTGGCTGCATTGACATATCTATGCCTTCCTGCCTGCACCTCTCTGCAGAAAGGTGCTCTAATATTAGCCTAGACCTGATTTGCTCTGTGAGGATTATTATGCTTTTAGAGGTGAAATTCAAGAGAGCAGCTTCTCTGGGGAACAGACATTAGAATTTTGTGAGTTGCCTGTTCTTACAGCATCCAATAACACTACAAATTGCCAAAGTGGACCATCCATTATAAATCACTTGTTTCTTCAAGTGTTCTGTTTTCTAATCATAGAATGATAGAATCCTAGGGGTTGGAAGGGACCTCAAAAGATCATCTAGTCCAACCCCCCTACCAGAGCAGGGTCACCTAGAGTACATCACACAGGAACACATCCAGGTGGGTTTTGAATGTCTCCAGTGAAGGAGACTCCACAACCTCCCTGGGCAGCCTGTGCCAGTGCTCTGTCACTCTCACAGTAAAAAAAAAATATTTCTGATATTCACCTTGAACCTCCTATGCTCCAATTTGCACCCATTACCTCTTGTCCTATCACTGGTCATCACTGAAAAAAAGCTTAACTCCATCTTCCTGACACTCACCCTTTACGTATTTGTAAATATTGATGAGGTCACCCCTCAGTCTGCTTTTCTCCAAACTAAAGAGACCCAGCTCCCTCAGTCTTTCCTCATAAGGGAGATGTTAATCATCTCTGTGGCTCTGCGCTGTACTCTTTCAAGCAGTTGATTAATTGGTCATATAAGACTAACAGAAACTTGGGCCCAGAAATTACTGAAAATTATGGGAGAGTAATTGAGCACTTCAAAGAAACCATAAAAGATTAAAGGTTGAATTCTGCTTTTTAGCAGTACTCCTGTCAGGCAGACTATAGCTTGAAAACATTAAATTTATGAAATAAACTTCAGCTATTTTTATTCTACACAGAACATGGTAAGCCAAGTAATTTACTGCAGTTGAACAGATGCTTGTTTTGTTTTGTTATTATTATTGTTATAAATATAAAGAATGAAGAACAAGCAATCCCAGCCACTGGAGAAATGTTATTGCTATAAATTAAGGGCTTTGAAATATTGCACAAGTTGAGAAATCAAACAAAAAGAGAACATTACTTAAAAAGATACTGTAAAAAAGGCATAAGAGTCTTATAATAATAATAATAAAAAAAAAAAAAAAAAAAAAAAAAAAAAGAAAGAATGAAAGAGGTTATGGACTGAGCTTTCTTTTTTTGTATGTGCCACGGTGGATATCCTGATGTTTTGGGACTGCAGTGATTTCTGTAGGAGAGTCGGAGACCAGAGAAAAGGAACTGTAAATGAAATATCAGCTTCCCCTTAAAGAAAGCAGAGCATAGGAGTGGCAAAATGCACCCATCTAATCCTTCTCGTTATTAATGAGGTCAGAGGTTATATGCCCTGTTCTGAGCATTGCTGTCCATAAGGAACGCAGGCATGTGTTCCTACAGCACTAGAGGGCACACGGCAGCAACTTGTCACCGAACTCATCCTCTAAGGTGACAGACTTGGTAAATTAGGGATACATTTTTGCGGGGAGGGCAAGGGCAAGAAACTCACTTTCTGCATGATGGGCATACGTTTTTAGACATGTATTCTTTTTGAAAAACCTTGATTGTGTTTTGTAGTACTACACGAACATGTTTTGGACTACTTCTCAAATACAAAAGGCAAGATTTGCATAGTGTTTTGCCAACTAAGAAAGAACAGAACAAAAGCAGAGATTATTTAGCCTATTCACCTCAGCCTGTCTGAAGGTCATGTGGTTTTCTGAATAAACCTCACTGCTTACAAGGTGGTTTGCTTGGTTGATAGTAAGTTAGGCTTGACGACTTACCTAAAAAAAAAAATAATAATAATGGAACTTAGTCCTCAAAAAGTCAAATTGGTAGCCAGAAGGAACACAGTTTCAGATTAAATTGCCATAAAGCATGATGAGCTTTGCCTGTATTGTATGTGTAAGAAGAAGAAAAAACCCCTGAAATATTCAAAAATGCCAATTAAGGCAATTCTGATAGATGTTCCCATCCACTTGGCATCCTTTCCACTTAACCTGTTTTACAAAATTGTACATAAAAGGTCCACTGAGTCCATCAAGTAGCTTGGCTGATATCCCAGGGCAGATAGTTGGCAACAAGTAGAAATGACAAATTCTGGTTGTTCAGTATGTGACAGGGTTTTTATCACCAGGTATCACAGCTGATGGCACTTGCTCATTCAGTTTCATTGAAACTACTCTTCTTTTTATACATTTTCTTCTTACTAGACGTTCCTGCACTGAGATGTTTTATAACTATTTTAGCAGCTCCATATATATATATAGATGTATGCACATATATAAAAAAACCCACATATACATCTAATAAAAATTTGAGAAGTGATATGATATCCATTTTAATTTGTCAGGTATTATGGGGTTTTACTGTAAGTCCACAGGAAAGAAAGCCAGTCTTAGTCTATGTTAATGATTGTTTTGTTGTGTTTCTGTTCCACTCATTCTAAGCTTCCAAGAGTTGGCTTCAGTGTTAAACTCCTCCTTAATTTCTGTCTTAACATTTCAATTGGCATTGCTTTAATAATATTTTTTATTCTGTTATTTATTAACAACCATCTGTAAGAGGCATCTGTCAAAGTAGCATTTTAATTTTCTTTTTAAAGAGATTAAATAATTATATTTTTAAAATAAAAAGTGTAAGGAAAAACTATTGAGAGCTCAAATTTTTAAAAATTTTAAAAATATATAACTGATTTCAAAAATATAATTCAGTTGAGGTATTTATTAAGAAAAAAAAAAGGGAAAAGATCAGTAGAAATGAAAAGTTTCTCCAGAAAAATATTAGTTTAAAATACAAGAAAGCACTTTTTTTATTTCTAGCTAAGTGTGAAGTCTTAACATATTCAGGGGGAATCTCCTGCATTTCCACATGTGCACATTGCCTCTGGTCCTGTCACTGGTCACCACTGAAAAAAATAAAATAATATAAGATTGTGTAAATTTAGGATGAGTATTTTATGCCAGAATAAAATGTCATTTTAACAGCAGTGGCAATGGACTGTTTTATAGCGTCTGAAGAAGAGTAAGAATGGGACCAACAGTGGAGGCTGGAAAGTGAAAAAACTTAGAGGGAGTTCTGAAATATGAGATATGACATAACTGTGAGCCAGAAGAGTCTTGAATGCACAGTATATGCTAACTCTCCTGCTTTGACAGGGAGATGGTATTCCATCTGAAGTCTGACCAAGCACCACACCAATTTGAAAGGTATTGTGAAATTTCTAGGCTCAGTAATTCTGCAGTAAAGTGAATGGATGGTGTGGGCAACCTTTTCAACTCGTCCTTCACTCTCCCACTAAAGAGTGTTTCATGAGATTCAGGGGGAATCTCCTGCATTTCCACGTGTGCACATTGCCTCTGGTCACCACTGAAAAAAAAAACAATCTGGCTTTGCCTTCTTTCCAACTTCTCTTCAGGTATTTGTGCACATTGATAAGTTCCCCTTTCCAAGCCTTCTCCCAACTAACCAGTCCCAGCTCTCACAGCAGACATGCTCCAGTTCCTTCATCACCTTTGCAGTGCTTTGCTGCACTCTGTCCAACAGTTCCATGGCTCTCTTTTCCTGAGGAGGCCAGAACTAGAACAGCAGTCCAGGTGTGGCCTCATAGAGAAGGAGGATCTCATCCCTTGACATGTTGGCAATACTTTGCCTAATGTGGCCCAGGATACTCCCAGGATTTTGTGCCACCAGGTCACATGGCTGCCTCATCTTCAGCTCTGCATCCACTGGGAGCCCCAGGTCCTTTTCTGCAAAGTGGTCCCCAGAATATACTGATGCTGCCAGCACCTCCCCCCAGCATTTACAGCCAATTCTTTCATTATTAGAAGGCTATCAGGCTGTTGAAGTATGGCTTCTGCTTGGTGCAGCCTTGCTGACTCCTCTGAATTACCTTCTTGTCCTTCATGTGCCTGGAAATGGTTTCCAGGATTAATTATTCCAGGATTTTATTTTTGTTTATGCTCTATGTTTTGCTGTATTTAGATGCCAGACTCACCATAAAATCTCATAAAAGTCAATTTTCAAACCTTTAGAAGAGTATTAGTGACTTTGAGACAATCTTAATTGAATTTCCCAATTGTAAAATGCTTTAAATATTTCACTGCTTTATATGGAATGGAGTATGTTTTTCTTTTAATTAGCTTCTGATTTTAAATTATTCTATAATTATTTTTTTATATATATATTTTTTTTACACATGTAGGCAAGTGGAAGAGCTTTTTCAGTCTTACATCAATTTATTTATTTTACAGATAAATTAAATAATGTTAAAATACAGCATATTATTTTTAAATGTACAGTAAAAATATATTTTTCTGTAGCTACTTGATTGTAGAAGTGTCATAAGCTTAATAGAATTCTGGAAAACTATCTGGGATTTCAAAGAAAGAAAATAATTATCTCTAACTTGGCATTCACTGAAAAGTCTTTGAAGTCATTTATAAAAGCCTTGATTTCATAGATTAGCTTACAAATTCATGCTGGCAATAAATCAGCACAAAATTCTAAACATGAGAACCAAGTAGTGACATTACTGTTTTAGAGAGAAGTTGGGCAGTTTTCACTAATTCATTTGCAAATTTCAGATAATTTAACTTAATGTAAGGCTTGTCAGTCTTCACTTTTCATACCAAATACTGTTTCTGGTATTGACTTCGTTTTTTGACCATCCACCATCACAAATCATAAGGGCAGAGAGAGGGTTTTTTGTGGGGGCAGGCTGGATGGATGGTCAGTGGTTCTTTTTTGCTTTTTTCTCTCTCCCAGCTTCCAATACACAACATCTGACAGTTGTAAGCAGTGGTAGCTATTACTCTAAAGATAATCTTCATTGGCATCTCTAAAATTACTATGTAACAGCTGATACTGTAACTATTTGAGTAATAACTTGTCATGTATTATTTCTTCTCCTCCCCTCCATTTTTGGCAGTTTAAGCAGGTTTTAGGTATATATGTTATCTTTTAAAGAAAAGAAAGCTTTTTTTTATGCATCAGCTTAAAAAAAAAATAACATGTTGTTAAAAATTATTGTGTTTTGCTGGAATAATAGTTGGCAAAACTGTCAGCTACATGTTTGCTGCATGGTCTTTGGAATTTTTTAAAAGTTAGAAAATACACAGCTTGAATTTCACATGCCCAGTAACATATATGTATCTGGTGGTTAGAGGGGGCAAAAAAATTTAAAAACATTCTGACTCAGAAACTAATGAAATCTAATACAGAACTCATTAAAAATTAAACAAAATTGTTAATTTTGTTGTCAATGTTTAGGGCCTTATCAATCAGATTCCAGGAATGTCAGGACTGTCTTATACTAATGAAAAAGCTACACGACCAAAAATTTGCTCTCTATGCCAACCCTGTAGTGATACAAGAACTGATTGCACTAAATGTGAAAAGCCTATATTCTTCTCCTCTTAGTACATTTTCAGTAGCATATTTACTTTTTTGACTGCAGGATTTCTGCCTGCTGCTTTGACTTCTTTTATTCATTATATGAAATTCAGTTCAGAGACAGAAGACAACGCTTTAATAGAATTGTAATAAGCAGTATTGCAAACAATATAGTAAAGTCAAAGAGATTATTTAATACACTTCTTTTTCATCTGTTTATCTTTTCTGAGTTACAACTGTTTTTCTCACTAGGTCAGACTTTTAAAACTTGAGTTTAGCTTGTGATGAAGCTAAACCTAAATTTACAGTTTTCTCTTCAACAGGCTCAGTATTTTTTTGTTAAATTCTTCTGTCTTTTAAAAGTTATTGCTATGTTTTTTATAATGCAATTAAATTGAAAGAGTATTTTCTCCTTTTTTTTTTTTTCCGACTTTGCTTTTTTTCACTTTTCATCTTACTATTCTTTCACTGTTCATATTTACTTCAAGAATATTATTCTTGAGACTAGATGAGAGAATCAGAAAAGTTTCCATAATTGCAAGCTTAAACTACTCCTCTTTTTTTATATGGCTGTCCCAGGCAGTCTATTTATAACTTTCTTTTCTCTATTTTTAAAATTGTTTTCATTGTGACAATGTGATATTTGTAGTAAAAAAAAAAAGAAAAAAAAAGTTAAGAGAACTTTTGTCTTTTTATTCACAAAATCAACCAGTTGAGACCTACTATATTACATTTGAACAATTTTTTTTTCTTTTTCTTTTCAAGAAAAAGTTGCCATTGCAGAGTGTGGGTTTTAATCTGCATTTGGCATTACTTTCAGCATTCTGCTCTCAATTTACGTGCAATTAAGTGTGTTTGTGGTAGCAGCAGTTGTATGATACAGGTGTAGAGATAAATTTCCATTTTATAAATGTACTTTTAAATACATTATCATAGCTTCTAAAAGACCAGTCATGGTTGAGTTCTTGTTAGAGATACTGTCTGAAACTTTGGTATAGTATTTCCCATTAGGAGTGGTCTTGTCCTTTGATTCAGGCCTAGATTTTACTTTGAGGACAACTGAAATGCTGCAAACAGGGACGAGAAGAGAGCTAATGATTTTGCAGTACAGGCTTGCTTTCTGGCTTTTTTATACAGTAGTGCCAATTTAGTAAAGAGAATATTAAATCAGAGCTCCTGGAGGAGAGGATCCTGAATCCGTCCCACAACCACCACTTTGAGGCCAGTGCCAGGAATAGATGCCCTGGGCCTGAAGAAGTATCACAGGCGAGCAGGAGAACACCTCAAATGCAGGAGAATGCAGTCATAGCCAGGAAAGCAGCTTCAATGGGGGCCCAACTTAAACACTTCTATGCAAATGCACATAGCACGGGGAAAAAAAAAAAGGCATTGCAGTCGTGTGCAAGCCTGCAGGGTTATGATGTTATTGGTATCACTGAGACGTGGTGGGATGACTCCTATGACTGTTCTAGAGTGATACTTAGATACACCCCCACCACGCTCACAAATCGCTACTGAGACCGATGTTTAGTTTACGAATTAACTGGTTTATTATGGCAGACTCCAACCCCGGGGCAGAGCGGCAGGCGGGCCGGGCGGGCAGCTACGGCAGGATCTGGGAATCCGTGGTTTCGGGGCAGGACAGCCCCTCGTGGCGGCAGCGGCGACAACGGGTTTGGTTTTCCCAGCAACCGGTAGCAAAATGGGCGGGGAGCTCCGGCTCCAGGCCCGGCCCTGACAGGAAAGAGGCCTGCAACAGTTCATTACCTCCAAAAACATCGGGCAGATTGTTCTTGCTCTATGATTTGCTTGTTTGAATTTCCGCAGCTGTAACTATACTAGTCTACTTGGCAAATACCACAAGAAAGACCAGATTCTTCATTCACTCATCAGAAAACTGGTAGCTCCTCACAGCCTGTCAAACCTGTGTCTTATTTGTGTGGGAATGGAATTAATAGCAACAAAATGTAGGAATGGTGCATACTCATCCAATCAGCTGATATGGAATCATAACGTGGGTGAAATCAGATTTGATAACTTTGAAACAAATGTACTTTGCAGTGCAAATGAAGCCTAGCACAAGAGATTCAGAAATGTCATCGTTTGAACAGAACTAATATTCATTTACTTAATTTCATCATTTCGCATAATTAATTATATATTCCCAGTGTCAAGGTTTAACACTGGGCAGGCAATTAAATGAATGACAGATGCTCTCAATTAACCCCTCTCCTTTCCCAAAAAGGAAAAGGACAGGAAAAAGGGAGAGAGACTTATGTGTTGGAAACTGAAGTACACAGCTTTAATGAAAACAAAAATTATGAAAAATAATGACATATGTAGAAATAGATCTACTTGTACGATCAGCATCATGCTCCCCTCCCAATAATGCTCACATCACCAGCAAGGCTGCAGGGCAGGCCCTGGGAAAGTCCTGAACTGGATTAATTAACTCAGCAGCAGACAGGAGCTGGATGCAGGAATGTAAGGTATGCATGGAACATGATCAGAGGTGGAAGAATTGATGGAGTCTTCTCAGGATGCTGGCCATTGATGGAGAGAGCTTGACTCTTGTGACCCCTCAGTTTTATACTCAGTATGATGTGTATGGGATGGAATACTTTGGTGAATTTTGGATCACTTGTTCGGTCCTCTCCTCCCCACAGGAAGGTGCGACCTCTTTTCCCCCCTTTCATTTCTGGTGCACAGGAAGTTTAGCAGAACCAAGCAGTGACCTTGGTTTCTACAGGAATAAGTATAAGCAAGAGCCTTTCTGCATACAACTCTCCAGCAGTATCTATACGCATCAAGTAGTATCAGTCCTAGCAGACACTGATTGAAAAACAAGCGGTTAATTTCAGCAAGTGCAGTTATTTAGAAGAAACTTAACTGAAAAGTGAAATTACTAGAAAGAAAATTGTTTCTGTAGTAGCTAAAACCTGCCCACCCATTTCTCCTGAAATGAGGGCAATGGCCCTAATTACCAGCAAGATTAGAAGAAATATGCTTATTAACAAGGTCCATTGGTATCTGGAATATCTGATAGCGTTTTATTTTTTAAAAAATTAAAAATCCAGCATAATTCACCATTCAACAGAGCTTTACTCAAAGTATTTTGTATAATTTAATACCTTTTCATCAATTCCTTTGAAAATAATAACAACTGTAATAACAAGACTTCAACTGTATTTTCTGCCTGCATATTAACATTATTTCAACCAGTTCTACATTGGACATCCATATGTTCACTGAATGACTCCAAAATGATGAAATGCAGTCATGCAACTTCTTATCTCTTTCAGAATGGTTTTGGTTTTTTTATCAAAGAATATAATGTCAAATGTCTGAAAATTGTTGTTTTCTAGTCTACTGGCAAAAAATTACAGATTTTTATTCTAGCATATAAAGGGAGGAAAGTGCTGGAAATCAGTTTTCAAAATACTGTAATCATCTTGGTTTATCACTGTTCTTATTAATCTAGATTCTGTTGTTGTTTATTATTCTTTCTTTTCTGAGTTTGTAAGTTAAAAAAAGCAACTTTGTAATTTATTACTCACAGAAGATCGGTCTTCTATATCTTATTATTTTTATTTATTTATTTATTTAGTCTTCATTAAATACTAAACCATGTTGAGTCATCTGACTCTTCCAGGTCATTTTACTCATCTCTTTTTACCCAACATGAAACTCATCAGGGTTTACAAAATAAACTGAATTATTGGAAAGGCTTAATCTCTTTTTTTTTAGCCTATGTTGTTTTGCATAATTTCTAATTATATAATTATTATATATATATTATAGAATTTTCTTTCACTTTGAAAAATATTGCTTAGGTTCACTCTAAAAGCACATCTGGGAAAAGTCTGAATCCTTGACATATATTTGATTCAGCCATTTATTTGCTTAAAGGGATATCTTACAAAGAGAAATCCTTAAGAGCCAGTGCTCAAAAGCATCAAGCTGAAAAAATTGCAAAACCAGCAGAAACAGTCCTTCCTGACATTACTTGGACACAGGTAATTTGATATACTCCTTCAATATTGTTTTGTAATACACTTTTTATAGTATACAAGAAAATGGCTAGCAAGCAGCTTCTAGGTATTAGGAATTAAGAGATCACTGACTTTTCTAATCCAGGGTATTTTACCCATTTGTTATACACCTTTCTTTTATTTGTGAAGAAAGTAAGTTAATCTTTCAGGACACACAAGGAGACATGCTTCGCTGTGCTACTCGTACTCTAGTGAAGACAACTGTAGACAGGAAAAGGATTTCTTGAGTGACTCAAAAGATTGATACGAGTAAGAATTTAATGGGAATAAAAATTCAGTAATGAATTTAAGGACGGAAAAAGAATTTTTAAGCCATTATAGAGGTATTTTTCAAGTGTAGAAAATCAAGGAAGTATCCAAGGAATTAAAGCTTCTAAATGCAGACCAGATTTTATGCTTTAGAAGTTATTTTTATTTTAATTGAAAACTTAATCTTCAGAATCTTTCTAAAATAATTTACTTTTTTGCATTCCTCATAAACCTGAGGACTTTATCCATGAACAGCATTGACCATTCAAGTCAATTTTTGTGCGATCTATGTGGTTTTGACTTGTAATTCCAAATGAAATACTAGTGATTAACAGAACTGTGGAAAAGCAAGTAATATTCTAGACTTACAATAGTACAGGGTATTAAGGTATTCCCTCAGACACATTTGGTTGCAGATTTCTACTAAAGAAATGGAGAAAGTTTAGGTCCAGGTACCCTGAAAGAGTGAGAGCAGTATTATTATTTTTAATTTATGTTACTACTTAAATTCTATTTGTGGATTTTTTTTTTTTTTTCCTTTAGAGAATCACGTGAAGGAAAGGACTAAATCCTCTATTACAAAAAGGCAAGAAAAAGTTAATAGCAAAAATGTGGTAGACAGTTTGGATAAAATACACTGAAAGATTGCATCCTTTCTATGGCATGTTTTGGGCTTTTCAAATCTTTATCAGAAAATATTGTCCATATGATTCTACACAGTTTTCAATAGAAGATCAGAGCTTTTCTGCAATGTTGAAAAATATCTAAGTTAAGAACAGCTGCATTTGGGGACAAAAGCAGTATAGTGAGGTCAGAAAATCTTTAAACTAGTGGAGCTTGGATCACATTCTATTAGTGAATCTTTACCTGCCACAAAAACATTCAGGTTTTCTGTGTGCAGGTTACCTACAGCCCACTTTTTGTCCTGCTCTGAACATATAGGCAATTATCCTCGTACTGCTAGCTTTGAATAAAAATTTCAAACAATAGACTTTGTTTTTCCACTGAATGCACACCATAAGTGGTGTTTAACTTGACCAAAGCAGTGCACAGAAGCAGCCAAAGTTGGTCAGGAGTAATGTGGTGCTGTTTGTGGGATTATTTTTATAGAAGTATTTTCCTGTGGCTAATTTAATCTCCAGCTGTTTTCTTTGTTCAATACAAACAAATATACTAAATGTTTCAGGTACTTCCCATAAGTGAATACAAATGAAAAATGCCATTTGCAGATTCATTAGTGTAGATATTTTGCATTCATCATATATGCACCAAATGACCAATCTATACTATGTGTTTGATGGAGATTACTTTTGAAATTAGAAAAAGATGTTACTGAACTAGTGAACCTCATTAGCCTTTTTTTCTATAGAGTAACTATAATCTTAGAGAAACTCAGAAAGGAACATATTTACTGGGGTTGCATTAGAATAATTTCAGTGTTATTCAGCAACAAATCATATCCTTTTATTTAAATCAGTCAAATATGGGAACACAACTGTGCTATTTCACAAGTGCTATATCCTCACAAGTAACCAAAGAGCACATTGAATTTACTAAACGAGAATGTGTAAACAGATGCTTCTGAATTCTTATTTTATTAATAAGGCATTTTAATAATGCATTGATTCATCTCCATTTGTTGTGTAAATACATAGCAGAACATTGTATGTACAAAGCAAAAGCTTCACTCTTACCAGATGTAAAATGTTTCAGCTGCTGTCGGCAGTCTAGTAACAGTTCAGGGTATTCCCAGTGCTGAAATCATGCCTTTGGTTCAAATTCTCATTATTCATACTTCTCTTAGCAAAGCAGAAAATACTTTTTAAAGACACACTTTTCTTTTTTTCCTATTTTATTTTAATAATATGAATTTTAAAGTAATTTATTCTTTTAATGATGACAGATTCCTGTACAGGAAGCTAATACAAAAATGTTTTTATCTTTGTTATTTTTCTTAAATAATTACAAGCACTCTTCCAGTTTGCTACACTAATTTACAGGTTACAAATTCTCATTATTCATACTTCTCTTAGCAAAGCAGAAAATACTTTTTAAAGACACACTTTTCTTTTTTTCCTATTTTATTTTAATAATATGAATTTTAAAGTAATTTATTCTTTTAATGATGACAGATTCCTGTACAGGAAGCTAATACAAAAATGTTTTTATCTTTGTTATTTTTCTTAAATAATTACAAGCACTCTTCCAGTTTGCTACACTAATTTACAGGTTAGAAAAAAAAAAAAAAAAAAAAAAAGCCCAGCTTCTGATCTGTGGATAACTTCAGCATATTCAGCTGCTTAAAGAAAAGTGAGTACAAAGACTGTGCAGATCTTACACCTCCTCTAGAATCAAATGCTGGCTGGACTTCCCTGAATCTATGCAAAGATGATGCGTACCAACCTCATCTCACAGACAGCCTGTCAAACTGTGCCATCACAGGAATGGTGCCAGCATGCTGGCAGGCTGTCACACAGGGGTGTGGAGACCAAGGCACCAGCACAAGGCATGAATCTGCAGAGTCCACACAAAGACAGCCCTGTGGTTACTTAGACAGAGTAGTCTTACTTTCAGGTGGAGGAGATTACTTTTGCTTCGTTCTCATTCTGCTCCGATGAATCTCTAATATAGCTTCATATAAACAGATAATTCTGAAAAGAGGACTCTTTTTCCAGCTGCTTAGGTCTCTTTGCCTTGATATTTATGATACTTCTGTAGAGGGTATTCAAACTGCCTGAACAGCAAATTCATAGAATCATAGAATGGTCTAGGTTGACAAGGACCTTAAAGAACATCTAGTTCCAACTCGCCCACATGGCCAGGGATAATTTCTACTAGAACAGGCTTCTCCAAACCGCATCCAACCTGGCCTTGAACACTTCCAGGCATCCAAAACTTCTCTGGACAATCTGCTTCCATGTCTCACTGCCCTCACAATAAAGAAATTCTTCCAAATGTCTAACCTAAATCTGCCTTCTTTCAGTTTTATCCATTCATTACCTCTTGTCCTATCTCTACATGCCTTGTAAAACATCCATTCCAGCTTTCCTCTTAGGCACCTTTCAGGTACTCTTTTAGTCTCATAGAATCATAGAATCCTAGGGGTTGGAAGGGACCTCAAAAGATCATCTAGTCCAAGCCCCCCTGCCAGAGCAGGGTCACCTAGAGCACATCACACAGGAACGCATCCAGGTGGGTTTTGAATGTCTCCAGTGAAGGAGACTCCACAACCTCCCTGGGCAG
>NW_009952896.1:1087084-1163013 GCF_000747805.2 Chaetura pelagica | reverse complement strand
TGCCTCTAGTGTTAGTTTTGTTAGCTATGTATTTGAAAAAGTTCTTTCTATTATCCTTAACCTGATTTGCAAGGTTAGTCTGTCTCCATTGAAGGGGTGCTCCAGCCCTCTGATTATCTTCATGGCCTTCCTCTGGACTCACTTCAGGAGATCCATGTCCTTCTTGTATTGGAGACTCCAGAATTGGACACAGTACTCCAGGTGCGGTCTCATGAGAGCAAACGGGGAGAATCACCTCCCTTTTCCTGCTGGCCATACTTCTTTTGGTGCAGCCCAGGAAATGATTGGCTTTCTGGGATTCAATGCACGTTCTGGGCACGTAGTTCTCTCTCATGTTTCTTCTATTTAGTACTATGGCACTGAAAAATTAAATGAGTTCATAACTATCCAGACTTTTTCCAATATTGTACCTAAGCACTTACAGGCTTCTGGGCGATAGTTAAGCAGGTATTTTCCACCAATGAACATGCAACCCTCTTAATACAATGAAAAAGCCACAGAGGTGTCTGGTTGGTTGTGGTGTTTGGTTGTTAAAAAAGAAACGCAAAACTAAGAAGCAATGTCAGCCTAAACACTGAGAACCTGGGTGTTTTTTTGTCCTTTCTGAATAAAGTTACCAATAGCACAAAACACTCCAATGAGTGCTTATGTGACTCTTCTTGGCTTTCCCAGTGTCAGGAACAGGGAGACTGTCCCATCCTGCAGCTGTCTGATGCAGGGAACTTCTGCCGCTTCTTGGCCTCCTCCCCATAACCCAATGTAGTGTAGCATAAGGAACCAGGACAATTCACTGCAGTCACTCTCAGAATGTCTTCAGCCTGATGGGATGTGTTACTCAACTGTTGTTTTAACTTTCTTTTTGTAGACAGTTCAAATCAGTGGAGGATAGTAAACACAGAATGACTTTTCGAAGACTCTGCTGGCTCTTTTCTATCTGCACAGTTTCTATCACTCATCACAATATCATCTAAGCACTTTTCAGTGTTAAAGATGACAATTACACTGTCGGTTTTTCTAAACCTGTTGAAGCCTGTCACTGGTTGGCACAGCTTCCTCTCAGCTGCTAGATATGGTCTATGAGATTGCCAATAATTTCAGAGGCTGACAAACCAGCAGTGTTTCAGCCCAGGGATTACCCAAACATGTATGCTTTGGCTAGTGTCTCAGTCTGTCAATTATAAGATTTAATCTCAGGATGCTTCTACATGCCAATTTTAATTGTTGTCAAAAAGCTGGTGTATATAGATGCAGATGCATAATGCTGTTACAGTTGATGAGACAGCAGACAACAGTAGGATGAAGTAGGTGAAAAGCCACAGATACCTATGGAAAATGTATGATGGTATTCAGCTACATTGTTTTAATGTTTTTATAACATTATTTGGATAAGAAGAAAAGATATGTGGTAGGACTTTAGTCTTCTCTTCATTACACCTGTCTTTCAAAAATTACTAAAAATGAAGAAGAGGAAGTTATTTGTAGTTTCTTAGCCATCTTATCAAATTGTCACATTATGTACGTTAAACAAATTTGTCTTCAGGGAATGTGAACTTTTTCAGTAAGTAAACAAAGCAAATTTTTCCTTTTCTATTTGCCTTGTGCATCCATCATTGACGTACCTCAGTAATAGTGTTCCAGTGCCATTTAGAAAGTTCATTCTGAAAAGATACCTGCTAATCAATGTTTGACTCAGGTTTGACAACAACACTCTCAATCCCCTCCCCCTCCCACCCAGGCAGGGAAGGAGAGAGAGAATGCGAGAGCAGCTGCTGGATTGAAAACTAAATTACACAGCTTTAATTAAACACTAATGATAAAAGAAAATATATACAATTACATACAAATGTATTCAGGAAATGTACAGGACACCAATTGCCTCTCCCCATCCCCAGCAACTTCCACAGCACTCTCCTTAGCTGCAAACAGTCCTGAAAAATCCTGGAGCTGCCAGAGAGAGAACAGAGTGATGAAGGTCAGGAGAGCTTGAGCCTGGGGTCAATGGTGATGGATGGACGGAGTCCTCCCCAGACACTGGCCATGGACGGAGGAGAAGGACAGAAGAAGAAGGAAGGAAGTTGTCTTCTGTGATCTCTGACCTTTCTCTGAGCTTACGTAGATATATGGACCAGAATATCTCTGGCCAATTTTGCTGTCTGTCTAATTCAGCCTCATACAGGGTGGGTCATAGATCTCCCCGTAGTGTCTGAGCCGGCAGAGAGAAGTTGCAACTTCTGGTGAATATGTTGCAGATCCAGCAGTTAGAAAAACGTTTCACCGTTTGTTGTCATTCCTAGCTGGAACGCTCTGCTCCTAGTTAAAAGGAAGCTTACTGAAGGAAAAAAAAAAATCTGTGAAAGGAAAATTGGTTTCATCCTGGTTCAAACCAGGACAATCAAAATGCTGATTTCTGAATGCTATCCTTGGGAGATTCTGAAATGTTTAGTTATGGAGTTAAGAAGTTAATCTTGCTATGTAAATTTATGTATGAGAGCATTCAAAATTCTCTCTCCAAAATAGTTAATGATCCAAACAATGGCAAGTTAACCTTCCTCACTTAGCAGGGTATGGAAACATGAGGAAAGCTGGAGTTTAGTGCCAATGGGCTGTTGCCTTAGCTTGTATAAATTTGTATGGCTTTATGAAATCTACACTTACTTTCAGGATCTGAGGACCTTCAGTAAGAAGTCGAAATTAAATACTGCGTTCCAGCCTATCTAAACTATAAGTTTGCATATAAAAAACCCCACCCAAAATTATAACATAAGATTTTGTATTTGTTAAGTCTGTTAATGAAGTACATTGGATAAATCAATGCAGACATTTTTTAGGCATCTCAAAACTCAAATAATATCCTTGACCCTTGATTTATCAAGAACCTCTCCCATTCACCATGATCATTCAAAGCCTATTAAAAGTGACTATGAAATTACATCAGCTAGCTCCCTCAGCCCTCATGGGCACATCCTGTTATACCCATTGACCTAGGGATGTCCAATTTGCTTACACATCTAATTCTTAACCTTATCTAAGCTTTTTTCAACTTTGTTTAGGGTTTTCCTAACTTTACAGATGTTTGTCCACAGCAGATAACTATTTGGGTAAACAGACTGGCCTTTGTTTCTTCTGTTTCAAAGCAATTGACCTTGCCCAGAAATTGCATCAGAAACCAAAGTTTACTTAGGATTAAGGATGCAGTAGGTTTCCAGATGTCTGAAGGACATCCGCTGTGGTGAGGAAAATAACGACCACATTTTAAGATTTCAGAATGTATCCAGAACTTAAACTAAAACTAAGACACAAAAGGTGTATTGTGGCTATATTTTAATGTACTTGATGCAACCACAGTGTAATATGTGTAATAAATTCTATAACACGTTAAATTTATTTATTATATTTGTCACAGAACCAGCCCAAATCAAGTCAAGAGAAGTTTTGCTTCCAGGTGAAATGAAAACAAATTTGTAATCAAATATTTCCATATTCTGTGATGGGAGAAAGACAACAAATGTGAGTGTCCAAACTCAGAAAAAATCTTTATTTTCGTTATTGGTCTAGACAGATTTATGACCTATGCTATCCCTGAAATGGGGAAGTTCAACCTTCTTAGCATTTAACATATGCCAACACTGTTGATAATACTATGGCTTTCAAAAATGTCCTAGATATGTCACCCTAAAATATAATGCCATGAACTCCCAGTTATTAATCTGAATTAATGAGCAGATGATGTCCACCTAAGGCTGGCAAAAATGATAGCCATATATTGTTAAGGATAATTCACCTATAAATACATATAGTATTTTCCAAGGAAAAAAATTCTCATCACAAAAATTCTCTATTTTTTTTTCTGGTTACCTAAGCATCCCTAACATTTTTTAGGGTTACAAGGAAAAAATATTTACTAAACAGAGAAAGTGTACTATGTTATCTTTCTTGTTTTTTTGGGTTTTTTTCTTGTGTTTTTTTTTTAGTACAATAGTTATTAACACCAGAAACAATATTTTGTGGAATTTTTGTAGTAGTCTTTTTTTAGGACCAGAAAGAATATGAATATTTGCTATTGAATATTTCCAAATATTAATTTAATATACTACTAATCCATTTTAACACTTGTACAAAGCATATGAGATTTACTGAGAATAAATTAAAAATGCATACCAGATTTTCTTCTACTCATTCATGCTGCTTAATGTTTGAAATTCAATGCTTCCTTGTTTTTGTGGTAATGGGGTCTTGTTAGCTATTTTTATATTTTAATTATAGATAGTTGTAGCAAATGAGTATTTCTTGGGACTTTAAAGATTTCTCTGAAGAGAAGGAACACAGAAACAGTGCCTAGAGACATTTTTGTTTAAATTACAGTACAATTAATTTTCTTCTATTTTGCAAAATAGTAATTGATTGAAATATTTAAAGAAACACCCACTGCAAAACCATAAAAAGCACAGATATATCTGGGGCAGAAAAAGCCCCAGAATTATCTGAAGATAAATACATGCCATTATTTTGAAACATTTTCTGAAAAGTATCAATACAGTACTTCTCTTCTAAAATAGTTATATGTGAGGTTATTAACATTATATTGTTACTTCATGTATGTTTTCTTTGTTGGGGTTTTTTTGCTACAGAATATGTAACTATGATGGGAACACTCCCCCAGAGGTATACATTTCAGATTCAGGTGGTAGGATGGTTCAGTAAGATTAATCTAGTTCAGAATAACGGGTACAGGACAAAATGTCTTGCCCTTCAGCAAGAGGAATTCTGGAGTATCAAACAACTCTCCTACACTCCTAGTTCTGGATGGTTTCAGAAGCTGCAGCTGTTCGTGGAACATGGTATGCAGTAAAGCTAGAGTGTTCTCAATGTCTTCAGTGTCTTACCAACTAACCCAGCCTGACTCCTCATATCTTGCAAAAATGTGTATTTCTTGGTGGTGGTTTTGTTGGGTTTTTTTTTATGTTGCTTTCAGAAACAGCATCAGTGGTAGCTTTAAGAAAAGTAACCCAATAGTTACAGAATTATTTGAGAAAACTTTTAAAAATCAATAAGAGAAAAAAAAAAAACAAAAAAAAAACCAACAAAAAAACCTTTCAGCACTGAAGCATAGTCAGAACAGTTTAAAGAAGACTTAACTCCCCTATTTCATGCTCTTCTCCTTTCACAGGCTTGTGGTACCAGTAAACTCAGTAGTCTGAGTTGGACCAGCCCTCTGAATGCTTTGTTGAATGAACAGCAGGGCTGAGTAATTGCCATTCAGTGGGAGAACTGTAGATTTCACTGACTGAATTTCGTCTTAACCACAATTTGGCAACGAGACATTTGGAGTGAAGGACTCTCGTTCGCATGTACAGAGTCTCTTCTAAATCTTTGTGCTAGAATTTTGAAATCAAGCCAAAAGACAAAGGGTAATCTTCCCCATAATGAGCAACTCTTCAACTTAGCACTGCTTGCTGTAATTTACTGTGTTTACCAGTTACCAAAAGTTTCTCTGGGGAATCTATTTGTGTCCTTTTTTCCATTATTCATTACCTATTTCTGTGGTATGTGGTAAAGAGTTTTTTTTATGGTAAAAACCCCAACAAATCAAAACAAGCACTAAAAAAGCAGTAAATCTATAGACTTAATTTAAAAGTTTTGGAAATCATAGTTTTTACAGCCCATTTTGTTCAGGCATTCTGTAAAATATATGTTACACTGACTGAGTACCAACTTCAATACATTCACCAAATTCTAGTAAAAAAATTAGTTACAATGTTACTGAAAACAGATATGATAAAATAGAAATCTTAATTCTTCAATAAAGTTTGACTTTTGAAGAAAGGTAGAATTGTGTTTGATACATATGAGGGAACAGCTTAGGAAATATATTTTGAGAAGAAAAGAAAACCTTGTTTTTAAGATACTTTTAGGTCCTATTGATAAAGGTCATATTGTAGATGAAAAGGGGAGAAGAAAGAAATCAGTAAAGTCCAAGAGGCAAAAGTGCAAGAATTCAATATATTTTTTCACAAGATCTTCAATGCTGCTGAGAGACTAGATGCTAAATTAGTATACCTCCTCTAATTCATAAATGAATCTTTTTAGAGCTTTTCTACTTTATTTAAAGTTAATTAGTTCAATTTACTATAAGAGTTTTAAACACAATTTAAATAGTTATCATGAGGTCTTCAACTTTGAGACCTTTATTTTGGCAGTTTAAACAAGGAACATAAGTGACCGTGCTCAAGTCTCTTCCCCAAAAGACACTTTATCTGAATAAATTACAAATATTCAAATCTGACAAGTTTTAATTTATTTTAAGAAATACCTACTAACTTGTTAGAAACATTTATGAGATTGTATTTCAGTGGGTATAAATCAGGACAGTTCTAGTCTGGAATGATGCTGATTTATGTCATATGAAGTTGTAGCCTGTAGACATAGCTTTTTAATTTCCATCTTGCAAAATATTGAGAATCTTCAATTTCCACAGAAATCAGAGCTAGTTAAGAGGAAAGAGTCTCATCAAATACCTCACTAGATTGCAGAAATGAACGGGCTATATTTCATACTAATGAAAATATTACCTTGTACTATCTTACATTAATTTTGCACCATAGTTTAGAAGGTGAGTCGATAAAGCTGGATTCTGTTCGTGGATGAGTCATTGATTTGCTGCTTTTTTAGCTCAGAAGACAAATGTTAACAACCATATGACCAAGTCTTGGTCATCTCATCTGGGAGGCAACGTCTCTCTCTTGTTTTTCACAGAAACTAGGATAGGCTAATTCTCATTGTCCAAAGTCTCCACCCAGTGTGGCATGAAACTGCATGCTGGAGCCCGGAACATTGGTATAGGTCTTACTACAGGACACATCTTCTATGAACTTAAGTAAGTCCTTTTGTTATTTTTTGCATTTATTTGTCAGTCTGTAAGGTTGCGTTCTTGTCCATGGAGTACGAATAATTTCCTCTGTCTATATGTTTGCACATTCACTATCAAAAGAGGAGATTAATCTCAGCTGAGAGCTCTTAATACTTTTGTCTAAAAAACCCAAACCAAACCAAACCAACAAAAAAAAACCAAAACAAAGAAAAACAAAACAAAACAAAGAAAAGTAATAAAACAAAACAACAGCAAAAAAAAAGAAAAAAAACCACACAAAACACCCCACATGCTAAAAAAAATTTAAAAACTTAAAAATTGAAAAAATTGAATTAACTAATACTTACTATGAAGATCTTCTTTAAAAGGATACAGAAACCCTTTCCAAGGTTACAATTACATGATTTGTTCAAATCAAATAAACCTGAAGTACTAGGCTCAATCTGGTTATAGTATTTACTCATTGCTTTGTAGCACTTTAAGTAAACATGATTATTTTTACCCTTTGTTCACTATATTCATGAGCTCTCTGCCCACCAGGTCAATATTCATACTATAGTAAGTTGCCCACTCACATTTAACCTTCTTGTGTGACAACATCATATATGCGTCAGATGGAACTGACTGGAATTGTCTTGACAAATAAGTAAGTTATAATTATGGCTGCAAGGGTTACATCTGCCATATTCAGGGTGAAATACAAGTACAGAAATTAGGAATTTTGTATTAATCAAATATAACTAGTAGTATGCAACAGATATTACGTTTTATTACAAGCCAAATCCTTGCCTTTTTGAAGGCAAAGACAAAATATTAATCATAATTAAAGAACATGCAGCACAATTTAAAAATATTTTACCTGTAAGCAAATTCACTTGAGAGAAGAACACGAAGTATTAACATTTTTTACATTTTTATTTAAGGAAATTGTAAAAAATGCTTATTTCTATTTTTATGTAATTGAAATTGTTTTCTGACATTTTAAATTATTTTTATGTTCTTTAGTGGAACTTTACATTTTTTTGAATTTTACTCAAAAAGCCTATTAAGAATACATTTAAATTGCATCTACCCTGTCTCATAAAGTTCAAAGCGCTTAAAATAATTTTAGCGAAGGAGATTAATAGTCATATTGAAAATATCAGCATAAACATTTGGATTTGTTTTTAAAAATAAATAATAGAATTTAGAAGTAATTTTACATTGCCAGCAGAGTCTTTATTCTGAAAGGCTGAAAAAATACTTAGAGTTATAATTATTGAGCACCCTTATCTGAGACCAAAAACTGACTGTGTTAACTATTATAAAAAATCATAAACAGAATTCACAATTTATTCTCATGAAACAACAGTCAGTAGGAGAAAAGCAGACAAATTGTACCCTTCAAAACATTTTACATGGCTTGGGAGAATCAGAAACAGAGTACATGCCAGAAGGTAACCTTGTGAAAATACAAGATTACATTTAATATTTTTTATTAATTGCTTTTTTTTTCTCCATCATGTAAAAACTTTTTTTTATTTTATGCATTTCTCATTAATCAGCTCTGCGTTATCCACAAGCAGAATTTTTTTACTGACAATACTCTTTGCTTTAATTAATTTTGCTTTTTATAGTTTAAAATAACATTGTGTATTTTCTATAGAAATAAAATTTTAAGCTGCTTTAGGAAATATGGTTCTGATGGTTTTTAATTGGTGAGATTTATTTTCCAAATTTAAAGTAAATGTTAATATAGTTATGGATAAATATTTTAAAAGTCCCTGAATTTTCAATAATAATATTTTATCACATGCACATTACACACACACAAGATGAGTTACAATAATGGCAGAATAAATCCATCTCATTTTGAATATTTTGGGGGTCACCTGAATAACAGTGCTGTGAAAATGAAAGTAAACTATAGGTATCTCTAATATAGGAAAATATTTCAAACACTTATTCAAACCGATTATAGCTTTACTTTTATTTTCTATCTCTCTAACTCACTCCATACTCCTTTAGGCAATGTCATCAGCTGTTCTAGTTTAAGCTCACTCTCCTAATTTAATAAGTTGGAAATTATGAATAGCCAGTGTCTCATTATATTTCCTAAACTTATTCAATTTATGGGCATAAGTTTTGTAGAAAAATACAGTAAATATCAGCAACCAGCAACAGATTGAGATGAATTAAAAATAACACTGACTATAGAGTTTCATTACTACCATTGAGAGACTTTGAGGTCCTCTCATATCTAAAACTGAGAGCAAAAGGCTGATTTGATAGATGACTTGGCAGATTGCCTGCTTACCCTCCTTTTCCTCTGAAAGGGAGAAATACTCTTGGAAAATACATTTTACTTTTGAAAATTATTTCAGAAACTCAGAAATTTTGTTTTTTAGCATAAGGATGCATGGCCAACTGCTTCTAGCAAAATGGAGTGAGGGCAAATGCTGTTAATGCAATATTAAATAATACACAAGACTTCATTTGGGGTACTTTTTTAAACAGAAAAGGTTTTTTTATTTGCTTGGTCCCTTACTCAAATATGCTTAGGAGTTAAAAGTATTGACTTGGACATTAGGCCTGTAAGTTGATTATTTAAAATAGGTTAATGTTTCTGAGCTCAGCACCTGGAAGTACAGAGTTTTGAATATATACGAAGAGCTCTTCATGGCATATGCACTGGCCATAGCTTCCCCATGGACATGATTTCTGTACATTTGCAGGTCAATTTTAAGCATAGAAGCTCCAGCACATACAGTAGCCCATCATTTCCTTTTGTTCCTTCAAACCATTCCTTTGCTTCAAAGTGTGTTGCAAGGGCAGTTCCTGTGTGCTGGTCTAGATCATTACATGGATGTAAAGACAAAGAAATACTGCTCAACATTTACCGGCATCTCAAAAGCCATACACATGTGGATGGATAGATAAAGTCACATCATAGTTCTTGGTCTGAGAATCAAATACATATTGAGTTGTAAAACAGTTAAACGTGTTCCTGAGTTTTTTTCCCTGCTTTACATTCCAGGATTGCCAATTTACTTGCTTTTTATGATCTCAAAGAGAGACTGGACTCATGCAGAGAAAGCAATTCTGTGAAATGCACACTTCTGGAACTGCACTACCTTATAAGCTATCAAAGCAATTTGAAAATCAATTTGATGTTTGACAGGAAGCCAGTGTATTCCCTTCAGGATACAATTGACATGCTGAGGCCACTCAGTGAGAGAAAAATTCAGACAATAACATTTTGCCAAAGTTGGAGTGTCTGCAGTGTTTTCTGAGAAAGATCATAGAATCAAGTATGATAAGAGTGTAAGCTGGAGGTCAAGGTTCAAAATATTGGTAGCTCTAGCATGTGTACTCAACTGGCACAGCTGGATACTGAATAGATGATACTGTAGCATTCTCTTTATTTATTTATTTATTTTAATTTCCTTGCAGATGTGCTAGTACTACCAAGCGTTGCAGTGAAGTGTTCATGAGTTCCCAGTAATTGTTTATTAAGCATTAGGCATTAACAAACTTGAGAACATTTTCTTAGTCTATTGGGATAATTCACTGTTACTTTCAAATTATTTATCCAGAGATGACTCAAAAGACTAAATCTTGGGAGCAAAGTTTTTTTCCTTATTTGTCAGTGTGTGTCAGATCACTGGTATTCATAATATATTTCCTATTGAAAAAGTCATCTTGCTTTTCTGGACTACTTTGCATAGATATTTTTTTCTAGATCTCCAGAAACTCAACATTTCTATAGTTATATTGAAATCACCGGTATTTCTCTGACTTACATAAAATGAGGTATAGAGCCATTATCTGTGCATTTAATTAAAAACTTACAGTAAACATTTTAGTTTCAAATGCGAAAGAGTGGCAATATTCTTGCAGATTACAAATTTGTCTATTTGGAATCACAGATTTTTACCACTGGCAAGAAACAAAATTTGTAGTGTTCTTTTCAGAGTTATAGAAAACTTAATGGTTATAAATGATCTAAAACCAGAAGTATACATTAATTCCCAAAAGACTAATCAGGTCACCAGGAAATAAAACTGCTAAAACCTTACAAATTCAAATTGTGTTTCAATAGGCATTATCCAAGGTTGATTAAAACATCTTCTTCAGAATTTTTTTTTAATCAAAAGTGAACAAGTAACAAACTTTTAATTAGAAATTAATGAATTGACAAGAAGAAAAAAAATAAAGGGAAAGTTTTAACCTGTCATTATTGAAAGTTAACTTAACTGTGGAAGACACTAGTAGTCTTGATTATTAATTTATCATAGCCATCTGTAGATCACAGGTAAGGATTTTAGTTGATACATTGAGACATTGGACAGTTAAAGCATTTGTCCAAGGTGATGTGGAAAATATCTTGCAGAGCTAAGAATAAAACTGCTTCACTGTTGTACCCTTAAGACTATTTACCTTTTCATTAAGTCATTCTCCTGCCACAAGATGAACTGCTTTCCTGTTAAAAAACAATAAGTAAAGATCACTTTGGCACCAGCCGACAATGAAGGTGAATAAAGGATGGTGTGTCAGCTAAAACTCTGAATTTCCATTCAACTAGACATGCAGCATAATGCCATTTGAACTTCTTTTGATTTACTGATACATATTTTTTCTCCTATTCATTTCCTATAGTCTGCCATGTCATGTGGGTAATTTATTTCCTGAGAGATGTAGCTGTTTTTACACTTGGGGCCATCTAGCTGCATTTTTCTTTATCTTTAATGCCTCTGTGCTTAGTTATGCTTACATAACTCCTAGGAAAAGATGGTGTACTTTGTCATAAGGCATAAATCTTTTTCAGAAAGCGTTCCTTAAACTCTGAATGCATTTTCACGGAAGGGAACTGCATCGGTAGTTTAGTTGTACACCAGGTAACATTAACACTGTAAGGCTTTGGCAATTGTGATTACAAGTACCATTGCAATAGTGCCTGTCTTGTGGCTGTGCAAACCAGACCTGGAAAAATAGTTGCAAGGAGCAAACTGACCAAGTGTGAGGGAGTTACCTCACCTGTGGTGCTGTTCCTCACTGTCATTAAGAAAAGAGAATGAGAAAAAGACAAAGCTTTTCTATATAAATATAGTATAAAGCAAAGTGGTCTGGATAATGATAAGGTGTCCTATTAACTACAGAGATCAGCTTGCTTTAAGCAATTCATAATTAATTATTTCTCACATTTCCCAGTCTGCATGTTTTTTTCCTCTTGCCTTTTCAAAATCTACAGTCATTTAGCCAGGTCAAGTTTAGATCTGCAGATCAAGTTATTGCTTTAGAAAGTGTTACTGAACTAGACACTTTAACCTTTTGGTCTTTGTGGTAATGTATTTTCAATGCTCATGTTAATTTAGGTGAAAAGTAACTCATTCTGCTAGTGCAAATCAATGTAATTCCTGTAGCTTCACATACAGGCAGCCCAGTAATTAGTGGCAAATTATCAGGCCATAATATTGGCAAAATTTAGCTAATATTTTGACAGCTTCTAATTTCACACAAGGTAGGAAGGAACAAGAAGGAAAAATATTAGCAAACCATTTCAGTGGAGAGTCATCTAAAGAGGAACAAATTTTTGTCCACAAGTGAAATATGGAACTAAAATACATGAGGCAGTTTCTGCAACTCAAAAATTATTTTTTATAATCAGTGTTATAATGCAAATCAATTATCTTGTTCTTGCCCATTTATTTCTGCAAAAAATAAATATATTTAATATATGTACTTGGTCTGAAAAAGTCTATATGGATGAGAAGCATCTTCAAGCTAATAATAATAAAAAAAAAAATAGGTCAAATCCTGAGATACCTCTATGTACAGAATTAAAGTACAAATCGGGTCCACAAAGACAAATGTGTGCAGTGGGATTTTTCATTTGCTATTTTACATTATAAAGAACAAGACTTCCTAGCAGATCTTTATATAAGGTAAAGTCACATGCTGTGCATAAACAAGGGTGAGGTCAGTAGGTTAACTTCCAATAAGAAATGCAAGCATAATCTTGTCATGGGAGAACAGAAGAGATATCAGTTGCAGTAAATGCTCTTTCTCCTGTAAGGCAATCAGTAGTTCTCCAGGTAATAAACCTACAATGGTATTAACCTGAGAAGTCAAAGAAAAGCCCCATAGTACCTGCAGAAATTACATCTACTAATAGTGATAATTTTAATGCTGAAGTGCTGGAAAGCTTACCTGTAATCCTAAAGTCAAGATACTTGCATTATTAATTTCTTTGCTCTCTGTTAAGCTATTGGTATTTAATTTGAAATTAGACCTGCAATGTATGCAGTTAACGGGGAGATATTATTCAAAAAGCACCAGAGCAATCTCATTAAGTACATTTTTTAAAATTCACAAAAAACGTCAAGGTTTAGGAAGATCCATGATTATGTTCTCAGCTACTGTCAGGAAGACCCTACATGACTGCCAATCATCTAGATAATTGTTAATATGGTAGTCTCAAAGGGTCAAAATCTTACATGTTACAAGTGAAAAATTACAATGGGAATTAATTGTAAGTTTTAACACACAATAATTTATTCCATTTAATGATGAAATCTTAACATCAGGTATCACTTTTGCCTATCACCAAAGAAACTTTGCAATCTATTGAGAGGAAACTAGATAGCTGTTACAGCACATAAGGAGGAAAGACAAGAATGGGAAGATATTCTCTTCTCTCCACATTTCATTTTCTCTACATTTAAAATAATATTAGGAGTAACAAAATGTTTTAACACTCTTAAAGGAGGAAGCCTTTTTATTCTGTGCCACACTGGACAACTAGTTGGACAGCAGAAATTATGGGATAAATCAAAGATCCCTTTGAGGATCAACCTATTTTTAGCTAGGTATGTATAATAACAAACTATTATCTTTGTGATAGTATTAAAAGTGGCAAGAAAAAAAGAAAAAAACATAGTTTGAAATTTAAAATTGGTTCTACTATTATGTCCAAGAAAGGAATATAAGGTCTACCAAGCCGAATCACTTAGAGATAGCCGACACTGAAGAAAAAAACCCACAAATCAAAAAGTACTCAGAATGGACAAGATACAGCAATGAGAAAACTTTTTGGATCTACCAGTGGGCTTTGCTGATTCTGTTTGCTTGGGACTTCTCTTGCAACATGAGCAAAACCCGGCAGGACTGCCACAACTGTTTCCAAAGAGAACAAATTGTTAGATAAGTATTATAGTAGAGAATTCATTATGAGAACTGATTTTCCTCCTTCTAAGAACACATCTTCAAGTTAAAACAAAAAACAAAGTGTGGGAATACATATCAAAATATTCATCCATCTTCAGCTAAGGTTGGTTTAGTTATTTGGTTTAATTGCTTCATTGTAGCCTAATTATTTTTAATATTGTGACAGTGAACATTTCCTGTGAAACAGATGCTGCAGGAGTCCTTACTAGCTAACAAATTCAGACTAAAATATGTGTGCCAAAACTGCTCTGAGAATCTCTGTATTCCGCAGCATGTCCATCTGCTGTATACAACACATGCCAGTCTCTTCAGTATGTGCTGGGAAGACAAGGGTCGAATGTAGGGAAGCAGAATAATTAAATGCAGAGTATAAATAAGATATGTCATATATGTGATCACCACACCCATTTCTTCTTTTTGGTTGTACATCCTTCTGCATTTTTTCTTGTTAAAATGGCCATATGTCATTTTCTAAGTACAAGATATGAACAATTAATTTTGAACTATGATAAGTTATTCATACTATGTATGTACTAGTGTTCTAATTTCCTGAAATAAGCAGGATAAGATATTCCAACTTCTGCTAAGTACCCTGGCTTCAATTATCACAATTTCAGGCATATATTTCAGCAACAGAAATCTGGACTTTGAAATTTTCATATTACATGGTAAATAAGACAACCTAAATAAACCATTAAAAATGAGCCAAACGGTAAAATTAATATACTGATGAATCTCTTTGTAGCTATCTACATGGTCCTACTGAAGTAGCTATATAATATGAATTTGTGTGTAGGTCAAGATAAGGTCTTACCAACCAAGCAGCCAACAACAACCTATTTAGTGTCCAGAGAGAGCATGTGCAGGTAATACTTGAGTGACTGTTTACTGCTATACAGCTGTGCACTTAAGCTTTACATTATTATTAAAATGCACATTTTCACTGTGTCCATCTAGGAAGTTCTTCAATTAGGACATACATCTTAGACATACTCAGATAGGAAATTACATGTCTCAGAATGTGCATAGAAAATTCATTACCATAAATCCAAGAAAATAGATGCAATCACATGGGAACTCTCACAGAAAATTAGTACAGAGCTTAGCCATACCACTTAGGTACAACATTGTGGTACGAAAGTAAGTGTGTCAAAAGCAGAGTAGATTGGTGTTTGCAAGGTAATCAGCTCACTCTCACAGGGACTGGATGTCATCCAGAGGTATCTGGACAAGCTCAAGAATTGGGCTTATGTGAAAAGTGCAAACTCCCACACCTAGATTGTGGCATAAATACAGGCTACAAGTTGAAGGCATTGAGGGCAGGCCTGAGGAGAAAGACTTGGGCGTGCTGGTTAATGAGAAGCTCAAAGTGAGCTGGCAATGTATACTTGCAGCCCAGAAAGCCAGCCATATCCTGGGCTGCATCAAAAGCAGCATGGCCAGCAGGAAAAGGGAGGTAATCTCCCCCTTTACCCTGCTCTTACTCTGCTCTTATGAGTCCCTACCCGGATTACAGTATCCAGTTCTGGAACCTCCAACATAAGATGGACATGACTCTCCTGAAGTGAGTCCAGAGGATCACGAAGATGATCAGAGGGCTGGAGCACCCCTTCAATGGAGACAGACTGAAAGAGTTGGGGTTGTTCAGTCTGGAGACCTTATAGCTGCCTTCCAGTACCTGAAGAGTGCCTAAGAGGAAAGCTGGAGATGGATGTTTTACACGGCATGTAGAGATAGGACAAGAGGTAGTGGATTTAAACTGAAAGAAAGCAGATTTAGGTTAGACATTTGGAAGAATTTCTTTACTGTGAGGGTGGTGAGACACAGAAGCAGATTGTCCAGAGAAGTTTTGGATGCCTGGAAGTATTCAAGGCCAGGTTGGATGGGGCTTGGAGCAGCCTGTTCTAGTAGTAATTATCCCTGGCCATGCAGGGGAGTTGAAACTAGATGTTCTTTTAGGTCCTTTCCAACCTTAATCATTCTATGTTTCTATGAATTTGCTGTTTGCTCTTCAGGAAGTTTGAATACTGGAAAGCTGGGGAGGGAGCATTTATAAGGGCATGTAGTGATAGGACAAGGGGTAATGGTTTGAAGCTGAAAGAGGACAGACAGATTTAGATTAGATACAAAGAGTAAATGCTTTACAGTAAGGGTGGTGAGAAACTGACTAGAGAGGTGATGGAAGTCCCATCCCTGGAAACATCCAAGGTCAGGTTATGTCAGGCTCTGAGCAACCTGATCTAGTTAAAGATGTCACTGATCACTTCAGGGTGCCTGGATTAGGTTACCTTTAAAAGTGACTTCCAGCCTCAGCCATTCTATGATTTCACGGCTCTGAGAGAAGGCAAATAGCTCTTACTTTCCCTGTATTTTTTTTATTTGTTTCTGGGTTTCACATTGGGAGATTAAAAGAAGAGTTGCCTTTAATTTTAGGTATATTTCAGTATACTTCTCATAGAGGCTACACTGATTCCTGTTTAGATCCTGTCGTGTATAGGTTACAAGCTATTTTCCCTGCAGGCTCAAACTTGATTTATTGAACAAACAGTACAGTTTGATCAACTTTATATCTCTGACGTTTAACAGAAAGACAAAAAAAGAAGGTACCAGAGAACTACAGGCTCATCAGCCTCACCTCTCTTACTGGGAAGGTGGTGAAAAATCTAATCCTGGAAATCATTTCCGGGCACATGAAGGACAAGAAGGTAATTCAGAGGAGTCAGCAAGGCTGCACCAAGCAGAAGCCATACTTCAACAGCCTGATAGCCTTCTAATAATGAAAGAATTGGCTGTAAATGCTGGGGGGAGGTGCTGGCAGCATCAGTATATTCTGGGGACCACTTTGCAGAAAAGGACCTGGGGCTCCCAGTGGATGCAGAGCTGAAGATGAGGCAGCCATGTGACCTGGTGGCACAAAATCCTGGGAGTATCCTGGGCCACATTAGGCAAAGTATTGCCAACATGTCAAGGGATGAGATCCTCCTTCTCTATGAGGCCACACCTGGACTGCTGTTCTAGTTCTGGCCTCCCCAGGAAAAGAGAGCCATGGAACTGTTGGACAGAGTGCAGCAAAGCACTGCAAAGGTGATGAAGGAACTGGAGCATGTCTGCTGTGAGAGCTGGGACTGGTTAGTTGGGAGAAGGCTTGGAAAGGGGAACTTATCAATGTGCACAAATACCTGAAGAGAAGTTGGAAAGAAGGCAAAGCCAGATTGTTTTTTTTTTCAGTGGTGACCAGAGGCAATGTGCACACGTGGAAATGCAGGAGATTCCCCCTGAATCTCATGAAACACTCTTTAGTGGGAGAGTGAAGGACGAGTTGAAAAGGTTGCCCACACCATCCATTCACTTTACTGCAGAATTACTGAGCCTAGAAATTTCACAATACCTTTCAAATTGGTGTGGTGCTTGGTCAGACTTCAGATGGAATACCATCTCCCTGTCAAAGCAGGAGAGTTAGCATATACTGTGCATTCAAGACTCTTCTGGCTCACAGTTATGTCATATCTCGTATTTCAGAACTCCCTCTAGGTTTTTTCACTTTCCAGCCTCCACTGTTGGTCCCATTCTTACTCTTCTTCAGACGCTATAAAACAGTCCATTGCCACTGCTGTTAAAATGACATTTTATTCTGGCATAAAATACTCATCCTAAATTTACACAATCTTTTTTTCTTCCACTGGAAATAGAAAACCTGAATATATAATGTAAGAGGCTTTAGTTAAATAGTATGTCTTTTTGCTATTTACAGCCTCTGTAGCATACAATTTTACAACTCATAGTACATCCACTTACAAATAAGTATGCTGAATAGACATAAAGATCTGTGTCTAGGAGAGAATAATTCTTAAAAGTCTTGCTCAGCTGAGAAAAATTTTGTCTTGTTTTCAAAATATATTTTTTCTTAATTTTACTACCTTCCAAACTGGCTGAATAGAGCAGTTACAAAGGCAGTACTGGTGTATAATTAGTATTTGATTTTTTAACATTTTTCTATTTCTAATATTGTTTGTCTCTAGTTCTTGGCATCTTTAATTAAAAATGGATTTCTGTTATGCTGTCATACTTGCAAGGCAAATTATGCAGTTATAGATGTCAGACAGAAATTGTAAAAAAAATAATAAAATTGCAATCATGTATATTTTTTAGTCCATATCACTCTCACACACCCATTCCTTCTTTTAATATTTTCTTTTATTTTTTCTTCATATTGTTCATGTAGTCTTTTGCATGTCTCAGATGTATTGAGTTATGTTTTCATACCATAAAATGTCAGCATCTGCAAATAGGACCCATAGTGATTTGAACAATAAATACATGATTTCTAAGAATCTTGGCATACATTTACCTTCCCCTGTTTGATATACATTATGAAACCACTTGACTGTAACTGTTTTCAGGTAACTTAAAGGCTAAAATGGATTCATTTCACAGTTCTCTTTCCCAACTGGCAAACTCTAATGAGGGCAGAAGATAACACAAAATTAATCCATTCTTGTGAGACATTAACAAGGAATGAAGACTAGAACAAAGGTAATAATTTCTTACAACAACCTTTCTTTTGTGATCACAGATGCTTTTAGGACACACTAAAGAAAGTGTTTTTCAAAGCTCAGTGATTGCACTAATGTGCAAGTTCATCTAGGCAAAAGAGAAAAGTCTTGCAATAAAGCACAGCATTTTCAAAATGGTAGCGCTTTCTGACAGGATGACTTTCACAATCTGACAATCTATTTAAGTAGACAGAATGTGAGTGGTGGAAATCATCAGAAGCTACAAGGAATTGTACAGTACCAAGGCAATGTGATAGTCTGACCTACTGATTTATGAATCCAAATAAGCCTGGACACTTTGAGCAGCGATGAAAACAATCAGTAGCCAGTGTAAGTTGTAGGAGGCAAACACAATATGAAAATTTGACCTTCTGGTTTGGGAATACCCACAAGTTTGGCCCAGGATGCTTTGCCATTATGAGCAAAAGGAATCTTCAAATTTGTCTAGCATTTAGGAATGTCAGGGATACAGAATCGCCACCTTTGAGTACTCACACTAAGACTTAGAGAGACCAGCCTTACTTTCTGTAATTAGAGATATTTATTTTTTCTATTGCAGAATTTGCTCTGTCATCAGAGAATTTAGCATCTTGCATAGTTCGGTCCTATGAACTTCTTGAAACAAGTCACAGAAGAATTAACTTGCAATTTCATTCAGTTCTGAATAGTATATATAATATTATATATCAAGTATAAAAATACATTTCATAATATAATGCATATAATATATAAAATGTCACATCAAACACTTGTTGAAAAAGTAATGCTGTTATAATCATACTATTGATGTTCATTGATTAGGAAAATTAATAAAGATACTACCATTCTGTTTATGAACAAGGATTGTCTTCGCAACTAATCAATGAAAAGATAAAAGTCCGGGGTATACCTTCTAGGGGGTCTGCAAGTATTGAGAATTTATTATTTTTTTTTGGTTGGTTGGTTGAATTCTAGTTTATAACTGGACAATTTTTAAAAGCTAAGTATGGTGCTAGATAATTCACTAGAAGTTTAAGAATACTTGATAAAACTGTATGTGTGAAGATAACAAAGGTAGCTGGCGTTATCTAAAAAAAGTCTGAAGGGTCTATCAGGTCCTAGAAGAGCATTCTCTAATTTCTTTTGTGTGACTGAGATTTCCTACCTTCTGAAAATGCAAGCTGTTAGGATATATTGGGACAATCTTATATTTTTTTGAATCTGCTAGCAACCTTTGAATGAAGCTTGAACAAAATCTTTGCTAATAAATACTAGCAAGTTGAAATGTCATACAAATTTTGTCAGAAAAAAATAAGTAAAATATAAGGTCTTAAAGTGAAGTTTTTAATTTAAAGATATTTTGACTTTTCAGTAGTAAACTGAAGAAGGAAAAAGCCACAAACAACAAAACCGTGGCTGAAATTGAAAAATTATTTATTCATTAGAACCACTCTTCAGCAACCTGTTATTAGTACACCTTCTACCTGTGTCCAACAGTTTTCTATCTATATTTATAAATATTTCATACCAACATATAGAACTATTTTGTGATTATTTTTTTTTAATATATATTTGATGATTTATGAAGTTAACTGAACTGAATTATGATCCTAGATTCATCTCTACTCAGAACCATTACAGTTTCAGAAAATCTTTAATTTTCTCCATTCTGCCAAAAGTTATATGTGATAGAGAGGGTTGCTGGAAAAGAGTAAGTTTGAACAGTATTTGTCCTCTGTAAGCCCTTAGTGCATGTGGTCAGCTTGGCTCCTAGAAATCCAAACTTGTGCTTTAGTGAAGTTTTCTGATTATGTATCTTCTGTATTATTCTTATCTGGTTAATATATGGGGTAGATCTGGGCAGAGAGGCAGTAGATCCTTTGTCTCATTTGCAATACCACAAATTCAGCACACTCTCTACAAGTCAGCAAAGCCAGTCCTCACTGGCTGCAACTCTGGACAAGACCATTAATCATAACAGTCCAGGGAAGGAGCAGATAGAATAATGAAATTATAAAATCATACAGATTTGATAGGAGGATGATAAATTCTTTATCTTTGCTGGCGATGCCCTTGCTGATGCAACACAGCAGCTAATTTGCTTTCTTTGCTTCTGCAGCATGCTGTTCACTCATTTTGAGCTTATTGTCCACCAAAACACCCAGGTCCCTTTTCACAGAGCTAGTCCCCAGCCAGGTAGATTCCAGCCTTTGCTCCACTCCTGGCTTATGTTTTTCTAGGTGCAAGACACCACATTTGTCCCCAGCGGACTTCATAACATTCCTGTTATCCCATTCTTCCAGCCTGTTCAGGTCTTCTTGGAGACTAGGTATTCCGTCTGGAGGAGTAGGATAGAGTAATGTAAGAATAAAATGGAAAAATGTAAGAATAAAGTAGAACAAGATAAGAATAAGATAGAAAAAAAAAAATAAAAAAAAAATATTAGTAAGATAGAACAAGATAAGATTAAGATAGAAAAAGATAGAACAAGAAATAGTTGAAAAGGTGCCATAAAAGATAGTACGTAATACTATTCGCGCATGGTACATTATCATGCATGGTGTACTAAAAGCAGGATGTATAATAGTAGCTCCAGTAGATAGTTTTACTTTGGTAGCTGGCAAAATATGCTGTCTGATTACAGATGTTTATTTTTAAAAGACATGAGAATAAGCTGAATAACTTGAAAGACCATGTTCACTGATGCCAAAGCCAGATGACATACTGTACACAGAAAATCTGTCTATAACATGAATCCTGTATCAAGTAGTGAGTCTATTGTGACTGGATACTTGAAGTTGTATGCCCTGAAAAATCTTTATTTTGGAGAGTAGATATGAAATAATGACAAAAAAAAAAAAAAAAAAAAAAGTTACAGAAATAAATAATGAGTAGAAAAATTAATGAGAAAATAAATTGATGACATCTTCCCATTTTCAGATTTCCTCTTTTACTTGGAATCATCTCATGATCAAGAAATAACATTATCTTTTGACAAAATAAAAGACATTGCCTTATAGCCATAGTATGAATTAGAGAATGTAGATAGACAGGGATACAGAAAGAGATATAGATGGCTATAGGATTTGTTTTTTTCAGTCTCACTTCAGGCTGTGTATTGCCATTTCACCCCTGTGCTAGATTGAGTAAAAGAAAAATAATTCACAAAATATAAAAAGAAAAGCAACACTAAACAGGTGTGAAGGACCAGGTATTTCCTTACACGAACATGAAATGTCCTTTGAGTCAACAGACAAAACTGACTTAAAATGACATCTCCACGTGGCGCTGAACCCTCTGTGTGGGGGAGCAGCTGCTACGGGAGAGGAGCCACGGCCGGAAGCAGGGGCGGGACTAGGTCCCGTCTGATTGGCTGAAAAGCCCGGAAATACAAAACCGGCCAATCGGGAGCGCAGAAAACCCCATAAAAGAGGCAGCGCGGCAAGCCCCTCTCTCTCTCATCCTCTCCTTGTGTTCAGGGCGGTCCTCTCCACACACTGCCTGCCACCGCCATTTCCTGCCACGCGCTGGGGGGGGCGCAACCTGCGTTTGGAGCCCTGGCTGCAGCCCGAGCCCCGGCTCGCCTAGTCCCGGCTCTCGCCTGGTTCCACTTCGCTCCAGCTCAACCCAGCTCGTCCTATCTTCGCCGCAGCGTGGTGAGGCAATTCCGGGTACCTCAGCTTATAGGGGAAAGTATAATCCTGTCTTACCTGCACACAAATCGCGACCCTATACGGGAACTGCGTCGGGCATATTTCTCCTCCTCCTTCCCTCACTTAAATACGTAAATAAGATGTGTAACTAAGGTGTACCCATATATATTTCATGCGTTTTAATCAGTCCTTTTGAACCTCCTGCCCCAAATTGCTTTGTATTCCCCACAATAAACCATGCATTTTGTAAATTCTAATTGGGGATTGGCTGCTGTTATTGGAAATATTAGTAAGCACTGAGCAAGTTATTCACTCGAAAAAGTCAGGGCCAAAGCCCCTGCTCCTCTGTGTGAGGCGATACCCACGTGTGGATCTCTTCAGCAAATCCTGATAAGCTTAATACACTCCAAAAAGGAGATGTAATAGGTCGCGGATTGCGACAACAGGGAAGAGGCAATCCACATGTAACATGGAAACATAAATAGATTAATGCAGTGACAAGTTTCAGTGAGACACTGGACCCCCAGTCATTATTTTTAAAGTTACAATGTGCCAGGCAATTGCAGAATCTCCATAAACAGAGCTATGTAACCATGTCCATTTTAGATGCACTGAATCATTTCATATTATCAACTGGCATGTAGTCCACAAAATGCCAAGGACTATTTGTTAGCTAAGAAATACAAACAGTTGTTTTAATTTTTTTCAACTTACTTTTAAAAATTAGTGCTTTGTCTCAGATGTGCTATAGCTCTAAATATTCAATAATTAATTGGAATTTAAGTAATAAGCTAATACTTATCTGAGAAAAACAAACAAACAAAACAAACACAACAAACTAACAAAACAAACAAACAACCCAATAATTGTTTAGAAAGGAAATAATGCATCAATAATTTCATATAATCCAAATAAAAATATATTTTTTTTTTAAAGAACTGTTTAGTTTCAAAACTAGGGCAGTGCTGTATTATTTTATTTTGAGGGTCAGATTCCTCTCCATAAGAACAAAAAGTATTTGGAACAATCTAGTCCCAAAGCAATAAATTCACAAACCAGAGTGCTGCAAGAAATAAAAGCTTCTCCATTGATTAGCTAAACTACACACCTTTTTATTCAGGTTTTGCTTGGTTTTTGGTTTTTTTTTTTTTTTTTTTTTTTTTTTTTTTTTTTCTGTTTGGCTAGTTTGTTTTTCTTTTACCCCAAATGAATTAAAAATATAAATGAGAAATTTAGCTGTGATGTGGAAATCAATGGGATGTTCAAGAGGAGTCTGCAGAATTCATTTTCTTCACCTCAGTGTCATCTATTTGAATAAGGTTCCTGTGTAATGGTAGGAGACAACTGACAAATGGTAAAAGAAAACCCACAATTTATTATATTTATTAATTAAATAGACAATATATGATACTGTAAATCTTATATCAGAATGTTTTTCTGTTTGATTGAAAAACTACAACTCTGCTTTTCACTAAGTGACACTACTATAAAAGACTGACCAGACAAGTTTAATTTATCTGCTTTTCTCTTTCCTGCACCCTCTCACCTTTTTTCCCAGTATATTTTTTATTGTATTGACTGCTCCCTTTTAAACTCAGTGAAGGCAGACTAACAACTGCTAGCAGAATTCCATAAATGATAAATTATCTTTAGATTAAGCTTGCTGCCATTATTTTTTAAGGCTGTGATGAAAACTGCATGGAGCTCAGAGTGCTAAAATTAAATGAAAGCTATCTTTCAGGCTTAGTGCACAAAAAGAGAAATGAAATGCACTTTTCAAATGGTTCCACTAGAATCCTGCTTGAAAATCAGACAGTTACTTTAAAGGCCAGAACCTTATAATATGGTAAAATGTCCAGAAATTGAGTGTTCAGAACTTCATCTATGGCAAATGCTATCTAACCCAATGTACCAAATGGCAATGAGTCTGTCCTACTTTTTAATCACAGTCATAGGAGCAGAGTGTGATTCAGGTTCAAAGGACATCTAGTCCAGCTGCTCACCCAGAACATGGCCACCTATGAGGTTGGACTGGGTGGCTCAGTACTTTATCCAGTTGAGTTTTGAAAAATTCAGAAGACAGAGAGGACATAGATTCTCTGGGCAGCTGGCTTCACTGCTTAACTGTCTTCACAGGAAAACACTTGTTTCAATTTATGTCAATTGCCTCTTGCTACCCTGCCATGAATGGTTGTGAAGAACCTTGTTTTGTCTTCCCAATAATCTAATGCACTTGAGAGTGCAATTAGGTGCCCTCAAAATTTGTTAATAGCTGTCTTATACTGGAGGGAGACAAGGAGTGGGGTCAGGGCTCAAGACTGGATGCAGTACTCAAGATATGGTCTAATGAGTTTTATTTACAGTGAGCTGTTGGTTGTGCTCCTTCATACAGCAACAGATGCTGTTTGCCGCCTTTGCTGTGAAGGTACACATATGGCTCACATTAAGCTTGTTGCCCACCAGGGCCCCCAGGACTTTTCCTGTAGGCCCATCCAGCCTGTAGCTGTGCGTGGCGCAGGACCTTGACTTTGGCCTTATTTAACTGCATGAGGTTGGCACGGGTCCGTTTCTTTAGCCTTTGAAGGACCCTTTGGATGGCAGCCCTTCCCTCCAACATGATGACCACATCACACAGCTTGGTGTCATTGAAAAATTTGCTGTGAACCTGAAGCTGCTTCTATCTGCCTATAGAGGACCTCAACTGCTCAGACGTCCTGATCAGGTGGCCTGTAGGAATCCCTCACTATTATATCACCTGCCTCTGTCTTCCCTTCAACCCTGACCCATAAGCTCTTGGTCAGCTTTTCATCCATTCCCAGAATGAGCTCCATAGACTCCAACTGGTCACTGATGTAGAGGGTGACACCTCCTCCTCTTCTTCTGCCCTTCCTAAAGAGTTTGCACTCATCCATTCCCACACTCCAGTCGTAGGAGTCATCTCATCCCAAAACTGCTTGCTCTGCTCAGGTCTTATATCAGTTCTTTCATATGTTAATCACAGAGGTGCATCTATTGTCTCTTTAATGGCTCTTTGGTTCTGGCTTTAGAGCTTGGGGAGCTTCTTACAGGAGTCTCAGGTGGGGCCTTGCCCCCACTACAAAAAGCCCTCCAAACCAAACCAGCACACTTAAAATCTTTGATCTATGAATATGGTAAAAAATACCACAATCGAAAAAGTGTGACTGTAAAAAAGAATCAGTAAATATGTCAGTTATTTTTGCCTTTTTTTTTTAATTACATGAGTGCCTGAGGCAAGTGACTAGTTTTATTTTTCTCATTTGACCTGTTAAATAATTATCTACAAAAAATCCCTGCACCGTGGTTGATTAATAGATAGAGAGATAGATAGAGAGACACACAAACAGAACTTGTAGCCACACAAGTGCCTCTGAATTTATTCCTCTGCGTGGATATTCTCCCTTTGTTATTCCAGTTATGGTATCTCTACTTTTTAAATGAAATTTTTTTCAAAAAACAAATTGCATAAGTAACTTATTTTCATGAATAGGATAGGACGAGCCTGGATGCCACTTCAGTCTTTAAAAATTGTGTTAGTGGAATGCAATGGGTATTTGGGGCTAAAAGATATTTTTCACACTGGCTTTGTTCTGTACTCTAGTTTTATACTTAAGCCTATAGAAAAATTACTTCCTCTCAAAAGTGTTTCCTTACTAATTCTATTCCTGGAAAATCTTACTGGTTTTATAATATCCAAAATTACCTTTTCTAACTAAGTGTTAAAAAAACAAGATAGCATAATCTCAAAGACAATATAAAGCTTGTTCTCTTCTATGGTTACTGAACTCTTACATCTGCCATCAATTAAAAAGGTCTTAAAAACATCCATCCCTCAGTGCCAATTTTACACTGTAAATCCTCTATAAGTGCTTATGATAACCATGTTATTGCCAAGTCAATTAATCATTATTAATTTTATTACAAAGATTAACAAATGAATTAAAATTTATTAAACAACAACTTTAAAATATTAACTACTAGGTTTTAAATACAATCAGATATAATTTTAGGAAGTAAGTCTGTAATAGATTTCTGGAATTAAAATCGTAACTCTTCTACAAACGCTTGAGCTTTCTTAATAGTAAAGATACATTCTTATCAGCTGTGAATAAATTACAGCAGTTAAGAATTAAGTATGTGCACCTGAGGAGTAAGTGTATTTAATTCCATGGAAAATTTGGACATCCATTTAAAAATTAAATAAATAATTAGATCCTCCTCTTTTCTCCCTGTGCATCACTTCTGCTGCATTTATATAATAGAGTATAATAGAGAGTAGGGTGGATTGATGTTTTTTTGCATTGGAGTACTTTACACACAGAACTCACATTCTGTCTCTGACCATCCCATAGTGAATTTCAATTCTGATGACATATTTCTCTGTTAGCCTTCTCCAGCTGTATTTTCACTGTTGGTTCATTTGGTTATGGTTTTACCATATTAATTATAATCTATGTCCTCCCTAGAGCTGGTGTATTTTTAATCTTTTTCAAGAAGCAAGTACAAAGTTATAACTAAGCATACTCACTAAAATGTTAATAACTTTTTACCTAACTTTCTCTAAAAAAAAAATCATCAAGGTTTTGGGAACTTCATTCAGTGAAAATACCATTGGAAACATAGTATTTTGAACAATTTTATTTCTTCATAAACCTAGTCATATAGATTGTCAGAAAGCATGCTTTACTTCTCTTTGCCCTGTACCTGTATTTAAAGTTGTGATTTTCTGGTACATCTCACTAGCAGAGGAAGGGCTAAAAATTAGCCCTGACATTTTTAAGGAAATTTCAACTATCTGCATTCATATATCAAACTGGCCAGAACAACTTTTTTTTGGTGGTTTCATTCAATTTCTCTAGAAATCTGGCTTTTTCTTTTTTATATATGGGTGGTGGAAGTACTGCTGTTTCACTTGCTTTATAAATCAAGATTTCATGGAGAAACCCTGGTTTTCTCTAAGGCAATATGGCTTCACATGAAGCATCGCTCTCTGCTTTGTTTCCTTTTGCTTGAGAAAAGAACTTATCTTCTTGAAAACTAGTTCACAGATCTTGTAATAAACAAGTTATCCTTCAGATGCTGAAGGCATCCTTTTAAAAATCTAAAATCACTTCTCTCTCTCCCTCTCAACCAGGGTCCAACCTGAATCATGATGCTTCGGTTGCTGTGATTAATATTGCTCTGATTAAAAAAGTGGTGAGAGACACTTGTACAATTCCCAAAAAAAAAAAGAGCATTCTTTTTTTTTTCTATGTTTGTGTTATGAAGTATTTAAGATGCAGAAGTTAAAATGAGTACAAACAAATTATTTTCTACAAGTGAGAATATATAAAATGTTTCCTTATGATCCTTCTTATTTGGTAACTCTTTCATACTATTATGACAAAAAACCTAAACAAAAACAAAGATCAAAACTTAAACAAGCCCACACCCCAATTTTTAAGCCATTTGAAAAATAAGTAAATACACTGTATGTATCCTATTTTTTCTTTAAAAACTAGATACCTGCTCAATTATCTGAAGACTTAATCACCTGGAGGCACTTTTACATTTGAAACTGTATTTATTCCCGTGTAAAACTTCACTTGCAACTTAAAGTTCTGCTTCTGCCTTTGGCACCTGGCAGCTTAAAATCTCTCTCATCCCTAAACCCCACTGAGAACTGAAAAGCAGGAATTCCTCAAACTATCTCACTTGAAGGAATCAATCCAGCAAGTGTCACAAGGTAACACATACCTTTTGTATTGTGGTTACACACCAGAGACTGCCAACTCACTTCTGAACAATCACAGTGAATTGTGTTTATATGGAGTCCTGAAATACACAGATGTAAACCTTGAGTTTAAAATCTTGCATCCAGATAATTTTCTCCACTTATGAATAAAAGAGTTCTGTGAGGAAAATTAGCACCACTAAACATCTTTTGGTAAAACATTATTTCATATATTATTCCACATATAATTTCCAATGCTTCATAAAATTATGTATTAAATGTTCCCTATGCCAAGAGCATATGTTGTATTATTTCTGCTAAGGGGGTAGGAATTGTGAACAGCTACTTCATAGGTAGTTGTTTGCAGTAACCTCAGGTAGAAATCTAACTTTCTGAAACACTCTGAAAATGTTGAATTCTGGCCTTTGATAGAAAAAAGGAAGAATGAAATTCAGGAAAAGGCTGTTTGTTTCCATTACATAGAAGCCCTTGATGTGCTTTAACCTGACAAATGCTTCATGATAGAGTAAAAATGTTGTCAGGTGTAATTATAATTCTTGAATAGGAAGAAATGAGGTAATGACTATTTCAAAGTACAATAGTAATGGACTAATTCAGTGAAGAGAATCTGGATTTAAAAAAAAACAAAAACCACAACTAAAAAAATCTCTAGCTGTAAAGAATGCTAACCAATACTTAAGAAATAACAAATAAGTTAACAAATAAGCTCTTATTGATTACTTAAATTTTAAAATACTAACAGAGTAAATTTTTTTTAGGCTTGGGAAAAAAATAAACCCTTGCATGCTCAGACCTACAGTTGAAAAGACTCTCTGCAGCAGAAACACAGGCTCTGTATGATGGTTCAGCTCAATCCTACTATAACTGAGTGAAGTCTGCAATGCGGACAAGAGCTGTGTGGAGTGTTCAGAAGTTCAAGGACTGAACTATCCAATTTACTGAATATAATGAAATACATCATAACCATTCCCACTGCAAATGCTCATGTGGAGAGGATTTTTCATTGATGACAAACATACAGACTGACAAAGGGAGCAGGTGTGAAATAGACTTAGTTAAAGCAGAGACTTAAATCTAGGCTAACTTCCCTTTGATATGTCAAACTAGTCTCAGTTCTGTCCTAAAAAATCACACAGAACTTAGGATCACTAATAGTCATCATAATCATACTTAGTGCTTGCATAGGTCTTTATATTTGTAAAGAATTTGAAAGCCAAAACTTTCATTTCCATATTATTTGTATGTGGTCTTCCAAATGATGACCAAGACAAGTATTAAAACTGGACACACTTTGTAGAGTGACAGAGCTCTATTTATTTTTCATTTTTGGATGTGAAGGAAGAGTGAGGAAAGGGCAAGAAGGAGAGCTTGATTTCAGATGAGAGCTGCCAGTGCCTCCTGATGTCTATCAGCTCAGCTTCAGCAAGAACAGGAGCAGCTGGAGTAAATACTCTTCTTTTACGGGTGAATTAAGAAGAGACATTGGTTTCTAGCTCATCTTCCTCCTAATCCTTTCATACGTCCCCGTGGAAGGGACGAAGATAGCGTGATAAACAGAGGTGACACAATGCTAGTCATAGAGTTGAACAGGCAACAGAGGAAGTCTTGAATGTCAAATACAGAAAATAAAATCTTGAAAAGGCTAAAAGAAAACTAAAGTCAAACATTAAAGGACTGTGAGCAAAATTTGTTTTTCAATTGCACAAAGAAACTGGAATGTAAGTTGTCTGCTCCTTGCAATGAGATGCAGATGTCATACTGAGAAAAGGGATAGAAATAATGGTAATAGGGTTTGTTGCTCTTACTGAGCTAGAGAAACAGGCAGCAGGAAGAAATGCTTGTAAAGAGCATCTATCTAATGGTAGTAGAGATTAATATACCCTGCCAGCTCATGCTCTACTTTGTGTTTCTGTAAAATAAAATCTGGCATAGACAGTATAGCACACAGGACCCTTTTTATGCTCCCAGTGTTCAAATTAAATTGCCTGTTTTGAACTAATGGGCAGCAAGAAGTATAAGAGGTAATGCTTTCATCCAGAAAGGTAGGATGGGATAGGATAGGATGGGATAGGATATAGGATGGGATAGGATGGGATGAAAGGAAAGGAAAGGGGAAAGGAGATGATACAAGAGGAGAGATTAGAAAGAGAAAGGGAAACAAATTTTAAAAGTAAGCACAAGATAGATTGATTTAAGGAATAAAATATAAATCTGTAATAGGAAAGAGATGGGAAGGTTAGAGAGGAATTAAGAGTAAAAAGCAGTCATCTTTTTTTTTCTCTAAACTACAAACATTTTAAAAACAGATAAGAAAGTGAGAAAATATAACAAATTTTTTAGCCAATAACCAGGTGACACCTGCCCTCTGTTATCCCTGCACTACTCTCTCAAGGGAAGACAAAAAGGGGAATACAGGTAAAAGACTTTAAACTTGAAGAAAAAGAACAAAAATCTGGAATAGGTGTAATTAAATAGTAATAATAATGATTGTGATTTTAAAATATATACAATTTTGAAATATGGAACCTGCTGTCCTCAGTTGGCAATTACTTCCCAACCAGAAAAGTCCCATACTGAGACTGGCAGCAGATGGGGTTCCTGAGTCCAGGGTCCCAGTGACAGTCTACAAAAGCCTTGGAGCAGCCAAGTCACTCCTAGTCAGCAAAGCTGGAGAAGGTGACCTGTCTGACACTGCTTAACTCTGATATGACTGATGAACATAGCTGCTGACCTACAGTTTCTTTTTCTTTTTTCATCTTGTACTGGGTTTGGCTGGAGTAAAGTTGATTTTCTTCATAGTAGCTTGTACAGGTCTAGGTTTTGGATTTGAGCTGAAAACAGTGTTTATAAAACAGGGATGTTTCTTTTATTACTGAGCAGTGCTTACACAGAGCCAAGGCCTTTTCTACTCATCATACAACCCCACCAGTGAGCAGACTGAGTGTGCATAAGAACAGGACAGGACACAGCTGGGACAGCTGACCCCAACTGACCAAAGGAATATTCCATACCACCACACAATGTCATGCTCAGCAATAAAACTGTGAACAATGTTGGCTGGGAGGTGGTGCTTGGGGTCTGTGCATCCATCAGTTTGTGGTGAGCAATTGTTTTCATTTTCATTAGTTGCCTTTCTTGGGTTTGTTTTCCTCTTTCTTTGTTTTTTGTTCCTCTCCTCCTCCCCCATTATTATTGTTATTAGTTTCTTTCATAGTTTAAGTGTTTTTATCTCAGCCCACAAGTTTTCTTGCTGTTAACCCTTCCATTCTCTCTCCTATCCCACTGCAAGGGAATGAGTGAGCACCTGTGCGGTGCTTAGTTAAACCACAACACTCCAGTCGTCCTCTGTGACTAATGTTGAGTAAAACTTGCAGAACAGCTATCCAGACATGACTGAGATCTCCAACTTTCCAGCAGGAGCCTTACCCAGCCATACAAGAAAGCTGTGCTTTCTGTATTAATCTGTATTTACACATTTCATTGTGATATATTTCATTATTTACTTACTTATTGATCAGTGAAGTATGAATGTGGAATGCTACTTTTTGAAATCAGTTTTAAATAGACTTTCCAAAACAAGGACTGTACCTCCAGCAACAGTAGCTGAGGCACTGAACTTGCCTGAGCATTCTGCACAGGAGTATTTGTACAGTTGCCTTTGAACTGACCCCAGAAATATCCCTCTAAGAAGGTTAGATTGAATGGAAAAGCTGTTTTAGCTCCCACCTTGCCTGAGGATGCTGTCCTCAGCTGCAGAGCAGTATCATGTATGTCTTTGAACCCTTTTGTGCATCACCTCCCCAACACAACATGCTCCTCTGCTGCTGTCATTGCCAAGGTTCTTGAAGAGAATTACGTATTGAAGTGATTTTTCATGTGGTTTTTTTTGGAAAAGCCTTACAGGTAGAAAAATCCTCTTATGCTTGTATTGTATGGGATTATTGTATAGAAATGTCATGGAGTAAAGTTTATCAGAACTCTTGATAACATAAATCAAGCAATCTCTGACAGAAACTCTGTATACAGTGTTCACATCTAGTACAAGGGATTTTACAATGTATTAAAGTTTAAGCAAATGACTTTCCAAAAATTGAAGAAGCTTTATATGTGACAGCTAAATGAATTGCACTAAAATCTGCTAGTTATTTTTATTGTTTTTCAAAAAAGTTATGAAGGATGCTGTCTGGTTAGTTATTGCCAACAGTTTGCCAAAATTAGAAAAAAAAAACCAACAAAAAAACAAAAAAAGGAAAACCTAAAAAATCCAGTTTTGACTATACCCTATCATATTTTCTCAGGTGGTAGAAACAAAGTCTCTTCAGTATCTCATTCTACAGCTATCTTTATTTAAAGACAGACCTCCATTACTGGAAAAGTGCCATTCTGGCAAATACAGTTAATATCAATCTAGAGTGTATCTTAGGTCTAGGGCAGAGACCTGCAGTTATGATTCATAGGCCTGCAAAGACAGACTACACTTTTTTAAAATGATTGCTATTCTTCCCCTTCTCTAATTTGCTCAACGTGTTACTCTTGAAGCTGATCACAGATTTGATTTCCAATAACTGACTTAAAATCACACACTACTCACAAGAGCGATGAGTATCTTTACTTATTTTACCATAGTAGCTGGTGTTTTGAGTTGTGTTTCTCATAAAGTTTAAATGTATGAGTGAGACAAAGGGGTGAGGGAAGGATGTGGGGAGGTAAAGAAATTGTCAAAGATCAGTTTAACCTAGGAAATAATGAGGTCATATGATAATGCAAGCACCATTATGTATTCCTGTGCATTCACGTGATGCTCAAAATACTTATTCTCATCATAATATTTCAAAATAAAAACATAGTAAATAAGCAAAGAGCAGCACAATAAGGGTGCAAAGAACAGCATAATTCAGAGGCAAGGATCTTGAAATATTGAGTTAAACTAACCACAGAAAACCCAAATCTGTTGAAGGCTTTGAGGTAACTTGTCTCTCTTATATACTGTACGTGCAAGAAAACATTATGTCTCTGGAGTTTCCCCTTTGGAATTATTCTGCTGTTGTGATTTATTTGCTTTTCCTAATATTTCTCAACACAATGGTATCAGTGGTATATTTTTTCTCAGATAAGTGAATTCATTTCAGATTTTAGCCCCAGAAGTCTTTGAGGAATCCCATGAATATAACTAAAAGGAGCTCTAGAGAAAAATCAAACCCTACATTCAAAAAAAAAAAAAAAAAAAAGAAAAGACAGAAAATGTCCTGGACAGATTTCAGTTATGTAAATCAGAAAAGTCTAGTTGAACTCAATTGCATTAGCCAAGTTCTGCTTTCTCTTTGTTTGTTTGTTTTGTTTTTCCTCCTTCTATAAAATCTGTGCTTCTTTCTGTACAGCTATGAGTTAAACCCAGTAAAATTTTCCAATACAACTCCTCCCCACAAAATCAACACCTTTGTATTTGTTTTAAAACAGTATTTCAATCTTTACTTTTAGCACATATACAAAGAGATGAGCTGAAATTGATTCACACCATCTCAGAAAAAGAATGGCAATAAGCATTACACCAGTTATTCTTTACTGTCTTGAAGAAAACTCAGACATGCAGCTATATGTCAGACAAGGATTTCCTTCATGTTAAGTAACCGGAATCCTCTGCAGCAGCTAAAGGGCCTTATGAAGGGAACAGACAAATCTATTTGGATAAGATTTTTTGACAAATTTTTCTTTTAGTAACTTAACAATTAAGTTATCTAAAAAGAAAAACAAATCCTGAATATTTTTAATTTAATTTTTTTCTTCTGACTGGTTGTGCTGAAGTACAGTTCAATTATTTTATTATTTTATTTTATTTTATTTTCCCAAATCCAAGACTGGATTCTCACACTACGTTAGAGTTAGCCTTTTTCTAATAAAATCTCTAGAATATTCTTTCTGATGTTTCATTTTTATTCATTTTGAAGGACTACATAAGGCTAGCTAAAAGGTCTGGAACAGAGCTATTTGGAATCAACAAGAAAATTCCAATTGTTTTCAGTTTTGTGTCATGTCCTAAGATAGGATGGACCACTGAGCAGACAGTCTAGTATTTTCTATCCTTTTGTACAATTGAAAGCTCTTTTTAGCTATTAGTTTCCTAATGTTCCTAATCTGGAGACAAATATTTTATGCGTTTCAATAAATCTCCTCAATTTTAAGAAGAAGCTTAATTTATATAATGACAATTCTATTAAAAACATGAGGATGTTGCTGATTTAAAGTTTGCTGTTACTTGCAATAGATTGAGATAAGAATGAGCAGGCTTTTCATTCATATTTCATTATGTAATAGCAATCTGTTTGTACATTTGCTGATTGAATCCACAAGTCAGCTACTTCTCCTTGGATGTGTCCTGCATGTCACTTCACTTTTGAGTTCTGATGACCCTTTAATGGATCAAAGGCACAGGAAAAAAATGCTACAAAAACTTTGATATTTCTTTCTGAGCTCAGACATTTTTCATGCCAGTTGACTTTCTAGAGTTCAAACAGTGATCTGTAAATTAAAATGTTTTTCCTGTCAGCTTTCTTTTCAGATCTGATAACAATGAAAGCATAGAATCATAGATGGCAAACACTAACTAACTAAAATTTTAAAGTTTTTAATTTTTCAGTCCAGGCTTATTCTATATTCTAGATACTTCTCTGCATTATACAGCTGAGAAATAAAGCTAAGAAACTTTTCTGTCAGTGTACAGTATATAAGTACAAATAATAAGAACAAGGATGCTATATATTAGATCATGTCAAGGGAAGGGTGATGGGCAAAGGCACAAATGAAAACATCAAAAAACCTCTTAGATGTACTGTTTCCTCTCCTACTCAGAAACACAGCTTTCTGAAGCACACTCATATTTTTACAAGGCCATTGCCATCTTGAGAAAGGTTAGCTTAAGTCGTGGAATGCATCACTGAAGTATTTGCTCAGCACTGAAAGGATTTGGTGAACTTTTGTCTGCTTTACAGACTGTCCTGCATTGGAGTGAGTTGTGCCCCTCTACACTGGTCTTACTCTATACATCAAAGAGTCCCAAGGGCTTCAGAGAAGCAGAACTGCAATAGACTCTTCTGGACCACGAAATAGTCTTAGAGTTGTGTAAGATGACATCTGAGTGGTGAGCCTTATTGGCATCCTCCCTGCTGCTGAGGCTCCTATCAAAGCCTCCCACACTAGTATGGGTGAGAAGGGTGAAATCAAGAGACCAGTATTCACTCTGCCTCTCAGCTTACTTTCATCTCCTTTTAAAACTCTATGTCTCTGAAAATCTATCCACAAAGCTAAGAGTTGTGTCAAGATGTACAAAGAACCATTCCCCTCTTTTCCTTATCTCAGGCACAGAAGTTTGTCTCAGGGTCAGGGGTTTTCTGTATTGAGGTTATTCTTGGGCTGAGCAGCACTAAAGATTTTCTTTCCATGTGGAGAATAATTCACAGTCAACAAGTTGCAGACAGACATTACAGGTTATTGATACAAGGTTCTTTGACTGAGATCAGAAAATTTATTACTCAAAAAAGCGTAGATTTATCTTCAGAGTTTTGTAGAATCACACGCACAGAAAATAAACAAAAAATAACAAAAAAGGAAACAAAAAACAACCCACATAAATACATAGAAGCTATGGGGCTTTTTTCTTTCTAAAAACTAAATGTAGTCCAAAACATAATTTTCATGTTTCATGGTATATATATGGCATTATTAATATTTTCTGTATGCTACCATAATTTATTATTTAATTACCATATGGTAACTGTTATTCTGTGCAATACTTCCAGAACTCATACTTTCATGTAAAAGACATATGGTATTTATGAAGACTTTTTCTATTTCTAACATTTCCCTGACCAACTGATCAGAACATCTGACAGGTACAGATTAATTTAACTAGTGATCTGCAATGAGGTGTGAAGGAAGAACACACAAGTTTGGGTTTGGTTTTCTGGTTTATTTATTCTTCATATGACTTCGGTATCAGACACTGTGGGGCAATTCTTATGTTCTCTGGATATTTCACTAAGAAACAGCTGGAAAATGGTAAAACATTACATGTAATCATAGAAAGTAGTGTTAATGTAGAAACTCACTTTAGTTTTCAGTCTTCTTGTTATAAAGCTTACTAAGCATTGGAAACCCACAAGAACTATGGGGCCAATGTGATTCCAGATTTTCACTGGAACCCTTGGCACTAAACAGGTATCCAATAATGAAATATAAGATAAGGCTAGTAATATCAATACAGGGACCATAGAAAAATAATGTGGAAAGACTCAAAAAGCATTGCTAAATGAAGCATGTTAAAAAAACCAGCTGGGTAATTCTGAATATTCCAAAGTGCAAGACCATGAAACAGGCATCAAAGGAATGAATGAGGTTGTGGAAGACTAAGAATAATGGTACACAAAAATTTCATAATGGAGATTTGCACTTGAAAGGAAAGGATGGTACATAGTGGTGGTCCACAGAATAAAATTAGTGGAGGTGATCAATCTAGAGATCCTTATATTTTCACAGGCTGAAATGGAGTCCTTTAAACTCCTCATTAACTGTGTTTGTGAAGTAATTAGATGATAAAGTAAGCATCATATCATCTAGTAGTATCTACACTATAAGAAGAAACTGAGTTATTCTTCTACAGTGAGAATATAGAGATCAGAAGAGCTTTTCTCTTGAATGAGCAGAAATGTTTTTTTAGTGGTGACAAGGTTTAAGATTTCTCTCAATCTAGCTGTAAAATTCATTTGCAACTTGGATTTGCAATAAATATGGGGAGGTCATTTACAAATTATTACCACAAGCAAAACAGACTCCACTTTGGGTTTGTTTTTTTTCTTTTAGTTAAAATGCTTTCAAATGGAGAGAAACAAAACCTAAACGACTACTCCACCCTTTCCCCCTGACTTGTCTTCATTCCTTCATTCCTGATTCCTCTACCTCCCACTGAAGTGGTGCAAGGTGATGGGGAATGTGGGTTTTGATCAGTTCATAATAGTTCTTCTCTGCTGCTTGTCTGTCACACTTTTACCCTGCTCCAGGATAGGTCCTTCCCATAGGCTGCAATCTTCAGGACAAATGTGCTCTAGCATGGACACTCCACATGCTACAGGTCCCTTCAGGAAATACCTACCTGCTCCAGTGTGAGGTCTTTCATGACTTGCAGTTTGGATATCTGCTCCAGCATGGTCTCCACTGTCTGCAGAGGAATCTTTAGCACCTGAAGCACCTCCTCCCCCTCCTTTACTCAGCTTGATGCCCGCAGGGATTTTTGTCATCCTTTTTTTTCCCCTCACTTCTCTCACAGCTACTGTGCAATGTTTCACTTTGTCTTAAATACACTTGGCTGAAGGGATTAGCAGTGCTCTGCACTGGGTTCACTGGAGCTGTCTGGAACCAACAGTGTTCAACACAAGGCAGCCACCCCTGCAGCCCTCTCATTGCCAAGATGTTGCCACCTACATCCTACACTACACTAGACAAAAGGTGCAGAGAAGCAGAGTAAGCACACTGATGTCAGGATCCCTCTTCAGTCTACTCCTGTGCCACAGCTATTTTCTAACTCTCAGGACTATAGGGGATTCACAAGACCCTTCTAATCCCTCCTGTAGAGACATGTTTATTAATCTATTGAATTTTTAAACAGATTGCAATTCCTTTAGCTGATAACAAGAAGCTGAAGATCAGTTAGAAGCCTTATGTTTTAAACACCATGTTTCTTGGCAGAGCAACAAGGACACAATAAAACTGAAGATATTCCAAGATTAAGAAGTAGTGCTGCTGAATTTATAGTCACAAAAATATCAGTAAATTAGTCTAATTAGTTCTGAAAAACTTCTCTGACCTATTTCAAACCCTGCTAAGATCTCAGAATTTGAATAACTTCTTTTCATGGATTCTGTTCATCTCCATTCAAACTTCTTTACAAGACTCACCATGACCTTTTCCTCTCAGTGTGAGTGATCAAGAGAACTGTATCTTGTGCTAATTAAAATAAAATCAAAGGAACACTTGGCAGATAGAAAAAATCTAGGATCAACTTAACATGCAAACATGTATGAGTTCTGAAAACTACTTTCTTTTCCCTAAGACGCTATCACTGCTAGAAGAAAATTTCTTTTTTTCTTTTTTTTTTTTAAATTTTTTTTTTTTAGTTTTTCATAAAGAGAGGCATACATTTCGAATCATATAATATCTTTAGGCTTTTTCAAACAGTGCTGGACTTCCTAGAAAATGCTAAATAGCAAACAGTACATCTTTCATTTTCAGCCATATTTTACCTGTCAGGTAGAGTAAGAAGGGTGAAGAAAAGTATTTTTTAACAAAATTACTAGTATCTAGTAGGAAGAGAGGTTGTTTACGTTGTTTTTTCAGATGTCATGTCTATACTACTGGTTAATCTTGGCCAGTAGTTTGTCATTAAGGCCAGATTGGGCATCTAGCTTTTAATACAAAAAAAAATCAGCACAATAATGGGCTTCAGTGTGGCTCAGGTGGCACTGAAGAAGACCAGACCTTCAGATTCAGCCATTATGCTGCCCAGTCCAGCAACAGCAGTCTCAAATTCAGCTTTTTCCCATTAAAAATCTTAAATATCCCTTAGTGTGTTAATAATAAAAAGAAATTACACAAGTTATGAGGTATTGTATACTGCAAATTAATCTTCAGCTGCTATTTACTTGACAGAGTAGGTGTTTTTGAGGTCTCATGAATCTAGCAAGACAGCATCCAAAAATTACAGGGAAGAAGAAAGATTATACAAAGATATCTTGTCTGTGATACAGCTGTGCAATATCTATTTTGGATGAAGAATAGTGAAAAAGGATTCACTCATAGAAAAGAAATAAGATTATGTAGCACAGGATCAGCATTTTACCTTAAAAATGTTGTCATTGTCAAAGAAGCATAATCCTACTTTGAAGCTTTCATATCAGTTGCTTGTTTTTGTTAGAACTTTCACCTGCCATTCACCAACTTACATGGTTTTGAAATAGGGAAAAAAACCCAATTAGAAACACACTTTTCAGTGTTAGCAATAAGTGAGCAAGATGTGATCTGCCCACAAAACAAAATTGAAATATTCCCTTTACTACACAAAGGTACACAGAATATTGAGAAAGCCTGTGTTTCAGGAGTGCATTGTCCTGCTGGAAATCAGCTGCACTATATTTTGCAGCTTCCATAGCTGAATATGAACAGGAGAAACTATGGAGAGTTTATTATTAGTGTCTCAGCACCTTGTAAAATTTCATCTTACACAGACATCAATTTGAAGAGAGAACTTTCTAGTAACTTTTGTAGCATGTATCAAATGTTTTATTTATTAAATAAGGATATGTATTATCCTACAGTGGGCATAATACACTATTCACATGATCTCATAATGTGTTATGCCATATAACCTTCTATGTCAGCTGGTGATTATTCCATCTCATGTTAGAGTTAGCAGCACCTGGTGAGCAGTACAGTTGAAGTAAATTAAGAAGAATTTTTGTTCATGTATCAATTGGAAGCAATTATCCATCTTCACACATGAAGGCTGAAAAACTGCTTCTCGAAGCTTACCTGTGTTTTTTAACATTTTAATTCTATCAGGTGTCTTAAAATATTTTCTTTAAGTGTTTATTTTCTTGGTGGCCAGCACTAATTTGTATTTCCATAAAGAGTTAAAATGAGCTAATTTTATTTGCTTCATATAATAACAGTAGAATATGAAGAACACTGTCAAAATGTGCTGTAATTTCTTTTGAAGTTGTGGTACAATTACATTTGAGGGGAATCAGTAAGCTTTGGTCTATATAACATTTAAGGACAGGCATTCTCCTCTAACATTCAAATTTTAGTGGATTGCAACAGAGTACTGTGTGCTAAACAATTAGGAAATCTAATTTATATGTATTTATATAAATTTATTATACAGATAGAACAATGGTATAGTTACAGGATTATCAAGGGAAGAGTAATTTAGGAGAATGGTGCAGTACATTACTTACAAGGTAATATCAGCTTATATAACAGTGTACATTAAACTGTTCCATGAAGACAGACCTACTTGATACTGCTGCTAATGTAATAGGCTTGACAATTGCTCAGATGACCTTTTGAGGGTCCATATCTCTTATTTTTGTGGCAATCTAGAACATATAAATTTAATTATTTGCTGTTTTCACAGACTATGTTTTTTCCTTCATGCTTGAAAAAAACAAAACCCACAAAACCAACAAAAAATACCCTCTACTGGTCAATAAAATGTCAGACCAATCTCAGTGCTGGCTGTAAGACAGCATGATTTTGGTTTGTTCTTACTAAATATCAACTCCATTAATCTTTGTTTTTAACAATATATACTTAAATACAATTCTTTCTAGTGATGCTAGTTTGTCTCACATAAAATCTAAGTATCACATAAAAGCTAGTATTCCCACTTGAACTGCACATTAAGCAGTGTACAACTATGACACCAATTAAACAGAAAAAATATACAGAAGCCAGACAGAATTCCTATGTCTGTATGTCCTGCAGCTAATTGTCCTAGCTTTCATCAGCTTTCCTTGCTACCCATCTTTTCCACAGCATTGTCTATCTCTGTTCTCCCAGACGTATATGCCTATGCAATGTCTCATAATATGTATGTAGGTAAATGTATGTATTTATCTCTGTGTTTGTGTTTATGTGTTTGTGTAATCCTACTGAGTTTTGAGGCTTTGAACCATATTATCTTAAATGAAGATATGCTTATGCTGACGTATGCACTGCAGTGTCAGCCAGAGAACTTCATGGCCACCTTTTTCTGTGAGAGGTCACCTTTATCTCAGTCTGATGACAGCTGTTACTCCAAATTCTTCAGTATGTCCATTTTTGTTTTGTTTTGTTTTGTTTTGTTTTTATTTTAAAGGCCCAGGGACATTTCTGCAAGCCAGTCACTCCTTTCTCCCCTACTGCGTCTTAGGCCTTTCTCTTATTTTTCACGTTATTTTATTTTAGTAAAATAAGACCCTGACAACTCGAATCTTATTCCAGGTACTAAATAAATTTCTGGAAGATTACATCTTTTTGCAGTGCTAGCCAGCAGCAATGACATTTTTCTGTCCAACAGGAGGTGTTCTAATGATACACAGCAGTAGCACTAGTTGGAGCCTAAGTGGCAGCCAATGCAGCATCAACTCAGTCATGTTAAATTAGGTTTGGATGATGAATTGGTAGAACTGTGGTGCACATTAAGCTGAAACAGTTTATGTGGCCACTTCTCTCTTTGACCTCTTTCCCCCTGTTTTCTATTACGTTTGACTTCTAAAATCCAACAGTGATACACATGGTTAAATTACAGCTTCTGAGTGACCAGGTAGAACTTTTGGAATGCAGAAAACATACGAAAACTTGTGGCAAATTTGAATTTACAAGACTGAATAAGTTTGTGGCTAATGCTCAGCAGTAAATGAAGATTCAGATACAGGAGCTATACAGTTTCATTGTTACCCAGGAAAACTCTTGGCTTCCAAATACTTAGTATCCTGGGAAAGAAACGAGATTAATGTCTTCTTCTTAAAGGAACAGCACACTGTCAGACATCACTCCCCCCTCCCTCCCCCCCCCACCCCCCACCTTAAAATTGCTAAAAAAAATGTCAAGAATGTCAGGAAATGCAGTAATTTCAGTAGAACTGAAAATATAGTTACAATACAGTAACTGAAGTAGAAGGAAAAAAACCCACAAGTTTTAATTTACCTTTTTCATTTAATATGTTAGAAAAACAGGTACAAAATACTACTGGAGCATAATCTACATTATTGTATATAAAATAATACTGTGCACTTCTGCAATACATTCTACTCAAAGATAGCTGAAGAAGCAGAGGTAACTAAGGATACAAGTGAATAATGTAGCTTTAAGTGACTCCAGGATACAAGGTGACCAAAGCTAAAACTGTCCAGCCTTAAAGACACCAAATTTCTTAAGGTGAAGAACAGAAATTAACCAGGACTTGGTAAGGTTTGTTATGCACAAGATGAATTTTCTGGCCAAAAACACATCAAAGAGGAAATAAAAAACTGCAAAATGCTGTTTAAGTTTAAGATCTTACTGTTTCATAAGAGATCAGAACTTCCTTATTCAAAAAAAAAAATGTTTTGTTTCAATTTTGGAGAAAGGAGAGAGAAAAAGATTTTGGTTTTGTTTTGATTTTATAGAAACAAAACAATGAAGAGAAAAATAATAACATCAAAACCACCAACAAACATTTTAGGGTTTGCTTTGAGGTTCATTTAGTGTTTTTCTGTTTTTAGGGAATAAAATTTTATGATTATTCACAAGGATTGTTTCCTTTAGTAAGTTATTTTGTTGACTCAACATAGCCAGCCTTATGAGAGTGTTTAATTTCTGCATCTCAGTTATTTTAATTTCTCACTAGTATGCCTGCCATACCCAATTTTATCATGCATACTTTTGGATGGGGGCAGCTATCCACAGCACAAGTGTCTCCTGTTCTGGAGTTCCCCTTTTTTTCACACAGAAACACTGTGTAATGTAACCAGCCTTAGGGACTTGGATTAGGGGATTCAGTGACATTGTAGTCTACTTTGCAAATATGCCTTACATCTCTGTTCTAGTATAACTCCTGTATATACTAAACAAAGAACTAGAGGCACTGTATTTACTCCGGTAACATCTTTTTGGTTTTCTGAGTCAATATGCTGTATACATCATGAGTATCATGACAGCTATGGCTAGAAATGATGAATGCCCATCAGGTTGGTGTCATTCTATTGCATGAGCCACATAGTGCATTAAATGAATATTTTTGTAATCTTTCAAAACTGTGTAAATTATTTCCAGGTTATTGTTACAGCTTTTATTCCATGAGCATCCAAACAAAATTATAGAGAATTATATTGAACACATGGATATCAAGGAAATTGGTTTCCATGGGAACCTTACCCACATGACAGTTTTCAAATGCTTTTTGGCTTTCCAGGTGACATTTCAGTAATTCTAACGGTATTAATATTGCAAGTGGTCATTAAATATATGACATTAAATGATTTGTTTGTGTGTGTATGCGGACAGAACCTAAACAAATAGAATATTGAGTGAGTAGCTTTTTCAAATCTACGGCTGTGACAGTTTTCCTGTTCATTGTAAACTATTCCCAAATATCTCATTTTGGGACAAATTTGAATATAATTCGGTATGCATCTAAGTTTTAAGCACACATACAATTCTAGAAGGAAGAAAATTAGTTTCCACATAATGCATAGTAAGCTCACTATACATTAAGGGATTGATATATTATGAAGCATTCACACCTGAAACCAATTTTCTTCCTGCAGAAGGAGGTTACATTAAGAGTGCTGCAAAGTAATTGAGATAACAACAAACCTGAAAAACTGTACAGAATGTGGTAAATGGTGAAACCTGCTGCCTCGATTAGCACATTAATTACGATGCAGGTGTTACTGGACTGTGTTAATGGGCTGCATAAAAGGTCAAGAGGGCTTAGCTATCATTTTTTCCTCTTCAAATTATTGAATATGTATTTCACAGTTCTTCTGATTTGAATATGTCTGAGGAGTGAGACTGGTTATCTTTGTAAAGCAGTGCCACTTTTTCCTTCTTTCCCCTCCCTTTCTTCTTCATTTTACTGTGCAAGAGGAGAGGTGTTTTTGAATGAAAGTATGTAGCAACTTGTAAAAATGACACTGTTTAACAAAAAGAAAGGCAAGGACTAACACCCAAGGAATGCACCGTTTTTGTGTTAAAATCTCTCCAACATGTGTTTATGTGACCTGATTGTGCATCTCAGTGTGTGTCTATGTAGCAAAAGCAACACTGTACTAGGGAATAATTAGTTCTGAGATTACTCATATGACTTTTTTTTTTTTTTTTTCCTGAGATATGTACTTAATGGGCCTGTTATTTCTTTTTCATTTAGGCAAAGCTATAACTTTCAGATCCCAACGTTGAAGTTAATGTAATCAGTGACAAAGAAGAACTGCCTCCCCTTTCCTCCTCTAAGGTTTGGAAGGAATAACTGCTTCTGGCTTGATAAAAATGGCTTCTCCAAAAGAAAAATGTTTGAACAATATATTTAAAGAAAAGAGACAAGTGAAATCTTTTATTTCTTATATAGAATCGAACAAATATTTCCACAGTAAAATACAGGGAAATAAACAAACTAATAAAGGGAAACAAAAGCTAGGGAAGTTCAAGACAGAAAAGCAACCAACTCAAAAGAGGAAAGTAAAGCTTTATTAGAATATGTAATTACTTTGAACATAAGATTGATATTATCAGGGAACACCAGTGATCTAAATCTAAAAACTTTAATTAAAACAATAATTTCTGAGCTAATTTAAAAATATTTAATAGAAAACCAAAAGAAAAGAAAAAACAGACAAAACCAAAACTAAACAACAAAAACCAACAGCCCTTATTGCCTAGACACACTGCACACACCTTTCCCTAAATCCTGACAATAAGAAAATCCATTAAATATCTTGTTCTGATGAGATTTTTCTAATTTATCTTCAAGAATGTCAGTGAAAAAATGTCTTGTGTTCATGTCTCTTCACAGTGGTCACAAAAGCAAAGCTGTAGAGTTTTAAAAATTTAAACAGATGCACTCCAACATTTTTCCAGTCCTATAATTTAATTAAATCTTTATTACAAGTTTCTTATAGACATTTAAACAAATACTCACCTCCTGAGTCAAAAAAATACTCTGGCCTTTCCTCTGCAAAGAAATCATTTGACTGTTGGTGTTTCTGATCTCTAGGCATAGAAGAATGTACCACCAAGCAAAATTTTTATCTTTCTTTGGTAGATTGCATGCTTGGTGTCATGAGAAATACTGAATTAGCAACACACTTATACCCAGATATGACACATATCTTCTACGTGGGAACTTGTATCACATGTTCTGGAAACTGCAATTTAGTTTATGTTGAGAGCTGTTCCAGATGAAGGTATCACTTTCTCACATCAGAATATCATGTGTGAATGAACTGTTCCAGTGTTCAATCACCCTCACAATGATAAAGTGTCTCCTTATGTTACCCACAAAATTACATTTTCCCTGACACTAATTATTCAGGAAGACTTGGAAGATTAGAAACTAAAGCTGAGCTGTGTGTGAACATCATTTATGTCTGTAAATGAAGCCGGTTTTGATCTACCACAAACAGCCAAAAAAGTGAGACTGCCATAACAAATTCCAGAACAAGACTCTGGACTTGTAAAGCTGCATTCACAAACTTATGGGTCCAATACAGTAGTCCTTAGAAATTAATATCTTCTCAGAGAACAATGCAGACCATTTCCTCATATTAGACTGTACATTGTAGTCTTGAATCACTACCCACTACACAGAACGTTGTTATTTAAAAAATTCTATTCTCTAACAGTACATTTTAAATTCTTGAGAGAGCTGCTTATCAGTTTATCGACTTCATGCAATGGGAAATACCTTTGTGATGCTAATGTTAAGGCTTACAGTTATAAGTCATCAGTGTCACAATTTATTAGTGTTATAAACTATATCTTCCTTGTTAGAAAAGCAAACAAAGAAAGAAAGAAAGAAAAAAAAAAAAACAACCCACACAATAATTTTAAAGTATTTGAAATTTCTCAGTTGGAAATTGTGCCTTTAACCATTGGGGCCTGATGGCTTAATTGTTAAGTTTTGAATTATTTAAAATCAAACTGAAGCTAAAGTGCTATTGAATCATACCCTAGTGGATCTTGGTATTTCCAGGTTTGTCAAATGTGTTTTCTGAGCTTCCAAAACAAATCTGTATTTTAGGTTTATTCCAAAACCAGCTAACATTCCTTGAGTTACAGCTATAGTCATGAATGTTTGATATATACAGCATACATACACTGACATTACTCTGCTCTTTATCTTTCTGCATAGATTTGTTAAGAAAAAAAAAACAACAAAAACCAACCACTTTCAAAGCAACTTATTTCCCCCAGTGCATTCTCTCTTGCTCTATCTTGACTGCCTTACTGCTAATGCCTGGTACTAAGTGAGTCTATCAAGGTCTCTTTGGTATCCATCAGTTACAGTTTGATTGCACAGAAGCACTTGTTCCTCTTCAGTGCTGAATCAGGTCAACTACAGAACAGCAACAGAGTAATTATGTGATTGACAAGGCTGCCTCTGGGATACCAGCAGACATGAAAGCACATTGGAGTGGAGGCTTCTATTAATTTGATAGAGAAATAGCACAAATTTTATAGGGAAAAGAACCAAGGAGTCACGCAATTTTATGACATGAATCAACCAGAAAAATATGTGCAATCTCAGAATCAATCTTTGGAAATCAGTCTGGAAATCTTACAGATAGTAAATTATCTGTAAGAAATGCTGACTGGGGAAGGAATTTTGCTTCAAGCTCACTCTTACAGCATTTATCCCTAAGGGTTCCTTTATGATGGTCTTAAAGTGCTCAGACAAGGTTAAAACCCCAACTGGAGCTACAGAAAACTTGAAGCCATTTTGATACTTAGAGAGCAAGTTTGTTATTTCCACTGAGAGGTGAAAAAGGCCAAGCTACAGTAAACCAATGCCTTGTGCTTTATATAAACAACATTCACACATAACACGAGTCATCTACTGGCTCAGTAATTTTGTATCATGCATTAGGTCCGATTTCACAGAATGCAGTGACAATGACTGAATGTCAAGGTGGCAAAAAGGAAAAATGCATTGTCAGATATGCTGAAGTATGTAGGCTTAAAAGGCAGACTTAGTTTGAAATCATATATATCTCATATCTTCTTATACAGTAGTGTTCATCACTGTGAAAACTGCACATTTTTTCCATGAAGGGTTTTAGTATTAAAAACTGGAAAATAATAAAGTGACCTGAGCCTGTACAATTTTGCCCTCATTAGAAGGTGCAATGACAATTTATTTGTGTGATGTCATTGACAGATTTCAAACATTCAGACAGAAAAAAAAGTGAAACATTATAAAAACAAATGTCTCTTAGCACAGTCTTTCAAACAGGGATCATGCATTTCAAAGCCTAACGTAAAACAGAAAATGGCAAATCTAAAAAATTACAATAATAGATCATTGATTTTCAAATTCCTTGAATGTATTTTAGAAACTAACATTAATTTGAAGAAAAGAAACTGTTCAATATTTTGGACTACTAATTCAATTTTCTTATGTATTCAATTTTTGTCTAGTTCATACACTTCCAATTTATGTCCATTTAGGTTATAATTTTCTTTACTTTTTTGCAAGCTTGGCTCTTTCAACAGTTTTAATTATTGATTTTAACTTCCTCAGTGTGACAAGGTAACTTTTCATAACAAAAGGTAACTCACTAATTTTTAAAATTCTGGTATGGGAGAGAGTTTGCCCTATACAGGCATTAACAATGGACTTAATTTAATTGCTTCAGAATCTATATTTTTACTGTTGTCACTCTTGCAATAAAATATAGGCCCTTACATAATCCAATTTAAACTGATACATCTCCATGCTACTATTCAGCTTCACATGATAAGCAACCTACTATTCTGAGCACAGAAGTATAATAATTGGGAAAGTACATTGTATTTTACAGTTTGAAATGAGTGGTTGAGACCACTGGCACCAACAAAAATGATTGACCAAGTTCAATTTTCCTCTCTCTCCTCTATGAATAAGGTATTTAAAGTTGGAACAGAATTTTTATTGAATTTCACAGTAAGATTAACATTGGTTTTCTGTGAAAAAAACTGAAAATCTCAGAACAGAAAGAAAAGTAAACCAAACAAACTCATCAGCCCAAACACCTCTTCTGAAGGTCATCAGAACTTTCTGCTCTTCCTGCTAGGTGATTGCATCTCCTATGAATCAGGCAGAATACCTCACGAAAGCTCAAAGGTGTACAACAAGTCAAGTATTAGCCAAAGATTTCCTGTGTTTCATGTGAAGTTCTTTGACCTTTAGTAAGAATTTTGTACACCATCCTCCATAAACTTGCTTACTTGGCAATGAAATTGCCGTATCAATGGGCCATTGTTGCATTTAAGATCCATCCAAAGTTCACTGAAATATTTATTTTTACTTCAAGTAATACTTTAAATCCTTTAGCTATTGATAATAATAAATCCAAAATGAATACAGAAAAAATTACAATGTCTAAATTAGTGGTATCGGAACTGACTAAGAAACGATCTTGAACTCTAGGTACTGAGGAACAGTGCTTTCGAGGTGGTCGCACAGAATCTCTGAAGGAGTAAAACTGTGGTTCTTCAACAGAAAATAAAAATGCCTTCTGTAATCTATATTGCTGAATGTACTAAAAAATAAAATAAATAATAAACCAGCTTGCAGCTGTAATGCTCCAAAATTTTTAAAATTTGTTTCTAAATTAATAAACTAGGTAGCAAGACAAAAATGTTTATGGTATGGATTTGAGACCTCTTTAATAAACAAATACAAATCCCAGTTGAAGGTTGATTTATATTTATATATGATTTATGAGTGTGTGGAACCTCAAAATTATCATAAATTATGATGTGAACATACAAATTTTGGAGAAAGGAAAATGAGTATGTTTCTGTTTATATTTGGTAGATGTTCTTTGAATCATAAAATTCTAAAAAGTCTATGTTAGTACAAAATATAGTATTACGAATTATCTAGAATATTTATGAAGTTATAATAAGATTTCAGAAGTGCTCGAGTCAGATACTGAGTTCAGTGGGACAAGCATGAGTCCAGTAATGACAATGTTGGAAAATTCCTGCAGTAAAAATTTCAGGCAAAGTCATATACAAAAATGTATATATTTTAATTTTCTTATTTCATACACTTAATATTAAAGTTAGTAAGTCCGTACAGTTAAGCATGCTTTTGGGATTTTAATTCTTTGTTGTAAAAAATCCTGGGAAACCACAGCAACCATTCATTTCAATGTGGAACCTAGAGGTTAAGTACTGAGGACAAGTACTTTTATCCTTCTGTAAATCCACTGGCTTTACATTCTTCTCAGTGTTGTCCTGTGCTTTAACTCATGATAAATTAATTGCATGCACACATCTAGGGGGTTTTCTAAAATACTTTTCCTAATATACTTTGACTTTAATTAAATAATTGTTTTTTATATCTAGTAAATTACATTACCTGTACCAAAACTATTCAGAAATCAATATAATTTAAACGAGCAATTATCTGAACATTCAAAGATGCTAAATGTCCTGTGTAAACTCTCTGAAACCCTTTAAATTTCACATTATTCCAATGCATAGAAGAAAAGTCTGGTACAAATTCCACTGACTTTTTTTAATATGTCTATGTGTTGCATGATACAGATAGAGATATATGAAGTGTGTATTTTAATAAAACAAATAAATATTGCTTGCATTACTTGGTAGGTGGCTACCTCTCTTTAGCTATTTTTACATGAGGGCTACAGCTATGTTGGGCACCTAGTCCAAGCACTCATAAAACCACCTCACAATATGTAAGACACAGAGTATATGCCTTCAGTGGTGAAGTCAGACTGGATGAAAATTGTTTCGGCACTTTTACTGAAAGAATTTTATAATGCTTTTTGTCAGCTGCAATTAGAATGTCGTCTTAGGAATCCAAAACCAATGGTCTAATTAGTAAGTGTTTCAGTAAAATCTGCCATCCATTGTGTCAAGATATATTAGATTTTATAAATTCTCCTGTAGTCGATAGCTTTTGTACATATAAAAAACATATTTTCCCCATGCATCTCAAAAATCCCTCACATTTCAGTTTAGATCAGCACAAATTATGTTAACAATTACCAGTTTAATACTCAGAACTAATTTATTTTCATGTTAATACAGTGACAAAGTAATTTCTGCACCATGGAATAGACTTATTAGCATGAATACCAAATACAACTGTTTGTGTAGAGGGAAAGTCTTATGAGGAGAGGCTGAGGGAGCTGCAGGTGTTTGGCCTGAAGAAGAGGAGACTATGGGGGGACCTTATCACTCTCTACAACTACTTGAAGGGAGATTGTAGTCAGGTGTGGGTTGGTCTCCTTTCCCGGGCAACTAGTGACAGGAAGAGAGGGCATGGCTTGAAGTTGCACCAGGGGAGGTTACGTTGGATATTAGGAAGCATTTCCTCACAGAAAAGGTGATTAGTCATTGGAATGGACTGCCCAGGGAAGTGGTGGCGTCACCATTCCTGGAGGTGTTTAGAGAAAGACCGGATGCGGATTGCTCAAGGCTCAAACATATTACATGTGTCTGGCTAATGGTTTGGTCTATTGATGATCCTTGGTAGTTATTAGTGAGCAAATGAATGCAAGCAGTTGCAGGTAACATACCCATAAAAACCTCATTGGACATATCTTACCCGGCACTGCCTGCTGCCCTCTGCCCACTGGCCAACATATGTTGGGCAAAAGCTTCCATCATCTCAGTTTTTCACAATTAATCACCCATAGACCTCCTGGATAATGACTGTGTGGACAACTGATGCAATGATTCCCAAAGTGTCTAGCAAGTCCTGAGATGGCTCTCAGACACTGAAGACATCATGACTCCAAAGAAGCAACAGTTATTGTTGTCTCAACTGATAATAAATATTGACGAAGTATGTGCTGTTTCTTGACAGAAGCTTCCTGAGGAAAACCTCAAAGGTAACCACTCCATACTTGTGTCATTAACACTGAGTTTAATCCTGATTTCTTGGAAGCACTGTCCTATCCATCCTGTTTGATATTTCTAAACAGTGGCAGCTGGAATGACATCATGACAGAGACTAAGCAAGATCTAAGATAGCAAAGCCTGTCAGCCAGAAGTATAGGCAGAATACACAGTTTTGATGACAGACATCAGAAGCAGTGACAGTGGGCAGAAGGTTATTGCGACACGTAATATATTTTACCTCAATTCTGAGCTCATGTCAGGTTTTAAAATAAAAGACATGAGTGCTGTTGAACATGTTTTTTTTTTAGTTTTGAAGAGTCTAGATGAAGAGGCACAGAGGCATACAGGGTATGTATATGTAATAGAACCAGTGTTCCATGATGGAGGGATAGGCTACATCAATACATATTTGAAATTCTAAAAAATAATTTAGCTTAAGGACTCAGGAGCAATTTAACTAGGAGTTAGATGTTTAAAGAAAAACCAGCAAAAGTCCTATGCCGTACTGAGCCTTCAGTCTTTTTGGAATCCACATAAATTCTGACAACGTCTGTTAAAAACTTCACAAAGTATGCTTTGGTGGACAACCTTTTTCCTGCTTATGACAGCAGCTGAGTTCATCAGTTAATAGGTGTTGGTAAATTTAGTTAAAAAAAAACATGTCTGAAACCAGTACATTTATTGAGCCTTGATGAAAAAAAGCTGAGGTGGTCACGCTTCTTTTACAAGGTGCTCTTTGTTGCATATATGACTTGAAAAGCTTTCCTGTTCAAAACTATTTGGATATAAGTTATTTTGCTTTGAATTTCCTCTTCAGGTCTAGAAGGCCCATGACAAGCTTATATGTAAATACATGGTCTAGATACATCATAAGCTTCCATTTGCAGAATGAATGATAGGTATTTTTCTCTCACAGTCAACCTGCAAATGAGAAATTATGTCAATTTTGGTAAAGTCTTTCAACCATTGAATTCCATCTACCTTTTTGTCTCATCTAGAGTTTGTTGAGCATAAGCAGTAAGAATACATTTGCTGAACATGAGCAAGTCAATTAATCTGATTCTGGATCAGAAGATTCACAGTATTTCAGTACATATTTTCCACTTTGCTTTTGTTGTGTAAAAAATAGCTAGCTTAGGCAACCTTGTCAAGAACTGCCTCTCTGCTGACAATGCTGAGGACTCCATCTTCATTGCAGTGTTTTAAATGGTGTATCTCTACCTTGTTATTCTACCTATGCAATACATCATTATTTCTTTGTTGTTTCAAGCACTTGCTTTTCAATTTGCCCCTACCTTGATGACTTAGAATATTACACTGAGTGAATGCAGTTATTTTTTTTCTTTTTTTTCTTTTTTTTTTTTTTTCTTCATGGTATTCAGTAACAGAAATAATGTTACTGAATCTTTCATATTTCAATCTAGTTCTGATTTTATACAATGTGTAGAACTAGAATATGGCTAGACCAAGGAAGGTCCCAGAAGAACATTACAGAAAACCCACATCCCTTGAAAATTTTGTTCTCGGAAAAGAAGTATTCTCCAGAGGAAAGAACTCTCCTGCTCGCCAGGAAAAGAAAGCTCTGTTCTGTGCCAGGAGAACAGCACCTCTTTTATAAACTTCCTCTTATATCACCTACATATAAATAATAACTTGCTTTGGTTTTGAATTGATTTCTTTCGTGTGTGAAAATCTGATAATAATTAATATTCAGTTCTGATGTGTCATTCTGATTAATTTCTTTCTTTCTGTATTCAAGGGCTAATTTCATGCTTTCAATATAGAGAATGTATTTTTCTTCCCACATCCTGTCCTCATGTAGCTTGTAGAAACTGGAGGTGTTTATAGGCATTACATCATGTTTACTATTTCCAGAATTAAGATCTGTTTTAATTTCCTGGCAGGCCATTTTATGGGAATTGTCATAAATAAAATTTAATGGATGTTTTTCTTCCTCTACTGCAACTTATCCAAAAAAAGTGATCCACCTCTTAGGCAGTCTTTCTCCATCTCCTTCTGAAATTCTAGAATCAGTATGAACTTACCTGTTTCAATATATAAACTTTTTATTTCCTTAACCAAATCCCAACATCCTTTTATATTATACAGCTATGAAAGTCATCCTTATGATCAGCTTTAAACGGTTGTCAGCCTTAGATCCATTTTTTGTGTCTTGTCTGTTCAAAGGATTAAAAATAACTAGGTGTTCTATTTTATTTATAATCAGGCATGTCATGAGAAGAACTATCTTAGTAGTTTTTAGACAAGATATTGAGAAATTCATAGCATTAGGTAAATATCTTAAGTAAATCTCTGTTATTTTAATTTATTTATTTTATTTAGAATGTGGAAGAACCTCTGAAATGTAATATTCGTATTGCAGAAAAGGCTGCACATTGAGTTTATATATTACAGTTCACATTCCTCTGGAAAGTCACTGACTAACACTGGGAAATTCCTTTTTTGTACAGTTATGCAGTTTGAATTAGATCTTATGTTAGCCAGGAGGATAAATAAATTTCTCCAGTTTAGAGGAATGGTTGTTAAATATAAGGCTCTGACATCCTAAAATACACATATGGCCAATATACTGTCTGTTTCTTCAGCGGACTTGTTAAGAAATTTTAATTCCATCCTATTTCTTAAGATGAAAAATTTGGGTTGCTGGAAATTAAGCATGTGCTTAGCTTTATGAAATATTGGTTTGATTAAGGTATCTTTCCTGAAGCAACACATTCTGGCCATAATACTTATCCCCACCCTCATCTTTGGTCATCAGCATAAGGTAAGACTCAGCTCTTATTACTGATGTATGTCTAATTATTTTTTTTTTTGTTTATACCTGATTAACATTTGACATGCAAAAAAGACTAAATCACATACAAAGACCAGATCAAGCAGCTGTTTTCACCTTTTCTTTGTCACTTTATGTATTTTATGACTATCAAACAAAGAAAAAAATATTACAAAGTATGTTTTCCTACTTTTACATTAAGGCCATGTTGTTTGGGGATAATATATTTAAACTGAAAACTCCTAATGATACAGACTTATAATGAAAAGCTTGTCATGTGTTTAATAGTACTACTAAGAGATTATTATAAAGACACTATAAAAATGGGATCAAAACTGATACTTTTCCTAGGTCATATACCTCCAAACAACTAAATTATTAAATTGTTAGTTATTAAGCTTAATCTCATTTCTGTTTCTTTATACAGAGATAAAAATTAAACATTTTGATGAAAAGCTCAAATAATGCCAGAAACAGCATCAAAGTTCATATGCAGCTACCAAAGTCAGGAGGACAAGACCTGGAGGAGGAAAAGAGAAGCTCTTTAAATTGAAGGCACTATTCATAGGGCTGTATTAAACCTAGAAAGGGAGATTAGTAGTGTCCAACGTATGCTTGGATGGCTGAGGATGTCTCTACAGCTTTGTCTGTGCTTAAAATTATTATTTATAAAGCGGAAAATGATGAGAGGCCTGGTGTAGTGCAGATTGAGGGAAGGGGAGGGAAGGGAAGTGAAGGGAACGGGGTAAAATTTGAACATCTATTAATTTGCATTTTGGCTAGCTAACAATTTATTTAACTCATGTGCTACTTCATTGTGACACCACATCACTGGATTATAGACTGCACACAGAAAAAAAATCCTAAGCACAAAACAACAAATCCAGCTCACTTTTAGAGATGTCTTCTACCATGCAAAGACATTCTTCTGATTTAAAGATAATTTATGAAACGACCTTCTATTCTTTCTTGAATGAAGTTCATTAAGGGCTAGCTGACTCCAGTGGAATTCTTGTAATTTCCATAATGTTATATATATAAGATCATAATATTAGCTGTTAATGTGATAGAAATATTGGCAAGTTGCAACTCATATCTTTAGTCTTATTATTACTGTATGATATTAAGCCATAATATTTTTTCCCAAAATGTCATCATTTTTTCTCATCATTGGTATATAATAAAATTCACATATATTTCTTTTTTAATATTTTTTTTTAAGAAACCTACCTTGATTAAAAAATATATATCTTAACCTTCAATTACTATGATGTTTATTTTAGTTTTTAATTTCAGCCTCCCCTTTCCAGGTTATTGGTCTATTATTTAGCACGTTACCCATATTATACCACTACTAAGTGTGCAGGTTTAGAATCATAGAATAGAATCTTAGAATGGTTTGGGTTGGAAGGGACCTTAAAGAGTCCTTCTCCCCAAGGTTGTTATCAATCCATTCTCCACCCAAACTATAATTGTGCTTGAAATTTCCCTGAACCAGATGCAGGACCCTGCACTTGACCTTGTTGAACTTCAAGAGGTTGGCATGGTCCCACCTCCCCGTCCTGTCAAGGTCCCTTTGGAATTGCATCTCTCTCCTTCAATGTGTTGACCACACTGCACAGTTTGCTGTCATCAGCAAACTTCCTGATGGTGCACTCAATGTCATTTTCTATATCACTGACAAAGATGTTAAACAACACCAGTCTCAGCATCAACCTTTGAGGAATGCGACTCATCACTGGTGTCCATCTTGACTTTGAGACAGATGTTTTAGTTCATGTTCATAGGGGTTTTTAATATATATAGTCCTTTGTCGGTTTTCTTCTTACGCTGATGCCACTCCTACATATATAAGACGCACACACCCATGCACGTTCACTCTTGATATATTTGATTAGTTTTTCTAGCCACCAGCTATTCTTATTCTAAGTACCTATCAGATTTTTTAGGCTGAGGATAGTATGAAACAAATACAAATACATTTGTATATGATGAGACTTTTAAAAAATACATTATAACATTAAAAATGTAAAAGACTTTTTTTTTTTTTTTTTTTTTTTTTTTTTTTTTTTTTTTTCTGCGAAGGAGACCTGACTCTATTCAAACTTTTTGGAATGAAAAAACTCTTTCAATTAAAAATAGAACAAATCAACTAGCCTTCATTGTTTTGCTTAGCATTTAATGTATTCCTCCTGTATTTGTGTGATAAAGACCATTTATCAAGCATCAGTACCCAAATTAAACCAGTTTTGATGCTGGATGCTAAGACTGTCATCTAGTAACAAATAAACAAAGAGTATCTGTGAGCAGCTGACCAATAAATCGGACTTCATCACAAATTCAATACCATCCAGCAAAACATTGGGATATTGCTGGCTTCAATTTATGAAAAAGGACTTTCACAGACAGTGTGCCAATCATCCAAAGAGATGGTTGAAAATAAATGTTGGATTGGCATATCAATGATCACAGGAGACTGATGTAAATGTCATGAACTATTGGGAAAGAATAAACTGAGCACTAATACTAGCCCTCATCTGTTCCCAGTGTGTGCAGATAAAAATTTTATCACAACAAACAGCATGGTAGTTTGCATGAATTATTAAATCATATGCATACAAGAAGTTTTGTAATTAAACAGAAAGAATTGCTGAGAATTCTCGTAACTGACAATGTCTAGAGCCTGTGAAGTCCAGCTATAAGTCAAGAGACTAACATCTATGATCGCTTTTAATTTGTACTACAATTTGTGAGTTATTAATTTATAGCATTTTTAGATGTTGCCACAGAGGATTAGAATGTACAATTAGTCTTTCAGTATTCATATGTCAAACATAAATATTGAACATATAGCATTATTTATATGCAATTAACTTTGTCTGTCACAACAGGAATAACTTCACTGCAATAAGGTATTTAACGCAGAAATTTAGTTTAAATTGACAGTGTTGTCCTTTATGCATTATTATGCATGAGCCCTTCTAAAATGCCTTCTGTTTTGCATTTTTAGCAACAGACTCACATGATTGTAACTCCAAAGGGCTTATTTTGTATTTCAGTGATGAACAATACAGCCTTAAGGTGCTTAATTCTGATTATAATGCATGTGACATTTGGAATAATACTGGAGGTTCCTTTTCAGCCAATTATGTATACAAAGTCTTGCAGTGTGCTAATGTGTGGAGAAGGTCAGTAGTCCTCTGAACTTGCTAATGTTCTGATGAACTAGGTGCAGTGACTAAGTCTGTAGGATCTAAACCTTCCTGATGCAGAAAATAACAACCCTACAAGAGGGAGTAATCACAAAATTGTTGTTATGGGCATGTCCATAAGGCTTTTCAAAATATTGATGATGAGAGAACAGACTCACACTATAAAATGAGTTCCTTATTGACAGCCCTGCTCTTCCTTACTTCCTGCCTTCTCTTGCACTCAAAGCCAGAACAGCAGGTTTTGAAGAGTCACGCCAGCAGCTGGGGAGAAGCTGTCTTTCCCAACAATCCAATACAAGATACCCTGAGGCAGCTTGCTGAGGTTAAATGAAATCAGGAGTGCTTTTTTTGAAGCACCCACAGTTAGGTTCTGCACCCTATAAACTTTTTAAATGTAATAGAAGATCATTCTGTCTGACAAAAGAAACTTAGGAACAGTTCCCTGTTTCCTGTCTCTTGATTTCCTTTAAATCAAAAGGCAAGACTTCAAAGTCATAAGAGGGACTGATCCTTTCACACAGGTTGAAAAACCTCCTGTGTGCACTGCCTGTAGGCTAAGCTCAACTCAAGTTAATAGGTATCTCTATGCTGTGGATGACTGGCATGCAGAGAATGATGTAGAGGATGTAAGAAGGTGAGAATTAGACAATTATCTTGTAGTGGGTAAATCCTACTTATTTCTGTGAGAGAGAAATTTTACAGCTCAGAATAACTTTTCAACTAGAAAACTATATAACTGACAGGATGGAAATCTCATGAGAATTTTGGAGATGAGGTTACCACTGCATAGGATGCAGTTTTTCCATCTTTTACAGGCAGCTGCTTTAGAAGACCTTTTGCAATTAACTGTAGGTAAAATGTCCAAAATGTGAGACAACTTAATGGGAAATACAGCAGAATTAGAATGGATCAAAGAGGACCATAAGCTGCATATTGATTAATACCATGCTCTTCATTTATGGATTGACTATTTACTATAACCAAAGGCAAAAAAAAACACCAAACAAAACAAAACAAAAAAACAAACTTCAATATGTGAAAAAATCCAAGTAAGCATTTTTTGTTTTCTCAGTTACTTCTTTCTTAAATTTCCTACAACTTTTCACACATTTCTTAGTAAATTTCCTTAATCCAGGGAATTTTTCATTTTTCATCCACTTGATAGTTAGCAATGTCTGGAGCTGCCTATTACATTTTAATTTATTGAATAAAATCTCAGACCTTCCCCAATTTCCTTTATTTAGCATTTCCATTATTTAGCATTTCAAAAAATAAATGGCATTCCCACCAGCAATCAGATTAGTTGAAGGAACACTGTTCCACCCACCCAACATAAACAGATTTAGTCTGGTGGCAAGCTATGGTACAAGCAGACAGGACTTTCTGTTCTCCACCTGTTCAGGATCACAAAACAGCTTAATTTCTAACAGAGCAAGTCAGATTTCAATGAAATTCATGCTTTCAGCCTGAAACTTCTATGTCCACTTTGGCAGAAATTTTCAGTGATTTCTAATTATCTGGAAGAATACCTTTGAACATATAAAAAATTGTATAATTTCTATCACACCTATCCTGTGAATAATCAGAAACAAAAGTGACATTTATGTTTCTTGAAGTATTCTTCATCAATTATTTTAAAAAGAGAAGCTCTGGAATTTTTTCGTTAGACTTCTTTCCTCTTTTAGCTCTGTGATTATCCTAACAGCATAAATTTCCTATCAGTAATGTATTACTTCAGTACCAGGAATTACATTTCTGTGAAACAAACCAGTCTTCAAAGAAAAGTCTACTGAAATTATTATTTTTTCTTAAGAATATTGCAATGAGTATTTTCTTTTTCAGACAAAAAACCCAAATATCTTATTGAGTCTGTACAGTATTTCTTGACACATTGTTCAATATGTGGGGAAGGAGGGACGTAACATGTTAAAAAATCTTTTCTTTTTAAAAATCTGTCATTATCCATTTCCAAGGGTCATATTGTCCTAACTTTCTTATCTTATATAGCTGGGCTTTTGTTATATATTTTAAGCTATATAAAAAACACTTTCATTTTTGTCAGTTGCTTGTCTCCAGAACTTCTTTCTAGTTTCACACAGAAAATGAAGCCATAATACAGATCTACTTTCTCACTATTCCACTGTAAAGGGATTTTTTTTTTCTTCTTAATTTCTGTTGCGTTTAGTTGTGTTTTGTGCCATGTTTTATATAAACCATGGAGAATAAGATATTGTGATGACTTTCTAAAATAATTAAATAACCACCTATCCAACACATCCATCCTCTTGTTCTTCATCCACATTAAAACAGAAGAATGTCGTCAGCTTAAAAATAATCAACGCTAAAACAATAGAAGAATAGTATTGAATTCTATTTTCTTCTTAAAATATAGTCCATCATTACACATAAAGAAAAGGTAAATCACATCTTATGGGCAGCAGATGCTACCATGAGTACACAACTGAAAAATGAGAATTCAGAATGGCTCCACTGTAAAAGTACATTATAAGTCTATGTCCTCATTGCCTCAAAAAGACTAGAAATGTCCAATTTTGTGAAGGATTAGTCCTTCCTTGCTGGACTGCTGTCATTGAGACAGAGGGCAATGCCTTTTATCTTCTTCAATTTTTTAAACACATGCTTAACAAAGTTGTTCTTGGTGTGCATTCTGGCTGCTGTTTTAGTGGTCAGTCTAACCTTTGCTGTCAAAAAGACAAAGTACTGCTTCTTTCCTGTAAAATGCTCTTAATATAGCTAGCACTTATGAATCAGCTGAGGATTCTGGAGAGATCACTTTCTACTTATTTATCTGCATAATTCTGCATTTTGCTTACCTGTCTTAAATTGCAGTCTTATCATTTGAATACTTCTGATTTAACTGGTCTTATGTCCTTAAGAAGGAGAGGGAAAGAAGATTATTTAATTAAATTGCATTGGGAATTAAGTTAAACATAAGATGGAATAACTCTATCTGTGATGAATTCAAAGTTCTTGGCTGAATATAGCCTTGATGTCACTGTAAATTCACATAATTAATATTCTGGCATTTAAAGGAACACCACTTTCTATCTGTTTAATCCTCCTTGATTCAGTATATTATGAGATCGATACTATACGTATACTATCAATCAATATTGAGATCAATATTGAGATCAATACTATACTATACTACGTCATTAGCCACCCAGCTAATGTAACTGTAAAGGCATTACTGTGGTCCAACATGTGGATGGATCAAAAACCAAAATACATTTTTACTTGGATATTTTTAATTCCTTTTCCTTTTTTTTTCTTTATTTGTATATTTTTTAGAGCAGCACATCAAGAATACCAGAATATATATCTCAATATCAATCACTGCAGCAGCCTTGACATCTGACAACCCAAACAACAGAGATTTTGCAGTGTTTTGTGTCCCTTATTGTCCTGTGTTCTTTTCTTTATCTTTTTTCTCCACTGTACTTTCATAGGATTTTTTTACTAATGCAGAAGATAACTGCATCTACTAAGTGGACCAAACCTGATTTGCCATATGATTCAATTGTGTAAAAGACCAGCAAGAATGTTCATGAAGCTACAGACCAAGAGCTCTTTATTCCGTGACTGAGTTTTCATACAATCATTGAATCATTGAATTGCTACAGCTGGAAGTGACCTTAAGTATCATCTAGTTACAACCCCCCTGCACAGGCAGGGATGCCTCCCACTAGATCAGGTTGCTCAGAGACCCATCTAACCTGGCCTTGAACACTTCCAGAGAGATGGATTTCACAGCTTTCCTGGGCATCCCTTTTCAGTGTCTCACCACTCTCACACTAAAGAATTTCCTCCTAATGTATAGCCTAAATTTTCTCTCTTCCATTTTTGATCCATTACCTCTTGTCCTCTCACTACAAGCCCATGAAATAAAGTCCCTTTCCAGCTTTCCTGTAGGCCCCCTTCAGGTACTGGAAGGCCACTATGAGGTCCCCCTGGAGCCTTTTCTGCTCTAGTGTGAAACACCCCAACTCTCTCAGCCTGTGTTCATAGGAGAGGTGCTCTAGCCATTGGATCATTTTCATGGCCCTCCTCTGGACTTTCTCCATGAGCTCCATGTCATTCTTATGTAGGGTGCTCTAAAACTGCACACAGTACTCTAGGTGGGGTCTCATAAGAGCTAAGTGAAGGGGGATAATCACCTCGCTTGACCTGTTGGCCACCCTTCCTCTGTTTGATGCAGCCCAGGACATAGTTGGCCTTCTGGCCTGCAAGCACATGTTGCTGGTTCATGTTGAGCTATTCATTCACTATAACCCCTAAGTCCTCCTCTGGAGTATTTTTTATCCATTCTCCACCCAGCCTGTATTTGTGCTTGGGATTGCACTGACACAGATGCAGGACTTTGCATGTGGCCTGGTTGAACTTCTTGCAGTTTGAATGAGCCCACTCCTCAAGCCTGTCAAGGTCCCTCTGGATGGCATCCCTTCCGCCAACCTGTTGACCTCACAGAATAAGTAATTTCAACTGGTACAATTTGTCATTTCTGTAATTATTCTACTTGACATTTTCACTAGTCATTAAAAACTGGAGAAATTATTAAGAAAGACATATACTCCAATTTTACTTTTAAAAATAGGATTGAGGGGAAACTATGATAAATATAAATATGAATCTCCATTTAGGCTTTTCAATAGATCAGAAATATGGTACATAGTACTCTATTACTTCATATTGTCTTCATATAATTTTGGTTATTCATGAAAGACTATTCACTTTTATACAACCACTGACAGTGGGAAATATATTCAGAAGATTTTTGTAACTGAATTTTACCTTTACATATAGGTGTATGTGCATGTGTTTGTATGTGTATGTATATATTTATGTTATTAATATAACAATAGGAGTGCTAGTTTTTCATTGCTGATTTGTTGTTGTTTTGTTTTGTGGGGTTTTTTTCCACAACTTGCCTTTGGAACTGACAAGCAGTTCATTGTATTTACTTTGCACATCAAATTGTTCAGCACCACTAGTCTACACAATCATGCTGCAATCACAAGAGTCTCTATGTGTAAGCACAGCAACCTCATATTCTCCCATAGTACAGTACTCCATGGTTGGAGAGATCAACACCTAATCTACTCAGGACTGAACAGCTCTCTCAAAAGGCAGGCCAGTTCAAAACAGCTCCACAGAGCTAGGCAATTGGGATGGAAATTAGGCAAGAGGTGATGGGGTGGTTGCATTCTTGGTAGTGATGGTGGTTGAAAAGTCTTTTTAGGAGATGGTCCCACAGTCCAGCATCACAGAAAGATAACACCTATAAGACTAAAAGGCTGCTGCTCCTTCACAGTAGTAGGACCTTATGAAGGCACGTCTCTCATTTTCTAAAAAGATCTGTGAAGAAGCCTGAAGGTAGGTGGATTTGGTGAGACAGAAATGCAGAAGGGAGATGGACAGTCGCAGTCCCTACTAGGCAAGTCCTAGGGTTGCCCATGATGTGTGACACTGCCAGCCCCCTTGAAGAGTGAAGAAAGGATTGCCAGGTGGGACTTAGTAGCTTGGTAATGGCAATTATTGTCTTCAGGGCATATGTGGGACCTGCAGGTATAACCTGCATGTGCCAAAGGCCACATGGGACAGCAGCATTTGCCTCTCTGAGGCAAGAAATTATGTGTCATGGCCCTATTTCCCCCAGCCTTGCCTCACCTCACACTGTCTCCAGGGGGGTGCCAAATACCAGAGGCTGGTGTTACTCTGGTGCTCCTGGCCGCCCTGCTCCTGACTGGGGTGGTACAGAGCCTGGCTGCCAGGTCCTGCCATGATGAATGCCTGAGGGGAGTCTAGGACAACTGACTGCTGCCAACTGACTGCTGGTTGGACACTTCTACACCATCAACTCACCACTGGCACTACTGGCTGTAAACCAGCAGGGAAAGCTTGCTCAGCACAGTGAACAAAACCACTTTCAGCATCATTAAGAGAGCCTTGGGGACCCAGTGACTGCTCATGATGCTCTGATTTTCACAAGGAAACTGTGTGTGTATAGGGGTGTTCAAGTGTGTGAGTCACACAATTCGCAACATGAAAAATTAACAGTGAAATACAGACAATTCAATCAAACTTAGTATGAACTGCTCATTTCAGGTCACAGTCCTGAACATCACTTTTTAAAACTGTGTTTTTGTGTTTTCTATGTGTGTTTGTTTAACATTACTTTTAGAAAATAACTCACATTTTATTTGTGGTAAAAGAAGGAGTCAACAAAAGTGTGATGGCACTAACACATATAGCTACATCCTCAGCCAGAGCTTCTGAGACCACTTTGTACTCTCTTCCCAAAATTAGTATTTAAAAAGTTATTTTAAGATTAATACAAACTGTTCATGAAACTGAAATAGGTGACTGGTGCTCCATGCTCCTCTGTTAAAAGCTCTACTTTAAGATATCTCAGACACATACACTTGCCTGAAAAAGACTAGAGGAGAATTCCTCTCAGAAGTCCTTTGAACTGTGAAAATAGCCCAGAGAGTGGCTAAAACTGCTCATCCTGGAGGACATACCTGATTACATCTGAAGGGTGCAGTGAGATGGAACTAAACTATAATCTTAAAAGTATTAAGGTATACAAGAGACCTCAGCTCATCCCTCAGCTTATCTATTCTGATATGTTCTTTGCCTCTGTCTATGAAGAATTTAGCCCTGCAGTATAGCAGAAATTCATAAACTTAGCATCAAGGCCATGTGGACCAACAACAAGTATTTCTCTAAGTAATGTTGTCATATGTCTGAGAGCAAAGCCCAGAGATATAACCCTCTGCATCTTGTGTTTGGTTGTTGAATTCAACACTGTCATTACATATGCTCTTTTTACAGACACATATGCCCTCTCTTCACTTTGACGTTGTAATCCAGGTATGCTGTTGACATGTCTCTGCATAGGAAGTTAGTACTGATCTGTTGAAGTGTATGCTGTTTGAAGAAGTGCCACAAGCTGTGAGTGAGGCAGTCGGAGATGATGTGTCCATGTAAATCCTATAATACTGTTGACCTTAATTTGAGTTGAATCAATTTTAATTTCTTCCTGTTCTGATCCATGCTAGAGTGCAGAAAGCAAGTACATAAAGCCCTTCCTTCAATTCCACACATTATTTTGGTTCAAAGACAGAAGGAATACATGACTCATCATGTACTGCACACTTTTTGGACCTTGGACACCAGTGCTAAGGAACATGTGCAACATTCTTATTTCTCCCATACTTTTGGTGAAGAAGAGAGCTGTTTGTTTGTTTTTTATTGTAGCAGGCAGGGCAGCTTTGACGGGCTCTTCCATGAGATGGAAAGTCATTCACCTGTGTCTTATGTAAGCAAATTATTTCTTTTTATATAGACTGGTCCTATTATAGGAGTCTAGTGTACCTTCAAGGTTGGAGGAAGGGTTTGCCTCTCAGGATGAATACAGACATAATGCAAGATGGAATATGAGGGTGCACTGAAAAGGACTGGAAATGTAGCTTTCTTTGAATGTGACTTGTGACATCACCCTGTTGAAAGCATTGTTGATTAAAAATATAATTTTTGCAAAGGTGTATATTTACAGGGCCTCCAGTGAACACAGCAGTAGATAACTTATTCAACACTTAAGAGGAAGCAAATTATGAAGTACAATAGCTACTTCAGGAAAAGTAGATGGACTAAATATCAACACAAATTTAATAATGAATCTCACCTTTACTGTCTGTGAAGTTTTTCTACCTGTAAATAATAAGGCAAATCAGGCTAAGGGAGTTTGTGACAAGAATATGTTAATGTAAGTTACAGTCCAATAATTCTGTAATTTTTCATTGCCCTATCAAAAAGTCCAATGAACAATAGTGTACAGTGGTTTTTCCTGTCATAATATACCTCTCCTTAGTGTAAGAAACTGGACTCTAGAGTCATAAATAAACAAAGAGCTCACTTTTCATGTCCCAGTGCCTGGCTCCCACACATTACTCACATATAAGTTACAAAACATTTTTTTGTGCTTAATGCTGAGGGAGATTTTTGACAGATTGAGAATGGTTTCTTTACAAAATAATTTCTGTTATGAGTGAACATAGGAAGGATAAAGGCTTACCTGTCTCATATGTTTTGCATCATATGAATATGCTCTACCATCTGCCCTGGGGAACTAAAATATAACTATACCCAAGCATATATTTAATCAAAATGCCTTCCAGAACTTTGCATATATAGTTTTAGTCTTAGAGTCATACCTTAAAAACCATGACATTTAATGTTATATAAAAATGTTATACAATTTATGCAACTTCAAATGTAATATAAAATAAATAAACAGAGAATAATTCCTGAATAAATATTATTAAATCCTCAAGGTAACATGGCTGAATGAATTATTGGGAAAGTTGAGCAGGAATAGATTCCTGATCCTGCTTGATTTCTTTTTTTAGCAATGACCCAGAGGAGATAATATTACAATCAACATTGTAAAGATTACAAAGAGTGTGCAACAAATCATTGCAACAAGAAGATAAGGATCACTTGATAAGCTAGGAACTAAAAAAGTATTGTTTTTTAAAACTAAATAAGTTATGTTGTACTTATAGAAAGACTACATTAGGGAGCCTATATTAAGAATCAAAGACTCCAAAAGGCTACGTAGATAATCAACTAAATGGGAATTTCTTATAGTTTCCAATGCTATAAATAGGAAAGGTAATTAGTGGGAATATGAAGTAGGAGTAAAGAGACATCTGTTCATTACTATCCATATCTTGAGAAGAATGTTAAAACACTGGAAAGAGTTTCAAAAAAGAATAAAGCATCTGAAATAAATGTTCCTGTAGTTGAAAAAAAATGTATACACTCACAATAAAAACCCCCAACAACTTTGTATTTTAAAGTGACAAAGAGAATATGAAAGAGTTGTTTGATCGCACCCTTTAAACATTTGCATGGAGGTGCTTACAAGGTTTGGTGTACATGAAAAGACTTTGTAGCTGTTTTCGTTCATTCCAGCAGATTAAAAAGTTGTGCCAATATTCACTGGACAGTTGGCTGGATGTGTTGACTTAAATTAGGTTTTTTGGGTTATATTAGGAAATTAAACTTCAGGGTAACAGGAACTCTGGTGTGCTTCCTGAAGGTGATGCTCTGACATTTGAATAACAGCATCAAGGTTTTGAAGAGGGCCTTGAGAAGGATCCTCCATGTGTAGATGCCTGAATCCACTGCTGGTCAACACTGCTACTTCTGAAATCATGAAGTAAACCTAGTTCATCTTAAGCCTGAAAAACCTCAAATAAATTAACATTATTTTAAAATTTATGAAAATTTAAAATGTATTTTTTAATAGGAAAAAATCCAGTGTTTGTATTTAAACAGTTCACTGTGGCTTTCAGGAAGTAAATGTGTAATTTTAAAATGTTTATAATTATTTTCACTCTCTTCCCTAGAAACTGAAGTACTACTTAAGCAAATGTTTGCATACGTAATTAGAAAACTATGCATGAACATGTGTAGTAACCATATTTGCAACACTGTATGTTTTGGACATTTATACCATTGAAATAAGTTGCTTCAAATGTTTACAATGATTGTTTTGTTTTAGAATTTAGTTCCAGACACTTCCATTATATCAGAAGTATATTCAAAATGTCCAGATTTTCTTTTATAACTCTTTTTTTTTTTTTTTTTTTTTTTTTAATGGGATGATGAAGAAATACTTCATTGGTTTGAGTGACACATATTTTATTTCTATTTGAAAAAAATCCCAATTTTTGTGTACAAAGACTGAGCTACATTGTCCAAGTACCGAACTTCAACATGTGTGTGACACTGGTTTCTGTGTCATGACTAGCTATTGTTAATAAAGAAGTACATTGGTATATGATTTGGGCAACATTGAAGAGTTCCTCAACCTATTCAAAGTATGTCTTTTATCTTCTAAAATTCTGTGGAAATCTTGTATGTTTAAGGAAGTAATAAGATTTCGAAATATATCATTAGACTTTTTGTTTCACTAGTTGAAGTCCCCTTTGTTGTTAAACAGAGGCTCATGGAGCATATTTTCTGTTTGTACTTTGACCACTCAAACTTCAAACCCAGTTGCTAAAATTTTTGACAGATTCCAAATCAATGATAAATGTTACATTTTCCACTAACTATGATTGCTCATTAATACTTTTAAAGTTTTAAGATGTCATTTATTGACTTAACCATTCATTAGCTTTTCTCCACTAACAGAAATGTAGCTCTAAAATGCTGGTGATAGCAAGGTCCTTTGCCAAATATGGTTAAAACTGAGAATTAAGACAAAACTCAGCATTATTTAGGTGTGACTCAATAGGACTGAATTGGCAAAGGGACAGAAGGTCAATGCCTCTTCACTTTGATACGTGCTTTGATGAAAAAGTCAGAGAAAAAATATGCATGGCTGTATTTGTGCTATTCAAAGCAAAGGAAATTAACATAGTAAAAAAGAGATTTTTCTTCCCAAGGAACAAGAGGCTATCTGTGCATCTGCAGCTTGAGATTAAAGGTACCACAAGGACAATAGTGCTTTCATTGGTAGTGCTCCGTTATGGTTTGCCCCTGCAATATTTCATTTATCAAGAACGTATTATAGGAGACAGTTTAAAATATCCAAGTGATAGATACTCTTTTTCCTGTTCTGTATAAAATAAATGGCTTACTGTAATACAGGAATTAGAGAAAAATTTGGTTCTGAACTTCTGGGTTAAATGAACTTCATAAGCCTTTAAAAACATTTATCTAGTTTGTTTTGTTGGGCTTTGGTTTTTTTGTTAAAACACAAAACATTTCTAAAATATTAGTGGTTATTTTTTTCTGATGTATTTGATGTACAGGAGTGACAAATGCAGTTTCATTACTGCTGGTCCATTTTCCAGACTTCCAAGAGTTTACATGAGTCACAGTTGTTCTCATTTATGGCATAGGAAGCCTGTAGTTTTATCTGCTGAACACAAATATTTGCAGCCTGAGACTCATTAATTATACAAGTGGATAAGAATTTGGTTCACAAATGACTTGCAATTAATTGTTGGGTAAATGATCCTATACTCAATTTCCTTCTGGAAAGTGGAAGATAGGAAATTCTGCTCAGGAAAAAAAAGAAAAAAAAAAAAGAAAAAAGAAAAAAAAAAAAAAAGACAGAACAGTTCAAGCTTTCTGTTAGAGCATTTTATTGCTCTTGTGCTGAATTTCTGTCACTGCAACCTAAGAATATACAAGATACAACAACCAAGACCAGGTAAACTAAATATTTTTAAGAGCAAAGTTTTTATTTCCTGCCCATCAATATGCAGACACGTCAACAGTCAAATATGGGACATGGCAAAGTTGCTGTGTTCTATATTAATATGGTTCTTCCTTACCAGTTAATTGATTTAAGATGCATGTTTTGAAAGCAGTGTCATATTTTCATAACAACTACTTTTTAATCACTATTCATTTCCTGAGTTGTTGGGCAAATACAGTAATCACCATACTTTCTACAGAATATACATGTTACCAGACCCACAGAAAAATGGAAGCATGGGACACACATCCAGGAAAAATGGAGAGTAGGCAACATCATGTTCAGATATGAGCCCCCCACATCAATCTATTTCTGCATGGCTTTCTCAGTTTGCACCCATGTAAGTAGTTTCTTTTATTTATTTTACAGAAAATTTGACAGGGCTACAGTAGAAGTCATACAATTTTGAATTTATCAATCAATACACTTAGAAGCTGTCAGACTCCTCGTAAGTCTTTTCATGACTAGCTTTAAGCAACATTATTTAGGAGTTTGCTAAGGTATAATATCCATTAGGGAAAAGATTGAATGACATATGAATGAAAAGGTCTTTTGATTCTTACAAGACAACCATACTCATATTTCCCAAAAAAGCAGAACAAACTACTTTATTCCACAAAAACTTCTGCATCTGTTTTCCATAACTTTCAATGGTGCCTTCTAAACATAGAACTATGAGATTTTTATTATTTTTTTTTTTCCAGTGATAATACAAAAATTAGGAACCTAGTCCCATTTGTTTATATGGTCAGTAAATTATCACTGCCTTCCACAACCTCTGACAGGATGCTTCTGACCAAATTAATCTGCAGAGCTCCTCTGTTTCTATTTCTGAAGAATTTTGGACTATCAGATGATATTGAGCATGAAAGTCACAAAATCCTGTGACTACCAGCCTAGGTTAAATTGTTTGGCCTTGAAAGGCTAGTCAGTGATGGCAGCATTGAAAGAGGACCTGATTATTATGATACAGTAGCAATTTTTCAAGAGCAAGTCTGACTAAAATTCCTGGTATCTCTTCATACAAACACAGGCAGAATAACATCCAGGGGAAAACCAGCATAGATTTGCATTACCTTGGTCTTTCTGTTTCCATACCATGATCTAAAGGACCAATTGGGTTGGCATTCAGCAGTCTTTCCATATGAAGCACTTCTGGTGTTGCTTATTTCAAAAAAGAAACTTCTCTGTATTTGAGTACTCACGCAACACAAAAGCAATCTCAACTACTTGATTCCATACAAGTAAGAAGCAGAAAAAAACTCTGAACATTGGGTTTGCTCATTTGGTCTGTCTGGATAGATAGAATATAGCAACCTTTTGGGTTGATACAAAGTGAAGTATTGAGTCCTATGAAAGTGTCTGAATTACCTGAATTGCATGAGCTTTCTGCACAGAAATTAATTGTATGTGTTTCATGTATTTTAATACAGAATAACTGAAACCTCTACTTGACTAGCAGTAGTAAGCAATGAATCTATTTTCTATAATTTATCATATGATTCTTTGCTACGTTTGTGTTTGAACACTTTCACTTGAAACACTTTCTTTAGTTCATACTGATAAACAAGCGCTGCATAAACCATTTTTTCCCATGCTTTAAAAACCTGGCATTGTGCACAATTACAATAGGGTTTTGCATCTCCCATTCTCTTGCTGAAATTCAAAATACTTATTCATCCCCTAGACAACTTCATGGATCTGGACAGAGGAATAATATTTGAAGTCTACAGAGAGAATTCCTTGCAGTGTGAGTCTGGATTTATAAGTAATGATGGTAAGTAAAGAGCATTGTTAAGTATGTTCTTTTCCAAACAATTGTCTACAGGACAAAATCAATGTCTCAAAGTGTGCAACCCATAGGTGTGTGGGATTTGGGGTTTTTTGGTTTTGTTTGGGTTTTTTTTTTTTGTTTTCTTTTTTATCAATAGAAATTGAGCTTGATACTAAACAATAATTCTTTGCTACGTTTGTGTTTGAACACTTTCACTTGAAACACTTTCTTTAGTTCATACTGATAAACAAGCGCTGCATAAACCATTTTTTCCCATGCTTTAAAAACCTGGCATTGTGCACAATTACAATAGGGTTTTGCATCTCCCATTCTCTTGCTGAAATTCAAAATACTTATTCATCCCCTAGACAACTTCATGGATCTGGACAGAGGAATAATATTTGAAGTCTACAGAGAGAATTCCTTGCAGTGTGAGTCTGGATTTATAAGTAATGATGGTAAGTAAAGAGCATTGTTAAGTATGTTCTTTTCCAAACAATTGTCTACAGGACAAAATCAATGTCTCAAAGTGTGCAACCCATAGGTGTGTGGGATTTGGGGTTTTTTGGTTTTGTTTGGGTTTTTTTTTTTGTTTTCTTTTTTATCAATAGAAATTGAGCTTGATACTAAACAATACTGCACTTATTTAGACAAGCTTGTTTTCTGTATTTATTTTTTAAAAAATTATTATTCAAGAAAGAAACCGTGTACCTATTGAAGTCTAGTTTGTTTCAAATAAGTAAGACAGGTTTAGGTCCCAAAAAAGAGACATGAGAACAGTGGGAGGCAATACTGCTGAAGAAATACAGCAAAGTGCTAACGTATATAATAAAAAATATTTCTTTTAACATAGTGCCACAAATAGATTCTTTGTACTCTTTTTCAAGTGCTTTTGTAATTATAAAGCTCTTAGCCAAATGATAGATTCTTAGTTTTTTGGGGCTTTTTTGTTTTTATGGGTTTTTTTGTTGTTTCAGTTTGTTTTTTTATTGGGTTTTTGTTTGTTTGTTTGTTTCTCCAAGAGGACATTCAGTTAAAGATTTGATCATTGATTATGTCTTCCTTCAAAAGCAATTGAAAGTTAAGCACTTGCTATTATAGTAAACTGATTATTAAAATCTGTGCTCTGAAAAAACCCGAGAATAAATAATAGCATTATTTAAATAACTATGCATCTACAGATTTTGTGAATGTTTGCACTCTCCTTTATTTCTAAAATATTAAGTTCCATCTTTAAGTGCAGGTTCAAACTGCAGGAAGAGAGCTGAAGGAGACAGACAGTTTCCTGAATCTCTCTTTTGAGAATAAATTCTCATAAGACATTAGAGAGGAAATAAAAAAAAAATTAAAAAAAAAAAAAAAAGAGAAGAAAAAAAAAGAGAGAGAGAGATAAAGAAATGGGGAAGAACAAGACACAGGAAATTCTTTTTCTGCAAAGCATGAAAGAGTGATACTCTGTTTGCTGTGAATAACTGAATCTTTTTTGTTCCCCCAATTCTGCACTGAATTTAAAGTGCATTTGAGAGTCTCTCCTCCTTGGAAATTACGTCCCCAGACTACTAGAAAAGCCAGTCTCCTTGAGGTACAGATTCTGATGCCAAGAGAAAATTCCATCATTTTCAAATTAATGAGTAGGTGAACGTGGAGCTGACTTACTGCATGTGCCACAACACAGCATTTAGGGAGCCCATATTTATACATAAAGAAAATGAAAACTCTGTTCCTGCACACATGTCACGATCCGTGACATATTATATCTCCTTATTGGAGTGTATTAACTTATCAGGATTTGCTGAGAGATCCACACGTGGGTATCGCCTCACACAGAGGAGACAGGGGCTTATGCCCTGACTTTTTCGAGTGAATAACTTGCTCAGTGCTTACTAATATTTCTAACGAAATGCACGGTTTATTGTGGGGAAAACAAAACAATTTGGGGCAGGAGGTTCAAAAGGAGTGATTACAACACATTAAACATATATGGGTACACCTTAGTTACACATCTTATTTACTTATTTAAGTGAGGGAAGGAGGAGGAGGGATATGCCCGACGAAGTTCCGGTATAGGGTCGCGATTTGTGTGCAGGTAAGACAGGATTATACTTTCCCCTATAAGCTGGGGTAGCCGGAATTGTCTCACCATGCGGTGGCGCAGATAGGATGAGCTGGGTAGGCTGCAGGCGCTCCAAGCGCAGGTCGCCCCCCCGCCCCCGTAGCTGCGGCACGGCTGTTTGCAGACCCTGGAAACGCGGGGGTTTCAGCGGCGTGGCGAGCGGCTCCGGGACTTTGGGACTGCGGCTTTGGCAGCGGCGGCGACGCGGGCGGGCACCGGCGGGTTCAGGCAGTGTGTGGAGAGGACCGCCCCGAACACGAGGAGAGAACGAGAGAGAGAGGGGCGTGCCGCGCTGCCTCTTTTATGGGGTTTTCTGTGCTCCCGATTGGCCGGTTTTGTATTTCCGGGCTTTGCAGCCAATCAGACGGGACCTAGTCCCGCCACTGCTTCTGACCGCGGCTCCTCCCCTGCAGCAGCTGCTCCCCCCCCCACACACACACAGAGGGGGTTCAGTGCCGCGTGGAGACGCCATTTTAAGTCAGTTTTGTCGGCTGACTCAAAGGACATTTCATGTTCGTGTAAGGAAATACCTGGTCCTTCACAATACAGTATTCCTAGCATCTCCATAATGGTTTGTGGTGTTTTTCTGAGTGCAAAAAATTTTTTCGTGTCCTGAAACTTTTCTTCTCACTTCTTCAAGAATTTCTCCTGGCCAGGGTAAACATAGTCTGCACCTCTGACCATTCCTTGACATATGTTAGTAATGTTGATATTAATAAAAAGGAGACAGAAAGTATTAAAAGACCAAATGTTGGTTGGTTTTGGTTTTGTAATAAACTTGAGTAGAAACTTTATCATTGGCTTAATGACTGAAATGCTTCATTAGTTCTGGATTAGGGATAAGAGTGAAAATCCTTTCACAGTAACATTAATATTCCTCTTTTACAAATAAATTCACATTAAAGGACAATAATAATTTAATTTCAGTATAAACCCTTTACCAGAAAGACTGAATAAGTGAAGTCTAGCATCTTTCATAATGGGAAAAAAAAAAAAAAAAAAAAAAATTCTTTAAAAGCTTTACAATGCAAGTGAAAAAACATCTTGACAATGAACTGATAATTATTCAGCAATCTCAGTATCAGTGGATGCCAAATGAAAGGCCACATGCCCTGAGAAACCCGAAAGGAAAGCAGATAGAATTACATCTACAGAATAATTGATACTTGTACATCTAACAAGAATCTATGTTTTTCTTGCTCTTCCTTGCCTAGGTTATACATCACAAGTTTGTTTTAAATAAAGGTCTATTAGGTTCACAACACAAGTCCTGATAAAAGGAGAGTTCTGAGCAGTCAGCAGGGAATTTTCTGATTTTGTATCTTCTTACATTGCTTTCAAGGTATGCTGTAGTGTTCCAGTTCCCAGCTGATGTCAATAGCCATAAAGGAAAGCTGGTAAACAGACTGAAAAAGGCTGATAACTACTTAGGAAGGGGCTTCCAAGGCTTCCCTGATGAGCTCAGCACTCTGTTGAACTCAACAGGAGTCTGAGATGTCCCTGATGAGCTCGGCAAGAGACTGGGACATGCCAGATAAGCTAACTGTGAGCTGAGATGTGTTTAATAAGGTATTGCTGGCAGAACAAATAAACTATTATGTTAAACAAAGCCAGGAACTGAGGTTCTATGCCCACTTACATATCAACACAAAAAATGTATAAAATGTAGCTCGCTGTCTCCCAGGATGAGCTTTTCTGCTCAAACTTCTCTGCAAAAACTTCTCTGTGAAAACTTCTGGAGAGATCAGAGCCTCATCAGGGATGCCTGGGTGATTCCAAACTCCATGATGCAGAGCATCTATAAAAATAGACTTTTTTACTGCAGCCCTGGGAGCAGTTTGTCAAGTGCTGTACTGGTAGCACCTCACATAAGATGTTCACCCATACATACAGATAAAATTATCTTAAGCACATACTTCCTTTACTACTCGCAATTCTGTTGTAATTGGTGTTATATATATTTTACACACACACACATATATATAAAGTGTATGTTTGTATACATATATACACTTGTTTTGCTAGTGGTCATTTTGTAGTAACCTATAATATGCACTCATTTTACCTGTTGCAATTTGCAATAAGGCAATTAACAGAAACCCATGCCTCTGTATCTTTTTATATTATGGAATCCTGAGAACACAACAGTCACGATCTCACACATCTGAAGGTTGGGTAATCCTTGTAGGTTGTGACCATGGTGATTAAAACCAGTATTCAGTCTAGTACTCTAAACATATGAATAATTGTATTTGTTTTGCTTCCATTGTGGTTTTTCTTTTCTGCGGTTTCAAAAGAATTTTTGTTTGGTAGTTCTGTTTCTACTTTGTCTGTAAGGTAGAGAAAAGCAAGGAATGAAGCATATATTTAAAGACATATTCTAGAGGAAATGTGAATGTCAACAGTGTTGAACTGAGAAGATCTTGACAGAACCATTCTAGAGAAATTTCAACTAAAACTATACTATCTGCTGATGTTGTAGTACACCATTGAAACTGTTAAGGCCCAAATGTGGATTTATTTTCTTTTTCAGTCTTTCTAAGGTAGATTAATAAATATTGAAATAAATTTATAAAATTCAAATTGAAAAAAAGATTTAAGCAGTATTTGGGATGGATAAGATTGATTTTTGGAAATATTTATCTTCCCCTAAGGTATCCAATTCCATTCTACTTCAACAAATGCCAACGTTCAACATTCTTCAGAGTTGACTGATTTCACTAATAACTTCTGTGAAATTTCAAAAAAGCTTAAAAAAATAATGAGGTGGCTTGCTGTTGTAACTTGTTTGCTAAGGAATGGAATTATTTAAGATTCAGAATTTTAACCCACTGCCTGTATTTTACTAATAAAAAAACAAAAGTGAAAATTTCCTTCTGATATCGTTTAGTAAAATAACCCAAACAACTTTAATAATTATTGACTTGTGATGCAAATTATTTAATTTCTTTTCAGTTGATTGGAGCAGCTTATAAAGGGGCTTAGTGGTTAAAGGATTTATAATATTAAGGAACCTATTGATTAAGAGATTTTCAATATCAAGGGGACTATGATTAAGGGTTAATATTTTAAGACTAATGTAAAGAGTAGAATCTACTAATGTTAATGTTCGAAAGTGACATTGTGCAGGAAGAAAATGTGTTTTGCTTGAGAGCCCATGAAACAGGATCCAGACAAGCCTGTGCTTGTCCGTGCCTGTCCATGCCTGCTTCATCAGTCGACATGCCAGAATGATGGACTCAACCTGCCAGAGTGGTGGACGATATGGCTAAAGCTGAAAAGTGCACAGCGAGGAAGACTGAGCCTTCCTCCAAGACACCCCTGCCCACAACCACTGTGAGGCACTGCGCATGCAGGAATGGGTGTTACTTTATGTTGATTATTTTGGGGAAACTATTTAAATATTATAATGAATTTTGAGAACTAGTTTGTTTAATCCTGCCTATTTCTTTGTTACATAATACATATGTATATTCTTCAGTAAATAAAAATGTATTGTCCTTGTCCACTGCTCTGTGTGTGTTTGGAGGAGCAATCTCCCATGCACCCAGCACTGTAATAAAGAATACCTGCTTTATAGATTCACAGGGCTATAGAGTTTATTTCCTTGTGTCACAATTATTTTGATAATATTCAGAAGAACATGCATTGAAATGAATATATCTGTAAAATTGGAAAAGTCGTATTAATGGTCAAGAAAGTTTTCTATATCATGCAGGTGCAATATTTTTTTGGTTCTTTTTCATACTTTTATCTGAAGTTAGTTGTAGGCTCTGTGAAGGACCAGGTATTTCCTTACACGAACATGAAATGTCCTTTGAGCCAGCCGACAAAACTGACTTAAAATGGCGTCTCCACGTGGCGCTGAAACCTCTGTGTGTGTGTAGGGGGGAGGAGCCGCGGCCGGAAGCAGAGGCGGGACTAGGTCCCGTCTGATTGGCTGAAAAGCCCAGAAATACAAAACTGGCCAATCGGGAGCGCAGAAAACCCCATAAAAGAGGCAGCGCAGCACGCCTCTCTCTCTCTCGCTCTCTCCTCGTGTTCGGGGCGGTCCTCTCCACACACTGCCTGCCACCGCC
>NW_009952896.1:1068645-1087043 GCF_000747805.2 Chaetura pelagica | reverse complement strand
ACGGGGGGGGGGCGACCTGCGCTTGGAGCCCCGCCTGCAGCCGCTTCACTCCAGCCAGACCCAACTCGACCCTGCTCGTCCTATCTGCGCCACCGCGTGGTGAGACAATTCCGGCTACCCCAGCTTATAGGGGAAAGTATAATCCTGTCTTACCTGCACACAAATCGCGACCCTATATGGGAACTGCGTCGGGCGTATTCCTCCCCCCTCCTTCCTTCACTTAAATAAGTAAATAAGGTGTGTAACTAAGGTGTACCCATATATATTTCATGTGTTGTAATCACTCCTTTTGAACCTCCTGCGCCAAATTGCTTTGTTTTCCCCACAATAAACCATGCATTTCGTAAATTCTAATTGGGGATTGGTTGCTGTTATTGGAAATATTAGTAAGCACTGAGCAAGTTATTCACTCGAAAAAGTCAGGGCATAAGCCCCTGTCTCCTCTGTGTGAGGCAATACCCACGTGTGGATCTCTCAGCAAATCCTGATAAGTTAATACACTCCAAAAAGGAGATATAATAGGTCACGGATCGCGACAGGCTCTAATGCAGTTTTCATTACTTCGAGGTGGGGGTCCATCTTTACATCTGTACTTTACAGCACTTTTATGAAGGATGGCAAAAGCAGGCAGAGGAATTATGTTAATCATCAGGGGTACAACCCAAACTGTAAAAGCCTTCAGACAGTGATCTACAAGTGAAGCTATAATCTTTAAAAAAAAGACCATTGAGCTGTGTACTAGTGCAGAGGAAAAGAAAATCAGTAATAGTCAATTTGGTATCTTTTTTTACCTGTAACTTTTCCATGAGCAAAAGACAATTTCCAGACTGTCATCCTTCTACTGCTGAAGTAGATACTTTCACAGTGCATTAAACCCAGTGCATGAAAAGCTGATGTATATGGAAAATGAAAACAGTAAATTGTTCCCACCACTGGTGACATAAAACAATTACAAAGAAATTCTATAAAATCATATTTTAAATATATGTGAAAAACAAACACCTTCAAGAAAGACTCTTTTTTATTGAGAAATGTAAATCAAAGTAAATTCTGTTGTTTATTTCCAACTCTTATTCATGCCAATCAATAGAACGAAACCAAGCAAAAATGCCAACCAACCAACCAACCAAAGCATTGTTCACCCTTTCTTTTTTTTTTTACTCACATATTTCTCTAAATATAATTTTGAAAAGAGCGTTCCTGTTTTTGCTTGGTTTGGTTTTTTAGGGGTTTTTTTTTGTTTGTTTGTTTTTTTTATCTGTCTGTAAGATTTGATACAATTATCTTTTCAGGTGTTGTTTTAATGTAGTCTGTTATAGTTGATAAACTTGTTGCAGAGAAACATTATTTCAAAGGTTCCTCTAAATAGTCATCAATCATTTCTAAATGACAACTAAAAAGTGAGAATCATCTATTTATATATTTTTTTTGTCATACTAAAATCCAGCTGAGATAATCTATTAGTTACAAATATTTCATAGTCTACACATCCCAGTATTCTAAGAGACTGAATAATTCATAGCCCGTGTTGAGACATCGTAATAGAAAGTTATGTCTCTTTCATGTACATTTTTGTTCAAGTTATAGCAATATTTGACAGGAGATGGAAAATATCACATTTCCATAAGCTTAATAACAGTTGTATTTTAAATTGTAAAAGTATTTAATAATGTCAACAGCTGACATTTTAAGAAGAGGAAATTAATGATTTATTTTTGGGGAAAAAAAGAAAATTAATTTTATACTAGTACATACTTTTGAATTACTGCACAAATCATAGATAGTATCAATACGTAGGTAAATACATGAGAACATATTAATTTATGTGTAAGCAAGAAAGATCTGCAATCCTATATTGGTTTTGGCTTTTCATGTTTCTTTCAATAATGTAACATTAACCTAGTCCCATAATGAATAGCAGATATAAGGAAATAGAACAGGATCAGAGCAGGATAGCTTCAAACATTCTAGCAATAACTGTTTTGTAAGAAATACTTCCTATTGTGTAAGCTAAATGCTATTGATACAAGAATAAGAGCTTAAGGTTTGCAAAAGCTGTTCCCACCTTTAAGATAGCAGTTTTTTCTCTGCAGACCAATAGAAACTTTTCTGCCCACCTCTGCTGTTGAACGGATCACGCTGGAGAATTTCTGCTCATGTTTATGCCAAGAAGAAAAGAAAATAGGGAGAAAGACATTTTAGAAGCATAACAAGAAGGAGGGAGTTTTACTTCAAGTACTTAAAGCACTTCCTTTTTTCCTTCTGACATGGTAATTGCCTGGAGCGGGACAGAAAAGGTCTTTCTGTTTTATTACATTAATGTACTTGCTCTAAATAGAAACAGTGATGATACAGAATTCCATTCATTATTGTTTCCCAGTATAGATCCATTCATAAATTAAAAAGACCCAAAGAAAGCATCTGGAAATCTCAATAACAGGTAGAATATTTTATATGAAAATGTTATTGATCTGTCTTTCCTGTTTATCAGTAAGACATGGAGATTCTGTTTTTCCTAAGATAAACAAACAGTGAAATATTAAAAAAAACAACCCAACAGTGAAAAACTGTTCACAAACAGTGAAATATTTAAAACTGCAGATGTGTATCTTGATCCCTAAACACAGCTATCATTCAATGACTGAACAAAGCTGAAGATAGTGAGCTGGAATAAAAAGTCCTGAACAGCAATATGTAGCACCTCATCAGAGGTTTCAGATATAGTGTACATTATTTATGAAACTGTCAATCTGCTGTAACTAGAAAAGCATTAGGTCAAGTTCCACAGCAACCATCTCAGGATCATCTGAGAGTGCTGTATCAGTAAGTCTTGGAATCATTATCCAGATGCTTCAGGGTAAGAGAGTGACTGCCAGTAAAGTCAATGGTAATTCTAATTCTGACTAAATATGGACATGGTTTTTCTTTTCACACCAGAGCAACTGATAATCACCGTATGTAATAGAGCAACAATAGATTGGGATCTTAAAATGGAAATGTCATCCATCTCTACAAGCATGATAGCAACTGTGAAAATCATCATGGTTTGTTGTTTTTCTCAGGTCCTGGAAAGTATCTGTGACAGTATATCAACAGAATCTGTTGGAAAGAATCTTCCCTAAAGGTAATCTCACTGGTGAAGACCAGACTGGCATGCTCACAGGCAAAATCAAGGAAAGTTCAAAGCATAAAATAAGAACTATGTATGTTCCTTGCCTCTAACAAAATTAATTAGTACTGGGATTCTGTGAAAACTGTTATAGAGATTTCTGTTCAGGCAAGTCAATGGCTACTCATTTTAAGATAGTAAGTTTTGATAGCAAAGGTGAAATGTTACAATATTTTTTTTAATTTTTTTTTTTTTACATAAAATGGGAGCAGACAAGGCAGTACTCTTGGACAGGCTTAGTTTATCATTATGTGGGTTCGTGCATAGGTTTCATCTGTACATATGTGAAAGCATGTTACTCATTAGAAATTGTTTCACCTGAAAAGACTGATGCTTTTAGTAGAAAACATGTTAAATCAATAGTAAAAATTGAAACTTGAGGACATTTTTAATACCACAGCAGTGTGTGCTGAGGGAAACATGCCTGGAATTGGAGTTGCACAAAGGACAACAAAAGCCAGCATGGCTGGAATGAAAAATTCTGGCTTCAAACAACAGTCAGTACTATGCGATTGTTCTTACCACTTCTGTGTTCCCTGTGTCTTTTTTTAGAGCTGTCACATCAAATGATTTAGCCAGTCACCCATAAACTGTCTTTGTGCTCTTGGTACAGAACAGTTAAATAGCTTGAATAGTGAGTCTCAGAGCATAGCCTGTAGCTGGTATCAAAGCAATGCTCCTGTGAGCCAAGCTGCACCAGACATCTGGAACGTAGATCAAATAACCAACCATCCGTAAGCATTTTGTACGGACAGTTTAAACATAATGAATGGTTAAGATTGACCCATTAAACATTACTGAGACATTCACAAGGTAAATCTTCAGTCATATAACATCAGCCTCACAACATGAGATACAATTAAAGGTCATCTGCTATAGCAGAGAACATATGCTGATGTTATCAAACATATGGAGAAAAAAAAAAAAAAAAAGAATTTTATACTGAACAAAACGCAAGAAAATAAAATAAGAATAATGTCTACAGGAAGCTGCATCTGTCATATCCCTAGCTGTGAGTGTGCTGCAAAAATCTAACAAAAATCTCATGAGTAAAACTGGTAATTTTTTAAGTTGACAGGGAGGAGGTTGTTTTGTTAGCATAGAGTATGCCATTGATAGACATACATTAAAAAATATCAAAAACATTACTACTTATATGAACATTGTACAGGCAACACTACACTATTAAAATAAGGCAACAAAAATAAATTAATAGCAAATTATATCTACTGAAATATGGGAATCTTTTACAAAGCTTCCCACAAATTTATAACATTTTTGCACAGGAATTATACTTAGGGAAAATCTCTTCTTGAGTGTAGCTCGGCACCAAAATGAAGACACTGTTTATAACACCCAGAAAGGAGATTATATGTATATCCAGCAGTTTTGTCAGCACTTTCACGGATGTTTGCAAACATCTTAGTTATGTTAGTTATGTTAGCTGTTATGAATTGATGCTCTTTTACATCTTCCAGAGCCAAAAGGACAAAACTACACTGCAAATTCTTGCTTTCTACTGTATGGGTGTGATGTTTCATGGTGTCAGGATGCCACGAGGGTGGGGAGATCCATGAAGAAGATGATCTGGAAGGGTGGGTGGCATCATGGTATGCAGGGTAGGGATCTCACCAAAAAGAGATTCAATCTTACAGTCCTTGAACAAGAAGTGCAGAGAAGGACTGGTGACAGCAACTGGGGTCTTAAAAAATCCTGGGGTGCTTGGGGAAAGCCATGGAGACAGGGACAGGCTTAGCCAAGGCAGAACTGGGGGTCCATGCCAGTGAGGAGATGGCATGGCAGAGATGACGCTGGAGTTCAACTCAGGGCAAAGGACTTCAGTTCCAGTGCAGATCCTGCAGGAGGAGAAATCTGAAGAGGCTGTTTCCAGACCTTGTCCCAGATCACTCTGCCACAGAGCTGGCCTTCACCATCCACATCCTAGCCCTGGGAGGAGGAAAGAGGTTGCAAAGTCCATTGGTGCATGATGGACTCTGACACATGGCTGCTTTTCTGACCTAGCTGGGACTTAAACTTTTACCTTCTGGCTTTTGGAAGGTTTAGAGACAGACCAATATTTTTAATTCTGGAAGCAGATAGTAGAAAGTGTGACTGTGTGACTCTGACTCAAGTGAGTGTGAATCAGTTAGTCCTGATTATTATTAGGTCATGTAAAAAGTGTACCCCTATATCATAAGCTTTCAGAGACTTTAAAGTACTGAGAGCCAGCACTCTCCCTCCCCACTATAAGTAAATTTGTATCCCTGAGAAGTTCCATTAAGGGCAAAGTGATATCACAGAATTTTATGCCTTGAATACTAGACTCTACTAAATGAGACAATGAGCAACCTACTCCAGCTACTATAACAGATTGTTTGCTCATGTTCTTTTTAACTTCCTACAGACTTGGCTGAAGTGCATTTTTTTTGCTATCCACTGTACTTGTTTGGTGTGTGGAAAATCATCTTCTGTGGTCAGAATGGAACACAAAGAACTCATTTGTGACAGCTGCAAGAGACCTTCCAGGACCTTATTTCCCCTTAACAGCATGGATTAGTCTAGAAATATGGGATCAAACTCAGTTTCATGGACTATATGTAGGTGTATTTCTATTGAATGTACCACAGATGTTTCAAGTAATCCTGTGTGTAGACATATGGTGACCCAAACCTTGAGTTTTCAGTTTCATTTCAATTTAGGGGTGCCAAAGGAATAAATAGAATATAAATAAAACCAAAGCAAACACCACCCATTTTAAATTCTTTCAGTACATCTGAATTTTACGCCTCTTTGTCTTAACCCTCTGAAATCTTCATATGATGTATACAGGGTTAGGTTATGAACACAGGGAAACATCTTGATGGGACTGATCACAGAATCATAGAGTCATCTATGTTGGAAAAGAACCTGAAGATCATCATATTGATCATTAACCTAACACTACCAACTGATGACTCAGATGAAAATATGGATTAAAACATAGTAAAAATAAAATTAGTAAAAAATAAGTATATTTCAGTGAATAGCAGTCTTAATATAAGTTTTTGAAAGCTTAGAACAATCACATTATAAAATAAGTAATTGCCTAAAAATCCTATTGTTTAGAAATTGGGAGGCTGGTGGAATTTTCAAATTTATGTAAGAATAGGTCAAATGGTTACATGTTCTCATTAGATATCTAAAAGTTTTGGTTTGTTGTTTTTTTCCTTGATCAGTTATTGTGTACAGAGAATTTAATAAAATTTTCAGGAAAGCTCATCAGTTAGTGCACAGAATCAGATTTTTGTTGTTAAAGTTAGAAAAGACCTTGAAAAAAATAGTTTATTGTTCAAAAATCTGATTTAGTCTGCATAGGATGGGGAACAAGGCTGATTTCTGATAATAAAGTGCTGCTTCTTAGATATTCAACCTGTAATTGAGAGATGCCTGAGGAACAAACCTTCAAAACAAAATCCAATGTACAACATCCTTGATAAAATATCTTGTAGTTCAGTTCCATTTAAGGGCAAGCTGATTATGAGGATTTAAAAATGTTCATCATAGTGAGAGCTGTTGTCAGTCACTCTCCCTGTTGAAATTTCATAGTTTAAACACTGAATAATCAGACCATTAAAAGCAGTGTTTAATAATAAGTATTTGAAGAGATCATCTGAAAGCAGATAGTGCTTCCATGTGACTGTCTGCTTTGTATATGTCCTAGAATAAATATACCGTGAGAACAACATATGGCTTCTTTGATGGAAAGTAACGGAAAATGACAAACTATTTGAAGATACAGTGGTGCCAAATTAATGAATAATGCATTAGGGTATCAGATATAATCAGTGCTGTTTAATAGTCTGCAGCCTCCAGAGATACAACAGCAGCATACAGAATAATTATACTTGTACTAGGACCACCTGACATCTTTTTTCCTTGACTGTATTTGATTGATATTACACCAAAATGTCTTTAAAATTCAGAACCAAAAATATTATGTCCTGAGCTAGAATGAATTTAGTGTACATGTGCTATGCAATCTGCCTTTTAATAAGCAAGTTTTAAAAATCCCTTCTGTTTTTAAACTGAATAGGTTTCAGAGCTTAAATTTTTATAGGAAAAACAATCTTATGCTTGTCAGTCATGAATTGAAACCATTTTCCATTTTGTAGGAATGACTTTGTGTCATTTCCAATGATGCAGCATGTTGGATATACACCAAAAATGTTTTCAAACTTAATTATTTTCCTATCCAAAAAATAAGTACAGAACTACTCTACAAAAAACTTTCTTGCAGAATCCCAGTAAAATATTTTGCTTGAAGCAAGTACTGATTTGTTATTAATGATTGTAGAAAAGCTCTACGAATGAGTTTACATGTAGGCACACATGATCCTCTTGGCACCTGGGTCTTACATTATAATGTAACTACACAACAACAAATATGAATTAGGGCAATGACTTGGGACACAGGGCTTTAGTTCTTGTGCTTAGCAGTTTTAGTTAAGGAAAGATGCCTATGTTTATGAGTTAAAAGTTCTATTTTCTGTCTGACAAATGAGCTACAGTGATGTACATACAACTTTCATTTTATGAATCTGTTCTGCTTGCTACGTATCTGCGTCTGAAAAAACTGTCTTGGCACAGCTCACTTTTAAAAAATTTCTGTCATCATTTGAGTCAGGGTCGACAACAACCCTCTCGATCCCCTTCCCCACTCCACCCTCCAGGGAGGGAAGGAGAGAGAGAAGGAGAGAGAGACTTTGCTGGGTTGAAAACTGAACTACTCAGATTCAACTCAACACTAATGATAAAATAACATATATACAATTATATACAAATGTATTCAGGAAATGTACAAAAACCCTATTTCCTCCCTGCATCCCCAGTAACTCCCACAGCATCTCCTTAGCTGTGAACAGTCCTGAAAAATCCTGGAGCTGCCAAAGAGAGCACAGAGTGATGAGGGTCAGGAGAGCTTGAGCCTGGGGGTCAATGGTGATAGATTGACAGAGTCCTCCCTGGATGTCAGCCATGGATGGAAGAGGAGGGAAGAAGAAGCAGGAAAGAAGTCTTCTGTGATCTCTGACCTTCCTCTGAGCTTATGTAGATATATGGAATGGAATACCTCTGGCCAGTTTTGCTGTCTGTCTAATTCAGCCTCCTACGGCGGGGGGAAGGGGTCATAGATCTCCCCATAGTGTCTGAGACAGGAGGGCAAAGACATGACCTTGGAGGCCCAGCAATAGCATACATTCCAGCATTTGTTATCATTCCTAGCTGGAACACTTTGCTACTAGTTAAAAGAAAGCTTACTGAAGGGAAAAAAAAATAATAAAAAAAATCAGTAAAAGGAAAAGTGGTTGCATCCTGGCTCAAATTAGGACAAGTTCACTGTGACTTTTTAACAGCATTCTACAAGTCCACTAGGCAGTGACTGGTAGCTTCATATGTGTGTAGATTTATACACATACATTCATGTGTATTCAAATAAATACACTTCCTACAAATGAGGAAAAAATAAATTAAATCTTGTTCGAGTTAATGTAGAAAATGTTTTTTTTTACAAGTAAAGTAAGGTGATAAAAAATAAACACTTCTTATTCTTCCTATTAGTAAGAATGTGCTCTTGTAAAGATAAATTTTTTGAGCACTTAAAATATAAGTTTCTGGTTTTTAAATTGGTCCTGGGAAATACATATTATATATACAGGAAAGATTAACTCTATATCCACCTGTTTCTCCTTGCAACTTTTTTTCCTGCAGACTGTGTTAACATCTTATGAGCTTTCAGCTACCAAAATGTTTTGAATACATTTTCTTATTAAAACTGCTCTTGTCAGTCCAATCTGATATTCAAGTCCACTCTATCATTTGTAGGTCAGCCTGTACTGGCAAAGTTGCAGCAGATTTATGTTTTCTTTATTAGCCATAACTTTTCTTAATGCTAGAAATTTCTATGTTCCAACTGTAATGAAAATCATAGCAGACACAGGAAATCATATAGATACAAGAGTAATTGTGGGTCCAGAAGAGTAGGTTTTATAATATTTCCTCTTAGTTTAGCAGATTCAGAGTAAAGGCAAATTTCTTCACAAAGAACATTTTCTGATGGATTAAGGGGAAAAAAAACCAGAGCAACAACTGACAGCCTGAATAATTTCCTCATCTATTGGATTGGTTCAAAGCCTGAACTTTTAAAAATACTTCAATGTTGTGTTACTTGCCTGAACTTACTAAAATATAACAAAATAAATGCCCAACCTACAAGGCATTTCTTATTCCTTAGCTCATGTCCTCCGTATGCTGTGCATGAATATCCAAAGAAAGAAACATGAACGCAAATAATTATCTAAGACCTTTCATGGGAGCAGAGTTAAACACAGGGAATTCTGGAAGGTCAGGTTTAAGCATGGGATTGAACTGCATAAGTTTACATGTGCAATAGATCAAAAACTGAAACTGCAACTACATGTTGGAATCTGATGACACATGGTTTTCCTAGGGCAGCCCTCAATCAGTCAGTTACATCTTGAAAATACTGTTTTGTATGGAAATAGCTATTAAAACTTTATTGTCTTTTTAGTTTAGAATGACCAGCTACAAGATAAATCTATGCACAAGGGACTGCTCTTGAAAACCCTAGCAAACTAGATACATGCCCACCCACAATACTGTTACATGAAGATCCAGTCATAAGCAACAACAGAAAGAAAGCAGATATCTTCTGATTGCCAAAGATTTACCAACTCACTTGAAGCAGACTTCCTTCGTTTCAAGTGACTACTGAGGTATGCAGTAGTCACCATGCAGACCCCATGTTCTTACCATACGGACATTGCTGATTCATGCTGCCAGCTTGAGCCTACCTCAAACATCTTCATTCTGTGGTTGTGGGATCATAATACATTCAGGGAGATCTTCAACTCTGCATGGAAATCTACAACTGTAAGCTGAGGCCAGAATGCAGCTCATGACATACCCACCAGAACTAATAAGGGGATTAGTACCCCATTCACAATAAGCACATCTTACGTCAATACACTGCAAGCTTTAACAATTCATAGACAAGTAAATTCTTGTCAGAACAACTGTAGGGATCTCATGTGCCATACTTCTGTGGGAGGGCTAATGTATTCTTCTACGAAGTCCTTGCCAGTTCTGAAGACAGATGTGGCAGTAGCCTATGGAGAGGCAATAATTTTCCACAACAGGACAGCATAGAGTTCTCCAGCAGAGCTGAGTAACTAGGTGGCTCCAGTGGTTCTACATAAACACACCGAGTAACAGTGGCACAAGAAGTAAATAAAGTATTGATGTAAATCAGAGAGTCTCTTCAGGAAACTATAATTTATGCAATCTAAAATATCTCTGACATTTTACATCTAGACAGCTCAATAGTCCTTCAGAAGCTCTAAATATTGTTATCTGCTCTGCTCAGCAGCAGTAGTTAGTTGTTGACTTAGTTTAGTGCTCTTTTTTTTTACTTTACCTTCTCACTTCTGTGTTCCAGGGTAGGCACGGGACAGATGGCCTGTCTGTTCTCTCTTTCCAATTTCTCCTACAGCAGGGAGGAAATTGGATGGGAAGAGCAGTGCAGCAGTGCCTTTATCACCATAAAAATATGTGGAGAGATGAAAAGCTTTAAAGATCTGTGAAGACACAATGAACTGCTCTGTTGCTTGTACAACAGCCTCTCCACAGCTCCCTGACTCCCAAGGCCAAAGATTTCTGTAAGGAGTGAAGACATAGACTCATTCCTTTATTGACCATCTCCAGGGAAGACTGTTTGAATAAGAACTGTGAATAGGATGATTCATCATCTGATGAATATCCCTTATGCTGTCCTTCTCACTATGGCATAGAAAACACAGCTGCAAGGGCAGTACAAGAAGGTTGAACTGCCAAAGAAATTCCAACAAAGAGGGCTTAATGAGACTGGGTTACATAACATGAAGGAGAGGAGTGCCAAAGAAAGATGACTGAGATGCCCTGTGGAAATGCCAGTGCTTCACTAGCCTTCCCTGAGTGAAGAGGGAGTCAAGAATTACACCCAGAGTAGTGGGAAAGGACTTTGGGCACTATAATCTGCCTTGTTGGAGAAGGGGAGAACCTGCATATACCAGATCTGTAAAACCTAGCCTGGTATAGGTGCCCTTGGGAACATCAACTCCTCCTACTTGCTCAGCATCCAGCACCAATGTTGAGCAAGGCGGTTCTTGTTGACTGCGACCTATGAACTGAATTTCTGGCACCATTTGGAAGAGTTAAGCACTGTCCTCCTGATCTATTCCCAAACTGCCTACAAGTATCAGAAAGTCAAAACACTTGGCATAATGGGTCTTTTGCACTGGCATAGAATAAAGCCGTTGATAGGATTCATGGCTCTGGTCAGGCTAGAAGGAAAGCTGACCTTGACTTGCAGTGTCTACCTCTTTACCAGGATACAAATATCCTGGATGGGTGTTACGATCTACATGACTTATTTCTTCCCCTTTGAATGGGCTCAACTACAAGCAAGCATCCAGGAGCTGATAGTTGTGTATGTACAGTGGTTCAATGGTGGCCCAGTAGAGAAAGTGTGGTTTACCTTCATCATTGGGAACATCTTATTTTTCTTAAACCAGAAACATTTTTTTCTCTCCTTTTTCTCTCACATCTGGCAACTGACTGTCAGAAAATTGCACAGGTTAGAAATCTCTCATATCTTTCTTTGCATGGCATGATGAGAATGATAATTTCCTTTTTTGAGGGGGAAAGGGTGGCAGAGAGAGGGGAAAGAGATAGGCGGGAACAAAGGAGGAACAAATTAAAACAGAAAACTGAATGGAAGATGGACTTTGTATACTATATATATAGTATATATATATATATATATTTACACATGTGTTGGAAGCATGTCCTGTTTCAACAAGAAATCATTTAGTACAAGCTTCTTTTCTGTGGACAGATATAGATGCTGACAAACTAGGTCAAGTAGCAGTAGGTCCAAATTTTGAGGGAAGAAAACCAACCAAACAAAGGACGAAATAAACAATAATGCAACTTTTATGACCCTACCATCCTTTTCTCTTCTCTTGATACCCGAATTGAGTCATACTAAAAGATCTGTGGACTTTTACTTACACATCAGCTCATTATTGAGTTCATTACTGGCCATGTTGCACACTTTGACTTAGGAATTCCAGTGAATTACTAGGTTTGGTTACCTACAGATTATAATAAATAAGAAAAGTACATAAACATCCTTTGGCAATACTTAGAAGAGGAGTTGGTAAGTTACTTCCACGTTATGTTGATGGTAACAAAAATAGCAAAGGGGATAGCAGACAGGATGAAATAAGACACAGAAATAGATGTAAGAGAATAATATGAAGAGGTAAAAATGGTAAAAGAAAGATAATAGGGAAAAAGAAGAGACAGTGCAGTAATTGTGATTGAAGAGCTGTGTGGATTGCAAATAGGGGATAGTAATTAAGGTGGTGAAAGATGGGCTGTATGTATTTAATATAGTTAAAAAATATACACAAACACTTTTGCAGCAATTGATGTATAGCTAAGAGTAATGGAGAATATCGTCAAAAATTTGTGAAATGAGGACAGACAGGGAAAGGGTATAAAATACCCATGTTAAAAACCCCTTGGTATTAAAGAGTTAGCCAATGACTCTTTTAGTATAACTTGCAGCAGACTGCTCCAGGAAAAAGCTGGCACAATATGACAACAATTTCCGAAGAAAGCCTGAAGTGTTACTTCAGCCAGACCTACGCATTATTCATTATAAATAGGTTCCAGTAAATAATATAGTTCTTCCCTTACTTTTTGGAAAGCAGAACAGCTCAGAGTATAAAACTGCATACAACAATTACAACATACTTTGCAGTTTTCACACTAAAGATTTTGCATCATGGTTTGAAGAAAACTAACATAAATACATAAAAGTGAAAGTGGAGTGAAGCTAATAACTGCATGCTCACTCCATTAAAAATGTACAGCTTTGGTAAGCAATAACTCTAAAAACAAGAGAAATAGAATGGATTTTTATTTTTTTTTTCTTTTCTGGATTATGTGTTAATTCTTGATCTTGGCAGCCCATATTCTGTTATCATATTAAAATATTTACCTGGTAATATCCACAAAATAATATGCACACCAATGAATGCAATCATTCAAACAACAGAAAAAATTCAAGAGTTAGTTTCACTGAATTGTTTATAGCCCATAACACAGTCAGAAGTAAACTGAAATTGCATAAAATGCTACATACTGGATGTCAGAGTTCCTTATGCTGTTATTTCAATGTTGCTTTTTAAATACATCATTTTTCATGTTGATTGTAGATTTTGGTTGTAAATAGCTGCATTAAACAAAGACTAGGTCAGGATTAAAGTTTCCTATTAATACAAAACTGATAAGCTTTATATGACCAATATATGTTCAATACTCTGAAGAATACTTCTGAAGAGCATCTGTAATTATTTGTTCAGTTGGATTTTTTCTTCAATTCCTTCATCTTTACTTACATATATCGTTAATTTAAGAATCTATATGTAGTTGTAAATTATTATATATTTATATTTTTGCTGTTCTTGGTTTTATGTGACTATCTTTTAGAGCTGCTTTCTTTCAATTTTTACTCCAATATAGTATTTGTATTTTTTCAAGTGCAGGATGCCATTCATTCTGAACAATTACACTAATGATTGAATACAAAATGCATAGAATCATTAAGGTTCAGCCAGCTGTCAACCAGCACCTCCAGGTCCTTTTCTGCTGGACTGCTTTCCAGTCACTTTTCCCCAAGCCTGTAGGGTTGCATGAGGTTGTTCTGGCCCAAGTGCAGGACATGACACTTGACGTTGTTAAACCTCAAACAATTGGCCTCAACCCATTGATCCAACCTGTCCAGGTCCTGCTGTAGAGCCTTCCTACCCTCAGGCAAATCCACACTCCCTCCCAATTTAGTATCATCTGAAAATGTGCATTCAATTCCCTCATCAAGGGAATCCAGGAGGAAAAATTGTGTGCTACTTAAAAGAGAGTTCACTGAAGAAAAAAAATCAGTAAAAAGAAATTTGGCTTCATCCTGGCTCAAACCAGGAGCTGTGTGCATGTGTGACATCCACGTACTCACACACACACAAAACTCCAAATCTGGCTTTTTAGGATTTATGCATAATATTTGGCATCTATGTGCCCAAACCTGTAATTCTTCAGGCTGTCTTGACATCAAGCTCAATATCAACTTCTATGAATATATTAGGATAGAACATGACAGATAGAGATTTTAAATACTGACTTCAGCTTCCTTGCTTATGCACTCCATTGTTTCATTTACAGCCTCAGTACTACTCTTTTAGCATAGTCATTGAGAAATTCTATTATAGTATTTCTGAATCCTTTAATTTCAGCCCATTCTTCCACAATGGTTTAATTTCCTTCTCCAAAGGCTATCACTCCTTCTGGAAAATATTTTTTTGTTTGTTTTACCCAAAATACATTTCTTAGTACTGCCAGTATTCCTACTTGAAGTGATCAGGGAATAGGAAAATTGAACTATTTAATTGAGTCACCAAGTGACAAATAATTAATTGGAAGTATAATAAAAAATGTTAGGGTTAATGAAGCTTCACAGGAAAGGTGAAATGAAAAAGCAAAAAGAGAAAGGAATTGCAAATTACAAAATCCATCACTGTTAATCCCAGTTTTACTTCGAAAACACAAGACAAAGTGAGTTCAGTTTTGAGTAGGGAAATTAAGATGGTTAAAAATGAAAGAGTGGTCAATATTTGAAGAGTCAACTGGACTCTTTGTTTCCTGCTAACACTTTTTGCCTTGTTTGATCACAACAGAAGCAAGTGGAAGAAAATATGGCCTATCCACCTGACAAATCAGTGTATTTCAATCCCTGCTATATTTATATGGCACAGAATGCAGAGGATTATTCTCAGATGGTCTTTAGAAAATTCATAAAAGAATGCAAGAATGGTTTCTTTGTTACAAGGAAGGCACTGCGTTGAAGAAACAATAAAATTAATTACCTTAATGCAAAACAAGCATAATAATTAGTTTATTTTTTTATATTGTGTTTAACTTGTCCTTCCAAAATTACCATAGCCAGCTAAATATGAGAAAAGTAAACTTAACAAAGAAAACCAATCAGTAACATCATCTATGTAGGATGCCTAGCAATTGTCTCATAAGAGCTAAATCTCAGACAGAGGGAAAAATTAAAAGAGAAAACAGATCATACTGAAGAAATGTTTTGACTGTATAAAGAACATAATAGTAAAATAACTTTTGTAAAATATCTTGGTTAACATAGTAGCCAACAATTAAATAAACTGATGTGATAAGACGTGAGATGACCTGAAGTGTTTTCCAGCTTTATGTGAAAAAAACCCCATGCAAAAAACCCCAAACTTCCACACATACAGATCAAAAAGTGTGGCATGTATTTTAGGAAATATTCAGGTAAGCTACATCCTGTAGAGGACAAGAAGATGAATTTCAGAATATTCTGTTTAATATTATCTTCTCAGTTTCAGGCAGTCATTAAGCTTAAAGAATCCAAAGGCAGAAAGATTTCTGATTTATCTTGTTTTCACTCAGATAATAACTGAGTTTTATAATAAAAAAAACCAACACATATTGGATTAATATGTAGTGTGAGATATATATGTGGCTGGGTGTTCTGGTTTGGGCTGGTGGGTTTTTTGGTGGGGTAGGGCCTCAGTAACTAACATATGAAAGAACTGAGATAATTCCTGAGCAGAGGAGCAGGTAGGGGGAGAAGAGCTGTGCTGGAAGAGGAGAGTGATACTCTGGAAGCAGAGTAGTGCTGGTGGTTCGTGAGGAAGAAAGGAAAGAAGGTGCTCTAGCAGAAGTTTCCCTGCAACCCATGGTGAGATGGGTCCTACCAGCACCTCACAGAGAGACCCGCAAACTTGCTTTGGAAGTCTTGTGCTTTCAAAAATGTTAAGCTCTGGCTGAGATTTTACTCCTCTGATATCTCGCTTAGGAGGTAGGCATGGCTATAAGGTATTTTCTCTCATAGAAGCAGATGTTCAGCAATCAGATATAAGATATTCAATAGCGATTAGCTGTATGAAGAATCATGCTCAAAATTGTCACGATTGTATGTCAGCATCTGCACTTAAGTAGAGGAGCCTTTTAAACACAAAATCTCTCCTCAGGGTTGCTCAGTTAGCTACATTTTTTCATTCTCCTTAAAGTTACCTCCCTCAAATCTCAAAGCTTGTGACTTTACCTTGCATGGTATTAAACTATGCTATTTTTTCCTAAACCTTAAAGTAGGTCTTGAGATAAAGTACTCTGTCTCAGCTCTGATTCATCTGACCTTGATCAATGAGTAATCACAGCTCTTGTCATCAGGAGTCTCTGACAGTACTGAAGATGACCTTATTTACTTCTGTTACCTTAGCTGAAGTTCATGTTAGTCACATATTTTTTAACATTTTTGCAAATTTGTAGAACATTCAAAGGCGTGTCTTTTTCAGTAGTCTCTAAGGGTGATAGGTTACTGTGCTCAATTGGTTTGGTGGGTTTTTTGGTAGTGGGGGAAGGGCCCCAGGGTGTGGCTCCTGTAAGAAGCTGAGAAGCTCCACCTGCTTCAAACCCAGCCAAGGAACCATTAGAGGGACAAAAGAGGTGCCTCTGCGATTAACATATGAATGAACTGATATAAGAACTGAGCAGAGCAGCACTAAAAGAAAATAGAAGAGCTTAGCTCTGGAAACAGAGTGGTCCTGATGATTGGTAAGGAGAAAGGTGCCCTAGCAGAAGTTTTCCTGCAACCTGTGGTGAGATGGCAGGCTGTCCTCCTGACCCAGGTCTAGTTAAATCCTGGTAAGATTGTTCATGTGAATGAGTTATTGTTCAATGAGTAACTAGATCTTGATAAGGGTTTTTTTTCTAGAAACATGGAAACAAATAATTATTTGCATCACAGATTGTACTGCTGAAACTGCGGAAAATCAGGAATATGTCAGCTGTGTCTAGGTCTACCCCCATTCATGCACTTCAGAGCTCATGGTATGACAGAAAGGCAATCAAGGTTGTAGTTTTCAACAGATATTTGAAAAAAGCTGAGTTCCCACCTATGTTGTGTACCTAGGTTGGTCATGGACACCGAAGAGATGGAGGTGAGTGGAAAATTAGTTTACACCTATGCTAAAATGAAATGTGCAACATCAGGTCAGTGCTGCCCTAGCATGCTGTATGCTTCTGAGATGTGATTAGATTGATTTAACCACTTAAGTGTAAAAGGGAAAATTAGAAATTTTGCTCTGTTCTCCTTTGTTTTACAAGATACAGAATGCTCTCAGTCTCTAAAAAATTAATATAAAACATAGAATCATAGAATCACAGAATAGTTTGGTTTCAAAGAGACCCTTAAATATAGCATAATCCAACTTCCTTGCCATGGGCAGTGATTTTTCACATCTTTCACTATATCAGATTCCTCACGCTTTTAGTCATGGAACACCCACAACTTGCCTGTATAACTTGTTCCAGTATTTCACCACCCTCATTTACAAAAACTTTCTTCCTTGTATCCAATCTAAATCTACATCTTTGATGAAGATATTAAGTAGTAAGGCTCTTACTAAGAGAAACCCTTACTAATCTTCACATTCCCTGCCAAATTCAACTCCAAATGAGCCTTAGCTTTCCAGATCCCACCCAAGCAATGTTCCTATATTCTTTCCAGGATACATATCTCTTGTTCCACTGCCTTAACACTGTCTTGTAACACTATAATTTGACCAGGAGGTCCTCATTCTGTCATGCTCAATTCCTGCCTTCCTTGCCTACTCTTGTGCTCTAAAAAATATCTCCTCAAAGAGCTGTCAGCTGTTCAGCTTCTTTTTTACTGAGGACAGTTTCCCAGGGGATCCCATCTGCTAATCCCTTAGACAACTGAAAGTTCACTGTCCTAAACTTCAGCATCCTTATTCTACTCTTCATATGGCCCTTATCGCTCAAGATTGTGAATTCCACCAGGGAATGGTAATGATAATTGCAGCTGATGCTGCCACCGGTCTTGACTTCCCTAATTAGATGTTCCATGTTGCTGAGTGACAGGTTTAGTAACACTTAACCTCTGTCAGGCTGTCTATCACTCGGATCAAAAAAACTATCTTTGACTCTCTGCAAAAGTTTTCTGGACTGCCTAAAGATTGCTGTGCTGCTTTTCCAGATGTCAGTGATTGAAGTTTTTCAGCAG
>NW_009952896.1:963499-1068633 GCF_000747805.2 Chaetura pelagica | reverse complement strand
GCCTTATGTAGTTCAATTAAGAAAGCTTTGTCAACATCTTCCCCTTCACTGGGTGACCAGTAGTAAACATGAGCCCATGAACTGCGGGGTTCTCTTTGTTGGCTTGGCCCCTAATTTTTACCCTAAAGCTCTCAACCTGTTCATATTTATTTTAAAATAACATCTCTATGCAATCAATCTACTTTTTTTCTTTTTTTTTTTTCTTTTTTTCCCCACCGAAAGCAACCCCCTCACTTTCCCTTCCCTGCTCCTTCTGAACAGTGTACAGCCATCAGTTGCAATGCTCCAGTCACGTGATTAATCTCATCAAGTTTCAATTATAGAGATTAATAATTTTCTAATTGTACAGTGGCTTCAAAATCCTCCTACTTGCTATCCATGTTGAGAGCAGTAGCATAGAAGCACTTCAGCTGGGCTATTGACAGGGTCAACTTTTTAGAGGAACATGCCCAGAATTGTTTGAGGCATTTCACAAGTATTTCCATGCTGAGTCCTATTACATGTAGTTGACTGAACATAAAAGGCCTTAAAAATTATTATTTATGAAAAAGGAAAGCAGACATCAAAATTATGAGCAATGTTCTTGCTGTCTGTAGCAGCAAAGAGTCCTAGATTATTACATTATTAAGAATTATTTAGTATTTTTTCTTCTAGAGTTAGAAGCTTCCAGGTGAAGGTATCTGGTATTAAATAGACATGTTCCATTAGTACTAATCCTTCCAAACAAGAAAGTAAAGAGTATCATATACATACTTTGCATGTGAGATAAGGAGGCTTGGAGATATAAAGAACATCAATGCTCATGTCAAATTCATTATAATTTCTGGGGTAACAGGAATTTACATGCATTCTGATCTTAGCTTACATGGAGAACTTGTTAATTAGCCTAATTGTAAAATTGTTTTTTTCTGATTCAAAGCTTATATCTTATGAAACAATCTTGTCCAACTGACAAGTAAAAGTACATTTTTATCCTTTTGAATTTGCTTTTATTCTGGAATTCAGCACAGATTTTATTGCTTTACTTTCTTTTGTTATTTCAGTCCATTATCTCCACAGAACTTTTTAGTAAGAACATCCAAGTTTTAGTGTGAGATGTTCAGTGATTAAAGCATGTTTTTCAGTGTGACACAGGCTATTTTTGTGGTGTTTTCCAACATGAATAGAAAGATTCAGCCAAAATAGAAAACTACCTGTCAGAAAGAGTACAATATGCTTAAACAAGAATTTCTAAATATTCCTTAAAAGGTATTTTCCTTTTGTTGAAAACTAATTGAAATTATAATATTAAATTAAAATGAATGCATTGTAAGATAAGTCCATGTTATGAAAACATACCTCAGGCTCATTCATTAACAGATTTGAAAATAATTTTTTCTTTAGTTATGTAAATTTTACACTATGTTTGCAAGTATATAACTTACAATCAAATTCTGACATTCTTGCTTATAAGGATTCTTCTTTAAATCTTAGATTACCAACTCAGATCACAGGCAATTTCATATCCTCCACAAAAACAGTTAGTAAAACTAATGGTGTCAGACTATACCTCTCTTATTGACACATGCCATCAATATAGAAATTACTAAAAATAGCTTTGGTTAAAACATAGCAGGATCAGAGCCTGCAAGTGTGATGCCTTATGTAGTTCAATTAAGAAAGCTTTGTCAACATCTTCCCCTTCACTGGGTGACCAGTAGTAAACATGAGCCCATGAACTGCGGGGTTCTCTTTGTTGGCTTGGCCCCTAATTTTTACCCTAAAGCTCTCAACCTGTTCATATTTATTTTAAAATAACATCTCTATGCAATCAATCTACTTTTTTTCTTTTTTTTTTTTCTTTTTTTCCCCATAGAAAGCAACCCCCTCACTTTCCCTTCCCTGCTCCTTCTGAACAGTGTACAGCCATCAGTTGCAATGCTCCAGTCACGTGATTAATCTCATCAAGTTTCAATTATAGAGATTAATAATTTTCTAATTGTACAGTGGCTTCAAAATCCTCCTACTTGCTATCCATGTTGAGAGCAGTAGCATAGAAGCACTTCAGCTGGGCTATTGACAGGGTCAACTTTTTAGAGGAACATGCCCAGAATTGTTTGAGGCATTTCACAAGTATTTCCATGCTGAGTCCTATTACATGTAGTTGACTGAACATAAAAGGCCTTAAAAATTATTATTTATGAAAAAGGAAAGCAGACATCAAAATTATGAGCAATGTTCTTGCTGTCTGTAGCAGCAAAGAGTCCTAGATTATTACATTATTAAGAATTATTTAGTATTTTTTCTTCTAGAGTTAGAAGCTTCCAGGTGAAGGTATCTGGTATTAAATAGACATGTTCCATTAGTACTAATCCTTCCAAACAAGAAAGTAAAGAGTATCATATACATACTTTGCATGTGAGATAAGGAGGCTTGGAGATATAAAGAACATCAATGCTCATGTCAAATTCATTATAATTTCTGGGGTAACAGGAATTTACATGCATTCTGATCTTAGCTTACATGGAGAACTTGTTAATTAGCCTAATTGTAAAATTGTTTTTTTCTGATTCAAAGCTTATATCTTATGAAACAATCTTGTCCAACTGACAAGTAAAAGTACATTTTTATCCTTTTGAATTTGCTTTTATTCTGGAATTCAGCACAGATTTTATTGCTTTACTTTCTTTTGTTATTTCAGTCCATTATCTCCACAGAACTTTTTAGTAAGAACATCCAAGTTTTAGTGTGAGATGTTCAGTGATTAAAGCATGTTTTTCAGTGTGACACAGGCTATTTTTGTGGTGTTTTCCAACATGAATAGAAAGATTCAGCCAAAATAGAAAACTACCTGTCAGAAAGAGTACAATATGCTTAAACAAGAATTTCTAAATATTCCTTAAAAGGTATTTTCCTTTTGTTGAAAACTAATTGAAATTATAATATTAAATTAAAATGAATGCATTGTAAGATAAGTCCATGTTATGAAAACATACCTCAGGCTCATTCATTAACAGATTTGAGAATAAATTTTTCTTTAGTTATGTAAATTTTACACTATGTTTGCAAGTATATAACTTACAATCAAATTCTGACATTCTTGCTTATAAGGATTCTTCTTTAAATCTTAGATTACCAACTCAGATCACAGGCAATTTCATATCCTCCACAAAAACAGTTAGTAAAACTAATGGTGTCAGACTATACCTCTCTTATTGACACATGCCATCAATATAGAAATTACTAAAAATAGCTTTGGTTAAAACATATTTTTTCCAACATATGATGCTGGAATGTGTAGGCTTTTGTTATTTTGGTTTTTTTTTCTACACCAAGTACAGAGTGCAGATTTAGGGAGTTTTAATTTAAAAGAGTTGAATAAAAGTCATGGCTTCTGCTTCTCTACTGGTAGGTGACCATAAATAAGTGCATCCTATATAAAATTGTGTATTTCATCAGCTTTTTTAGAAATTTGTATTTTGCTGTTCATGAATTCCTTATATGTGAAATGCCAATATACAATATAAACTCTTCACTTTTTAATATAATTGTACACAATTTCTTGTCCGTGTTCTTTGAAGTTTGTTTGTTTGTTTGTTTTTTGTTTTTTAAAGTATAAGACTATGGCATTTTATTGCATAAATATATTAAAATTACTTTTATGTATATACAGAGGTAAATTATCATAAGCTTTTAGCACCATCGGATGAACTGCATAGTTAATTTAGTTTACAAAGTTACTCTAGTTCATACTGACTTGGGTAAATGGAGGATAAGCATCCTGATAATTAATTCTGGTTTGGTCTGTGTGAAATAAATATAATCTATATGTTCTTTAACTATATTTCCTTATATGCAGAAGATTTTTCCAAAAGACCCATGAAAGTCCAGTAATTTCTGTGTAATTAGGAGTGTCTATGTACTTTGTCATTGTATAGCTAGATATTACATGACAGAGATTTCAAATAGAATCCACCTATGCCATGCTTCAAAAATTACTGGGAAGTTCTATGGAAGTTCTGTAATAGATAGATATAGAAAAATTTGATCTTTCCGAGTAGTGATGTCTTGGATTTGCAGTGATTGTGAAGCTGAAGGCTGCTTGAACTGCTTATACATTTTCATTGTTATGTTTTGTGTACTGCTTCTAGGTGGTAATAGAACCAACATATTTGTTTCTCAGTTGTCAAGGAAGATGAAAACTGTGCGCCTGTTAAGGAAAATATTTCTGGGGAGTCCATATGGTCTTGTTCAGTTCACACATTTCAAACTTAATTTCCTTTTACTCCCATGAGCCAATATACTCATAATTGCAGGCACTCAGTAGGGTGCTTAGGAAGAGTAACACTGCCTGTGCAAAAGCTCTCAACAGCTTTTCACTTATGCATGTTTAAACCTATCATGTGTATATTTAGTCCCCTACAGTTACATCTGTGCCATTGTATTACTGAGTTATGTACCTTTTGAGGACACTCATCAAGATTAATGTAGACCTCCTACTATGGAATGATCCTTTCCAAAAGGCTCTTTTAAGGTACTAGTCCTTAAGTTTAATTTTTCAAGTATAATTCCACATTTTGTTGTCCGGTTTGCTACTAGACAGTTTAGGGGTTTTAGAGGCCTAATCAGCTGGAGTGACTTACATTCACATACAGGGTATAATTTCTGATTTTAAAAATAATTTTCTTTTTACATTATTCACCTTACTCTAGGATGTATAAGTGATTCTATCTATCTGCCTGAATAATCTTCAGCGGAATAGTAATTAATTTTTCATCTTGCAAATGCTGCTCAATTGTAGCTGGTTTAGTTTCTCAATTCCTTTTAACCAAGCTTGTGTTATGAACTGAAGGCCATTGAATTACAGGCAGTTTACATGTGAAAAAAAATTGAATGGAAAATTATTTGTCCGTATTAATATTGTACTCTCTTAATAAGAGAGAGTTTTACATAATTCAGTTAGATTTAGTTCAGACTTTATAATTCTTATGTTGCCTTTATCATAAATAATAAGTGCTCTTCTACTTGATAACATACTTGAGTTGCATTTTTGATCAGGGAATTCTTCTACGGGACGTGGTATACAGGAAAGTATATCGAAACGTTTATTTATCTTGATAATTATTGTTATATCTGTTCTGCAGTTATTTGTATATAACCTCTGGATGACTGGGCTGGAGGATCAAGCAAGAAGCTGATTTCTTACTATTTGAAACCTATTTTTAATCTCCTTATAATTTATTTTTATTTTTTTTTCTGGCAAAAGGCTGCCATAGCAGTTATTTTTGGTATAGTAGTTGCCCTATCTTTGTCACTTATCATTTCACTTTCATTAAACTGAATATGAACACACCTAAGTCGTTAAAATTATGTCTGTCTATTAAAAAAAAAAAAGTCTTTCAAAACTATACTAACTTCTCTACAGAAACATCTAGAAACATGAGATATAAAGAGTGAAAGAAAGCTAAACTGCTCTGGAAGAAGGTATGTTTTGACAGTAAAAGTACCTAACTTTATTTTTTTTTTCCTTTCATGTACTTTCAAATTTATTTATTTATTTCAATTATTAATTGTCTGCAATTTTACAGATTCATTTATTAAAAAAACCCAACAAAACAAAACCAAAAAGAAACAAAATAAAAGCTATCATTGCAATGCTGTGAAATACAGAAAATTTCTATAAAGGCATATGCAATGCTATTCTTAAATACTTTGAAATCATGGAGTATTTAACTTAAATAATCAACTGTTATGGTTACAGGGATACAAATTTCATGGTTATCTTCATTATCAGTTACCCTGTCTGATACAGAAGTTTTGCTGTATCCTCACATCATCATACTTGCAACAGTCATTGATTAGTACTGCTTCCATCTGTTTATGACCAGATTATTTCAGAACACCTCTATTCCGATGTTACCGAAGTCACAAATATTATCATCTATTTGTTTAATTCCAGCACTTTTTATTCTCATTAGGCAAAGATCATTCTACCATATGAAAGTTCTAATAGCAGTATTCCATAAAAACTTATTTTGCTGCTTTATTTAATAATTCTTAATTTTTTTTTTTAAATAATTAAATAATTGAATACCTCCTTTGACACATTACCTTAACCATGATGGTATTCCATTGACCAGTGTAGATTTAGCAAGTTTCTTTTTAAAACCTACCTGCAAACCTAAACATTCATGTGTATCTAAGCATTTGGTAGGCGACTGACATCTTTATATTCAACAGCTCTTGTTCTGGTTTGAGAGTACCAGGATAAAATATTTCTATAGCCACACTAACCTGAAACCGGGTTAGCACCAGCTTGTTGCTGTGGCAATTACAATCGGACAGGGAGCAGCTGTTGCCTATGGGCAGGAGATGACAGCTCAGGTGACCCAAAGGGACCAATCATAGTATCACACACACACACACACCGGTTCTGTGTGTAAAATGGCTTCTAAGACAGCTCTTTTTTTGTGGCTGGTGTGTTGGCTGGATTGGGGTTTGGCTGTTTGTCATATTTCTCTGTGTTACTGCAGGTGTTCTTGCATTCTGTTTTTTTTTTTTCTGGAGAGCAACATTTTTCTTTGAGACAGTTAGTCTTCCCCTGCCTCCTCAGGTAGGACTGGTGCAGCTGGTCCAGGGATTTTTTGGACTGTCTCTGAAACCCTGGACTCAAGCACCCTGAACTGCAGCCCAGTCCAATTTGGGATTTTTCTCTTTGGAAATTAATTACCATCTGAGGAGTGTGGATTCCACATATATTTGTATCTATTTGTATCTAATTCACCATTACTATGTGTTATTTCATAAAAAAGACTCTAGTTTTTTTCCAACCTTAAAATCTTTGTTCCTTATTTTATATTCCCTTGGGAGGGTAGTGGGAGGATAACAGAGCATCTGTCACTCAGTTATTGGTTAAAACTATGACACTCTTTAAAGTGAAAGATTATAAATAATTTTTTTTTTTTTCTTTCTCATTTTGTTGCCATTAAAATTATGGGAAGTGGATCATGTTGTTTGCAAGATTACCTCCATTATAGAGAATACAGTTACAAAAAATAATCTGTGATTATAGTAATTTGAAAAGAATGATAACAATTTTTTCATGTGTAAAATGATATAGTCCAAACATTGTATTCAGTAATTTTTAATCTCTCTATCAAGAATTATTTCATTCAATGGAAAAACAGCCTGCAATTCCTTTTGTATATCTGAGGAAAGTGGTGTCTTGAATACCAACTTCATATCCATAGAAAAACCATATGGAAGAATAGTGCCAAAGAGCTCCTACAGGAAAAAAGATAGAAGCAAGTCTACTACTGCCTAACAGCGCTAAAACTTAAGGAATATATGTCTCATCTTTGTTGAGCATTAAAATCACTGGACTCAGGTTTTCTTATGGAGTCCTCCTTCATTTCTTACTCTCAAAGCTTCTCTATTTGACAAAATTATTTAGTCAGTAATCACAAGAGAAAGATGGTCTCATTAAGGCACTTGGAATGAATCCTATTTAAATATATAAAAGTGCCTTGTAGCCAAGTGTCTAACATGCAGCCTCATTAACTTCAGTTGCCTCAGACATAATAGAGAATTTGAGGAGGTCTCCTGTATCTCATATAACCGTTGAAATCACTGAGTTATCACCAACTGAGAAACACTCTTCTGCTGTTATGAGAGTGAAAAATATAATGGCAATTTGTTGCTGTTCATTTTGCCAGTTCTGTAAATCTTTCTGCCAGCCATCCAACTTACAATCAGTCCTCTGAGGCACTCTTTGTTCAAAGTCAAGAATCATAACTTTTTCAGTGTCTTTCACAATGAGTATAGGTGCAGAATATTCATGTAGTTTTCCTGCTATGACCTTATATTCTCAGGGAGATTCTTTTTTCACATGTCTCTGCAGGTTTCCTGCCTCTCTAGAGTTTATTAATATTTCTTATGCATTTTGAAATTTGCTCTCCAACTCCTTTCTGGGCCTGCCTTTTATATTTAACCTGCTAGTATTTCTTGCTCCTTTGATGCTCTTCATTTGCACACAATATCACTTTTTTGAACAATGTCATCTTGAATTAAGTATTCTCTATGACTCAGCAATTTAAGCATGCCAACTTTCGTTTGCATTTTTTTTTTAAGTCCCTAGGCTATTTTTATCTAGTTCTTCTCTTTGAAATTATGCATACAGTCTTGTATTTCTTGTCTTTTTTTGCTTCTACAAGGACACTGAATGCATGTACATTATAATTTCTATGCTAGAGCAGCTTTCTGATAGCAACATTTCAAAGAGTTTCCAACTCCGAGTTCCTACCTTTTTTGTTTCCCAACAAGCTATTTGAATTTTATTTAGCATCATCTATATGCACAATTATGGCTCTCCCCAGGGGAAAGATGCAACAGGAGTGCAAAAGAACTGCATGAAAAAGTTAATTTCCACTAATTCCAAGCCAATGGAAAAAAAAAAAAGAAAAAGACTACGTGGAATGTAAAACTCTGCTTTCTTCTATTGGTAGAATAAATGTCTCATTTAAACTTCCTTCCAAAAGCAACAATAAATCTGACAAACATACAATCTGAAAGTCTTCGCTTCAAAAAGCTGCAATTACAAAATGTATAAAACCCTCCAAATTCTTGTCTTACCTGCCTATGAGTTTTCAGCTGCCTTCCACAGAAATTAATCATATCCTTTTTGCTTTCAAAAATACTTTAAAATATATTCTCTGGAATATAATTATATACTTCTTTCCTTGAAAAAGGAAATAATTATACAAGTTTATAATTTTTATTTGGAACATAGACAATCACTGTTTCTGTTCACAGCCTCTATAAGTGTACCTGCAAAATCTCAAGCACATTCTTGTTCCCTCTGGGTCAGACAGCTCCAATGCTCAGTTCAGTATCCCCTGACACTTGACAGGGTGTTGTACCTGCCATGATGGGGAAGGATAAGTACAGTGAGAAAGAGTAATGACTTGGCACTCTTGGAACACTGGAACAACTGCCTGGACCTGTAGTTGTTAGTTTTCTATTTCTGATGTCAGAACAATGTTTAATAATTTTAATTTAGTTTTTGTCCATCATAAAATGCGTTAAGGTTCTGGCAATCTACATAGTTAATACAGTCAATACAATTAAGCCTGAGTGAAATACAGGCAATGTGAGTAGGATGGAAAGGGAAAAGGGGAAACCTCACTTGCCAGGTAAGCAAGATCCAACACTGATAACAATCTTATCCACTAATGGGAAGTGTGGGGGAAGCTGGAAGTGGAGAACTTGAGAAGTTAAGCCTGGGAAGAATGGAAGATGGACAGAAGGTGGGGTTTAATTTTTTACTTTGTTTTTCAGTGTTTTACTCTATTTTTAATTAACATAAATTCATCTTCCCCAAGCCAAGTCTGCTTCACCTATGACAGTAATTGGTAAGAGAACTCCTCCTCTATATCTCAGCCAATGGGTTTTGCATCTTATTTTCAGCCCCTCATCTTTTTATGGAGGGGGAGTGAGAAAGTGGCTGAGTAACTGTCTGCCAGCAGCCAACCCATCATGAAGAGGAAAAAAAAAAGACAAAAAGCTAACAGTATGACTTAGGAGGTCACAAAGTATTTTAAATTGTGTTATCAAGATCCGATTATTTGGATAGGCATGTGTCTATTTAATAAGTTCATATAACATCTTAGATTCACAAATTATCTAATGACATCCCAGCCTGCATCAGAATTACTGTGACCAGCAGGAACAGGGAAGTGATTGTGCCCCTGTACTCAGCATTGGTGAGGCCACATCTCAAGTACTGTGTTCAGTTTTTGGCCCCTCCCTACAAGAAGGACACTGAGGTGCTGGAGTATGTCCACTGGAGAGCAACCAAGATGGTGAAGGGTCTAGAGAACAAGTCCTATAAGGAGAGGCAGAGGGAACTGGGATTGTTTAGTTTAAAGAAGAGGAGGCTGAGGGGACGCCTTGTTGCTCTCTACACCTGCCTGAAATGAGACTGCAGTGAGGTGGGTGTTAGACTCTTTTCGTAGTAAATAATGGTAGGACTAGAGGAAATGGCCTGAAATTGCACCAGGGGAGGTTTAGACTAGATATTAGGAAGATATTAGTAATAATTTATTTACTGAAAGAGTGGTCAAGCACTGGAATGGGATTCCCGGGAAGATACATGAGGGTATTAAAAAATGTGTAGGTGTGGGACTTTGGGACATGCTCTCATGGGCATGGTGGTTTTTTTTTTCTGGGTTGACAATTGGACTTGGTATTTTCTGGACTATGACAATTCCGTGATTCTCTGTCATTTTTCATAGGAAGGTTGTTTCAATTTAGAGATAGCTAACTAGCTCCCCAAAAGCATCAGCATGTCCAATTACATTCCTAGCCATGAACTAGAAACTATATGTACTAGCTTACTGTCCTTACCACACTTTCATCTCTAATTACATCATTTCTTATGCAGTACATTATCACATCAGAGGGAAAGGCCATGTTGTTAGACCTTCACCCACAGACATATTACATGATGTATAGTTAATTTCCAAATGAGGATATAAATAAATAAATAAGTCCTTGTGCTGCACAGAATAAAATAGTACTTAAGACTATGAGACCTTAAATACTGCAGGAAAAAGAACAACCTCATCACTAGGTAGTGAAAATGTTGTTTAACAAAAGTTGATTACAGCTTTCATATTTGTACAGATTCCACCTATATTGAGAATTATATCTAAGAGAAAAGAGACTTCAACAATTATCTGTTTTATTATATTTGTTCTTGCTTTATTTTATTGTGTTCTACAGCTCTGTTGTTATAAAAGAATATTACATAGAAAACCTGATCTAAAACTGGTGAACACTTTTTCTATCATCAGTCACTCTGCCATTCAGCAAACCATTTAAGAATATAGTGAGATGTCACCATCCCTGGATCAAGTTTCTAACCCTGATCAACCTGCAAAAGAATAAAAGCATGTGAATAGATAGTAATACCTTTTACCAGAAATGAAGAGAACACATATTTAATATCTCTTTAGTCACACTGACGTACAAGAAAAAAACCCAGCTGCCTCACTGAATCATGCCCCAAAATATCTCTGACAGTTTGAGATTTCCCACAGTTTTGTAAATTGCATTTTATCTTACTCATGCCTGCAGTTAAACATATAAGTAAGGACTTATATGTCAGTATCTAAATTGAAGTAGCATGTTTTTAAATTTCCTTCTAGCATTTGCCAAACCAATTGTACTTTTTGATTCAGCAAAGCATCACTGTTCACAATGGGGGTTTCTAACTATAATGTTTCAATGTTTAAAGGACCTTAGGGCTAAAACAGTGTTTAGTATACTTGGAATATAGCCAAATGTTTCTAGCTTGCAAAAATAACTGAAGAGTTTGCATTTCTGGAAAGTTCACAAAATGGCCAAAAAAATAAATGTATAGAAAAAGCAATTGGGAATTGAGGGGAACAGCTTTCAATGATTTAGCCTTGCAAGAATTGAAAATGGCAGTAACCATTAATCACTCTGGGGAAAAAAGGAAGATCTGATTTGAATGCCATTTTAATATCAGTAAGCTAATAAGAAGCTAAGTAAGTAATATCTTTATAATTGTTTTCCTGGCATTCTTTCCTGGCATTTTTTTAATAGTAGGTGTTGCTTATACCTGTTATTCAATATCTCAACATTGACATCTTTTGCAGAAGTGTATATCCAATTACTAAAAAAAAGCCCACCAAAACTATTTATTTCCAATTTAAACTGTAACAAGAGTTTTATGGCTATGTTTTTGAATACACTCTCAAGCATCCACACAAAAACATGCCCATTTATTCTGCTATAAAACACTACTGCTTGGACAACAATATTTGCACATATTACACATGCAGCTGTCAGGTTCTTGTTCTAAGTTAGAGATGTTTGAACAGATGTATGTGAATTTTTTATTACACACAAGCTTGAAAATGAAACTAAATTTTATGCTCTAAATTCCTATTCACTGTAATGATTAAATACTTTCTGATTTAAGGGCCAGCTAACTGTTGTTCCATAATATCCTTAAAAGTATTATCAAATAAAGGCACCGATCAAGTATTGCATTTCTTTAACAAAACGTGCAATGTTTTAGTAAATGAGGCAATATGTATTCTTAAGCTGTTGAATTAATAATACAATACAGGTCAAAACAGTAGTCAGAAAATACATTAATTTTTAAATTTCCAACCTATGCAAGTTGAGGTTGTTTAGTCTAGAGAAGAAGAGGCTCAGGAGGCTCAACTTTATTGCTCAAGCAGTTACAGATTGGGTGGAGAATGGATTGAGAACAACCCTGAGGAAAAGGACTTGGTGGTGATGGTTGATGAAAAGCTCAGCATGAGCCAACCATGTGCACTTGCAGCCCAGAAAGCCAACTGTATCCTGAGGTACATCAAAAGAAGTGTGACCAGGTCAAGGGAGGTGATCCTTCCCCTCTACTCTGCTCTCGTGACATCCTACCTGGAGTACTGTATCCACTTCTGGAGCCCCCAATACGTGAAGGGCATGGAGCTGTTGGAGCAAGTCCAGAGGAGGTCCATGAAGATGATTAAAGGGTTGGGGCACCTCTCATATGAAGACAGATTCAGAGAGCTGGTGTTGTTCAGCCTGGGAGAAGGAAAGTCTCTGGGGAGACCACACACCAGCCTTCCAGTATCTCAGTGAGCCTAGAGGAAAGCTGGACAAGGTCGTTTTACAGGGGAATGGAGTGATATGATGAGGGGGGATGGTTTCACATTGAAAGAGGACAGACTTCAGTTAGATCCTAGGAAGAAATTCTTTAGTATGAGGGTGATGAGACTGTGGAACAGGATGCCCAGAGACGTTGTGGATGTCCCTTCCCTGAAAAAGTTCAAGGATAGATTGGACAGGACTGAGCAACCTGGTCTAGTGGGAGGTGTCCCTGTCCTTGCCAGGGTGGGTTGGAAGTAGAGGATCTTTAAATTCTCTTCCAACCCAACCCATTCTAGGTTTCTATACTTGCCTAAAACTACCTGAAAGGAGGTTGTAGTGAGTTGGGTGTTGGTCTCTTCTACCAAGGAACAAGTGATGGGATGAGAGGAAATGGCCTCAAGTTGTACCAGGGGAGCTTTAGATTCAATATTTGGAAAAATGTACTTACTGAAAGTTTGTCAAGCATTGTAACAGGCTGCCCAGAGAAGTAGTTAAATCACCATGCCTGGAAGTATTTAAAAGGTGTGTAGATGTGGTGCTTAGGATCCTGGTTTAGTAGTGAGCTTGGCATTGTTCTAGGTTAATGGTTATGCACTGGACGATCTTAAAGGTCTTTTCCAACTGAAATGATTCTATGTCTCTAAGTATGCACTTGGCTCCTTTCAATACCATATCCTATACTTTTTTTGAACTTCTACTCCATTCTCAAAGTGAAAGAATCTCACTATTTGTATACATCATATTTGTGAGCTTCATTTTTTTCATTTTTTAATGTGGAGCCTGAGGTGTTATTTATTTCAGAAAGTTCAATCTTGCTCTGAAAGCAGAGTTAATTATTTCCTTATCAGTATTTCTTTTTTTTTTGTCATGTTCACTGAGGTAACTTGCTGGCAGGCTATTCAGAGGACATCCATCATCAGACCCCATAGCCATTTTAAAGATGGAGAGCTGATGCACAGAATAATGCCAAATTCTCTGCCTTAATTTTGTTTTATTTCTTGATTTACAGTCTTTTATTTTGTTGACTACATTTCTGACTACTTGTCATGCAAGAAGCTGGTTAACAGTGGTTACAGTAAGATCTATCAAATTTACATGATTCTCAGAACTGCTGAGAATGTGCTGATATACTTGTACTGTACTCCACTGGGAGCAAGGTGTGCTCAGAATCTCTGAAAATTAAGTAATTTAAAATTGATCTGGATGTTTAATATTGTCTAATACAAGAACACTCTAGACCCAATACTACAATAAAAACTTAGACTATGAAGGAAAACATTTGACATCTGGGACTAGGGTTTAGAAAAGTGTTGAAAATTGATTGAGCTGAAAGAGAGAGGTTTATTCATGGTTGCTTTTCTTCTTCTACCTATGCTGTCTTTATTCATTTTGTACCTACTGGTATATTCCAGATTAAGTGTTTCACATCATAGAATAGCAGGACATGGAAAAAAAACAATCAAAAAATAGAAATTAATATTCTTCAATTGTAAATTAGAATACAGAAATTGTTTTTCATTTGCAGTGTCTAAGACTTGTATTATTACTTAATTTAATCTCGTGACTATATTAAGATCAGGTGAAAAATCCTATATTACTAGCAAAAATTCAGTGTTTCTAGGTCAGATTTCTAAAAAATAAAACCCTTAAACCCTCACAGAAAAAAGCTGCTTTGATACTAGCTGCTCAGAAGTACACTCTAGTCTAAAGTTTCAGTTGTTAGTATTTATGTATTATTTTAGTTGTGTGGATTTGAGATTTTAATTTTGTAGTTATTTATTTCACTGGAAGGTGTCATGTTTTAAACAAGCAGTGAAATACATGTTTATTCACTAAGTTTGCTCATGACACCTTCTTCATAATTATACCTTTTTGAGTTTGTGATTTTGTAAAGATATGATTCCTGACAGGTTTCAGTGCTACTACCCACAATGATGCAATTTGCTAAATCATGCCTCACTTCATTATATAGAACTTACAGGCATTTCTCTGCTCCTGTTTCTGTCTTTTTTTCTGGTGATCTGTGATCTTTTCCGTGGCCCTTTTTATCAACTCAGATTGTTACGCATTTCCAGCTTTGATCTATGCAAGATGCAATTTGGCTGAGTTGCTTGATGTTAACATTCACTTTTCTGAGACAAAATCTCTGAAGTGCTTGTCCAGATTATTTTTTTTTTTCCTTTTAAAGCATATTAATGTATATGCTGTAACTGCAAAACAGATTTCCTTCAAAATTTTTATATCTATGCAGCTTTTGAAATGGCAAATGTCTTTACTTTTCAAACCTTTCTTTCCTATTGAGCTTCCTCTCTCACACTTTCCCTTACAAAGTCTTTTTTGCCTTCAGAAAATTCTAAAATGCATTCCTGTACTGCCTTTCAAAGTATAAGAAGCTAACTTGTTTGCTTAGAATAAACTGCTGTTTACTGTTTCTTTCTGACGATGTTTGACAGTGACATCAGGGAGTCTGAGATAGTCATGTTTAGTATATCAGTAAATATAAAATACATAATCCTTTAGTCCTTTTTCTGTTCCATCAGGGTATACTCAGTTGTTCTGATTGAAAAGTCATAATCCTTCCATAGTTCTATAACCTGAGTGCCTTTAAGAAAAACATCTTATATTAAACCAAGATGCTATGTGCTTAGTGTTTTCTAAATGCAGTTAAGGTCCAGGACACGTGTCAAATTAATAGATTCTGGTCTAGTTCCTTATGTTCTGTACTAGAAGAAATACTGAGGACAGAACGAATAGTAACAATCTCACACAGCAATTCTTTAAATTGTTTCTTGGCCTTTATCTATTTAAGCCATCTTTAAATGGCACAGTACTTTATTTCCTGTGCTTATTCAGTTACTTCTCTCTCCATTCATGCATATTAATATAGTTGCTAACTAGTGCAAACTAATGAGGGATTTTAATATGGCAATCACCTGTCAAGAACAGGGCAAAATCAAATTTCTTTGGGTTGCATACTAAACTTCAGACCCTACCTCTTACTAAAAATGTGATAACTTATCATAAAAGGGAATGTGCTTCTATTCTAGTGCACTTTTGGTGAGATACCCTGCACTACTTCTAGAGGTCGTCGGGGCCAATGCCCTGGTGAGGGCCAATTACACAATCAGATTCAACTTCAGAGTAAGACCGGGTTACACATACCTAGCCAATTTTTTAGTATATCCATGGCTGGTGTTTGTACTATGTCAGTGTTCTAGTGTTTGAACACTCCTGCTGTAGCAATTCTTTTCCTTCCCTAATATCTAGTTAGAATTTATCTTTCTGAAACTTTTGTCTGTTGCTTCACATTCTTACTCTGTGCATCTCTGGGAGAAGTCTGGCTCCAGATTCTTTATGACCTTCATTTGATATTTGAGGAACATGTTAGATTAAGACCTAAGACCCAGAAAAAAAAAACTGTAAAAAAACCTAAACAGCTAGTTTTGTGTGTCCAAACTGATTCTGTTTAAAGCATATTCAGTTTTTATATCGACATGCTTTATATTTTGATTATTCTATAAAACATTATTACATGGTAACTAGAATGTTGGGGGAGGATTTGTAAAATAGAGAAGCGTGTGTAAGAAGTATGTAATTTCTAATGTAAAAAAGAAGTATCTGGAGGATTTTAAGAAAATGTAAGATCATGTTTGGTATTAAGAAAACCATAACTCTATCGACTTTCTTTCTAACACAGAAAAGTAAGTCCTGGTCCAACTCTGGAGAAATACTTTATAAAAATAAAATTGAAATAAAAGCCTGTGAAACAACATGTCCTTTCTGGTTAAAGTCTTAAGAATTGATGAGTCTTCACCGTTTCACAAGAGTGATTTAGAATCTAAAGTTGATTGTGTATCTTACCTTATGTGCAGATAAAATATTTACTGTCTTTCTTCCAGCCATCTAAGAAACCATCATGTTTCAAAACTACCCTATAAGTGTAACATCATACTTTCTGTATGAGTAACAAGATATGCACAAGTTGTACAGCATTCTGAGCTACAATACTTGAAATCTTCTGTCATCTAAAAATGCAACCTTGCATTACTGAGTTATGCATCTTACTGTTGCATAATAGGTAAAGGTCATTAAATTTATGAAGAAATCAAAGACTAAACAAGACACTGTATAAAATGTACTGTTTATTAAGTGGGTTTTTGTTCCAACTAATCAACTGTAGCGCTACTTTTTTAAATTATCACATTGACTGTCCTTGTAGAACTTCAGAAGATTATACATCCACTAACTGAAAACTTACACCATAAATATGTTTGCTGCAATGCACCAGTAAGGGAATTCCAATAACTGCAACCCTCATCAGTTCATTAACATATCCCCTCTGGGAATTCAGACCTTGTTCCTGATACTACAAAAACTAAAGGTCTAGAGGCTATCTCTAGAAAGTCTCCAGACTATTCATTTTTCAGAGAAAGTTGTTCTGCAGGTAAACTGTTCAGAGAGGGGCACAAATTAAAAATGGAAGCAGAAGCTTCATTTCTAGGAAGAGCAGTAATCAGAAGCTAAGACAATACAGATTTCCCAGATCAATCTCCTGTTCTTCACTTTACTGATCATGCATTATCAGTCTTCTTTTGCAAAAGGACTCTATTCTCCCAGTTTTGAATCTAAAGTAAATTGGTAAAAACTGGATGCATCAGTCTAACTATATTAATATGGAGGAAAACAATCCTTAAAAGCTATCTTATTTTTTGTCTATAAAACCTCTTTCTGCAGTGCTTTCTGTGCTGCTTTGCAGATCTGCAAATCTGATAGACTTTCAAGAGTTCCTGCCAAAAAGACAAACAGAGGCCAAAACACATTCAATTTTACAAAATAAAGTGCATACGTCTTATGTGCAGACAATCTCTGTAGTGTTATCTTCTACTTGGTGGAGAGTATCTTGGTAAAAAATCTATACCTTATCTTATGCGTGACCTGCAGTGGATGAACATTGACCTTATATATATCCCCAGTGATAAATGATAATTTCCTCTGTGAATGTTTCCAAACAGCAAGCATTATCAATTTTTAAAGTATCTTTACAGGTACAAATCACTGCAGGAAGAGCAAAATCGTGCCAGCTCATCTGTATTTTGTGACACTTCATCCCTTGGGAAAATTTATAACCATGGTAGTCTTCTTGGGGAACTAATAAATAAATATATATTATATATATATATATTTATAAATAAATTAACAAGGTTTAATAGCTACACTACCTAAGTGAGGTAAATTTGGCAATAATTTATTGTTGTGTGTTACAGAACTACTCTAGGAAAGCAGATCAATAGAATTTTAGATACTGCAGAGCGCTACTGTAATGGTATGATACTGATCAAACAAGACTTCACAGAGGCTTAGGCACGGACCTTGTATTTGTTTCTTCCACAAGTTACTGTAGGATTTTAATGGTATTTATCTGATTAACAGTAGAGAGCTAGAGCTCATTTTGTAATATCACAGCTTGTCTGGAATTCTCCACAGCAGTTCATCCCCCGTCTCTCCAAACACAAGCATATTCCTGACTTTTCTGTCCAATTCAGACAGTTTCCAGTTTGAAAGGAAAAATTATTATTGTATATGCAACTCTCATCCCTCAAAGTCCAACCACTGCTCCTAAAATGCCATGTTGTAGATGCCTGCTACAGTGTTTTGTTATGTGTAGCTAGTTGAAGGAGTTGGGACACAAGAAGTGGATTTGCTCTTGTTGAACTGCCACTGAGAAACAATGGAAATTGTAAAGAGATCTGAGAGGTTTTACTTTATTTAAAGTGTTCAGGTAAAGAACTGAGAGTTCTATAATCTGAAAATGGAGAAGGAAAATGAAGGTGAAAATACATGGGAAAAAAGGGCTAGTTTTTTTTTCGGGAAGGCATTGAGGAAAAAGCAGGCAGGCATGTACAGATTTAGTCTCTGCCCCCCCTCCCTGAAGGAGCCCTGCAGGAGTGATCATCTGGCTCATTCAAAGGGGTGAGGAGGCTCTGCAGGACTGGTTGGAAGTGGCAAATGTAACTGTATTTGCCAGAACAGTAACAATGGCCAAGGCAGGTTTAAGAGTATCCTCATTTGGGCTAATAAAACCAAGCAAATTTTGAAGGCATATGTCAAGCATAAGACAACCAGCTCTCCATGATGGAGAGTCGAGAAGTTCAGGGGAGAGGCTGAACAGGAGGGGCCTGAGGAGTATTCCATACTTCCCTCTCTGAAGCACAGCTCTGGAGGATATAGAGCACAACTTGTTATGTGTGTACAGGTAGCTCTGGAGTATGGTGCCCATGATGAGTCCCTGTGTAAAGTGGCTTTATGGCACCCGCACCTTTCTGGTAGCCACATGTTTCAAACCAGCAATGGAAGAACAAAGGACAAGCGAGAAAGTTGCCAGAGTGTGGAGAGGAAACAGACAGGAAAAATGTGTGAAACCAGCCTGAAACCCACTTGGTTTGGCATTTCTCTGCATGCACATTCAAACAAGTTGGCTGCAGACAACACTGGTATTATTTAAAGGCAGGCCTTCTGTTGTTTTGGGAGAAGTGGTTGGAAATTACACTCAGAGTGAAGCCAGGAACAATGCAGTCAGGCAAGCACAGCAAAGTTGGGAAATCTTTTTCATTTTTGTCTGCATAGGTTATTTGAAACCCTTAAACCTTTGTTTTGGTGCATAAAAACACTAAAAATTGCAATATATTTTTTCAGAATTTTCATTTTTTTCTGCCATTTTTCTTATCACGTAGGTAAGTATTTATAAAATTTAGGTTTCTCTTTTGTGTGTAGGATAATAATGTGTGATATTGGCAGTTCTGGGGAGTGCGTGTCATTGATTTATTCTATTTCCAGAAAGGAAAAGCTACAAGCCACTGAATTTGTACCAAAAAGGAAAATATTTTTATCATGGATTTTTAAGTATTTATTTTTTATCCCACAGCAATTTACTTTTTATTTAATTAGACAATGAATTAGAAGGTATTCTTGCAAGGAGCACACTCAATTAATAGACTAACATTCATAAAGTATTCTGACATAACTACATAATCATATAAGAATCAAATATGATATCACAGGATCACCATAGTTGGAAAGGGCCTCTAAGATCACTGAGTCCAACTATTCATGACCCCCCAGAAAAAAACCCAAAACCAAAAAAGCAGCAAAACAAAAAAAACCCTTGGCAACTAAATACATCCTGAAGTATCAAAACCACATGGCTTTTGAACACCTCCAGGGGTGGTGACTCAACCACCTCCCTGGGCAGATTGTTCCAGTGCCTGACCACTCTTTCAGTATAGAAATTCTTCCCAATATCCAATCTAATCACCCCCTGCCACAACTTCAGTCCATTTCCACTGGTCCTATACATACTTGGGAGAAGAGGCCAACACCTGCCTCATTGCAACCTCCTTTTAGGTAGTTGTAGAGGGCACTGAGATCTCCTCTCAGCCTCATTTTCAGACTAAACAACCCCAGGTCCCTCAGCTACTCCTAATTTATTTGAACTACTAAGATTATTACAAGTTTCATCCCAAATAGCAGTACTTTTAATTGTAAAACACTAATATTCGGAAATAATATTTGTCTTAACAACTTAATGTATCTAAGAAGTGTTCAAAGACTTACAAATGTCTGAAACACTGGTCAAAGGATGTTCTGAATGGAACCAGGTAGAAACCAATTTTACTATTCCTTTCACAGAATGTTTCTTAATATGCATTAAACCATTAATAATCATAATAACTAGAGCAGCAAAAGAAAAAATATAAAACATGTTATATTTTATTCCACTTTGCATGGAATACAGTACCTTGAGAAATATCTTTTAATAATTGATAATCTTCTAATGCAATTTATAGACTTGATGCAAAACTAATCTTCTCTGTTAAAAGGAGGGAAAAAACCCAACAACTTAATTTACTTATCTAATGGTGTCTTATTTTCAATACTTATTAATTATTTTCCCACTTTTGAAAATGTAATTGTCTATCCAGTTTGAATATGATATGTAATCACATACTAGGAGTCTTATTTAATAAAGCTATTTTTTAAAAAACAATGAAGAGCCACATATGCATTAATTAACCTGTAAACCATGGGAAAACTGAGAAACTTGCAAGTTACAGAATCATTCAGATTGGAAAAGACCTCTAAAATCCAATACCATCATGCCAGGTAAACCATGTCCTGGAATTCCATGTCCTGGAATTCCATGTCATGAAGTGCATTGTCTATGCATTTTTTGAACACCTGCAGGGATGGAGACCACCACTTCCCTGGGCAGACTATTTCAGTGTTCCTAATATCCAATTTAAACCTCCCCTGGCAAGAGTAATCTAGCTGCTGTTCACATTTCACAACCTACCATAAGACTGAAACATAATATTTGAAGTATAACCTCATTATAATATTTAGATTATATCTTTATTATACATATCTTCATAAATTCTTACAAGTTTAATGGGAAGGAGAACAGATAATACACAAAAAGTTGTGACAAAACTGTAAATGACTACCAAGTTTCTCAGCACTCTACCTCTGTTAATAAAAAGACATCCTGTTCCAATGTTCATTTTAAAAGTCTACTCCTTTCATGGTAATTAAAATTCCAGAAACCCAGGTACCTTTCCACTCCACTTCCTGGCCCCACAGATCCCAAATTACTGGTGGAAATGAATGGTCCAGAGTGGTCCCTCAAGCCTGAAAGTCCTTTCAGCAGACCTAACTAACAAATAATTATACTATTAAATTATTTTCTTATGGTCTTTCAAAAAACAAAATTCCCCTTTACAGTTCCCCTGTAAATACCTACTATCACATTTAAGTTCCAGTTACACTTGCTGAAGCAGTAAGGGAATTAATTTTACTGCTGTTAATCTCTCACCTTTGATATTAGCATTATCAAAGCTGAGTTGGGCAAACAATAATATGATGGCAGAAAGACTAAAATCCATTTCTGAATCCATTTAACTATGAATCTCCATGAAAAAGAGGAAAGAGGGAAATCTGAATCCAAGTAATTTCCCACAGAATAGGGTCAAGGTAAGGAAGAGGAATAAATTTTGCTTGGGTGTCTACATTTCATTGCATAAGGACAGCTGCATTTTGGTATATTCAGCTACACTTTAATGAAATCAATGCAGACTTTATAATAAAAATACAATTGTCACCGTTTGACTCGGCTCCAACAACAATGCTCTCGATCCCCTCCCTCTCCCACCCAGGTAAGGAAGGAGAGAGAAAAAGAGAGAGACTTGGCTGGATTGAAATCTAAACTATATAGCTTTAATTAAACACTAATGAATGATATAAGAGAATATATACAATTATATGCAAATATGTTCAGGTATGGGCAAAAGCCTCTCACCTCCCCCCACCCCCAACAACTCCCACAGCACTCCCTTGAGATTAAGACAGTCCCGAGGAATCCTGGAGATGCTGCTGGAGAAAGCACAGAGTGATGAGGGTCAGAAGAGCTCAAACCTGGGGGTTGATGGTGATGGATGGACGAAGACCTTCCCTGACGCCGGCCATGGACGGAAGAGAAGGGAAGAAGAAGAAGGAAGGAAGTTGTCTTCTGTGATCTCTGACCTTCCTTTGAGCTTACGTAGATAGATGGAATGGAATATCTCTGGCCAGTTTTGCTGTCTGTCTAACTCAGCCTCCTACAGGGGGGTCATAGATCTCCCCGTAGTGTCTGAGCTGGCAGAGTGAAGGCATGACCTTGAAGGCCCAGCAGTTACAAAAACATTCCAGTGTCTTATCAGCCTAGCAGAACACAGAGTTGCTAGTTAAAAGAAAGATTACTGAAGGAAAAAAAAATCAGTAAAAGGAAAATTGGCTTCATCCTGGCTCAAACCTGGACACAGGCAGAACCGGCTGTCTAACGACTGACAGTACAGCTGTGCATAGGAAGTTGCCCAGACAGGAAGTGATGGCCGTAAGTCAGTTAGCATCCTCTTATAAGAAGCAGGAACTCAGTAGGCTGTGAAAACAAGTTGAAGAGCAGTTTACTAAGAGAAAAAAAGTAAGCAGCCTGGGCTGTAATCTGCACAGAGTATTAGTGGAACAGTATTGTTATTAGGGAAGAATATCCTAACAGGAAGTGACTGGCCACTAGAATGATGAGGCATTTAATGATTGATTGGTCTTTCTCATTATTTTAGGTGTGAGGGTGACAGAGTACATATATCAATGTCATGTATGCATAAGAATTTTATGATACAGTATGGTTATACAATAACGAGCCCTTCTGGGCACATTAAAGAACCCAGAACTGGTGCATTCAAGATAGCATTGCATGCTCACTGAGAAGGAGTAATTATGAATTAAAAGAAAATTACAAGTCTGGTGTTCCTAATAATGTGATTTACAAGGTTTTGCCAGCATTTTAGCTTGGGTTGATAAAGCTTAGCAGCATTCCGAAATCAACTAATATTTCTGCAAACTGGCCACGATTTGTCCATCTCTGGTGTACATGCCTCTGTGCCTGAGTGTGTACATACAAGTTATAATAGGTTTGCATTTCTCCATAGGTCTTTATCTTTTTGAAAGACTATTTTAATGCTTAAACATAATTGAAATTGAACTGGAGCAGGACATCAGCTTTGACAAGATTTCAGTCAGAAATTCAGTGCCAAATACTCCCAGTGATGTTTGTAAACAATTACCATCTCTATTGATAATTTTTTAAATACAAATTGAGGATAGTATGTAATCAACATTTCCTCCAGTGGTATTTTGGTATTTTTCTTAATTGTCTACAAAATAATGTTTAAAAATTAACTTATTTTCCATTACTTTTCTATCCCTCTTTCTCTTTTATTTTATTCTCAAAAAGCAGGAAAATTATTATATTGTCTACATGTGTTTAAAAAAAATTATGGATAATTTTTTCTCAGACTGTAACCCATCTATTTTCCTGTTTGCCAATTAGTGACATCATCCAGAATTATAATATTTTTAACTTTTAGGAATATATAAAAATAAATTGAGCTTAAATAACCTCATCTCCCTATAAAGTAATTTTAGTAGGTATATGCTATTAGTACCAAGTATAAAACCCTCAAAATCCAAACAAAATAACCAAACAAAAAACTGCCCACCCTTTATTAGCAGATCATACTTACTGGTCTTAAATTGCTACCACACTGTTTTAAGCAACAAAACTTGCTTCTGTAAGCAGCATTTTTTCTTACTGTGAAAAAAGATCTGCCCTAGCTATAATCCTACTGGAAATGCCCTCAGCTCTGAAAAAACTAAAAAGTATATAACTTTCATATTAGAGAGAAAAAGTAGCCTTTTTTTTGCTACCTGAGAGAGGGTTTGTTTTGGGGTTTTTTTGTGGTTTATTTTTTTTTAGTGGTTCATCTGGATATTTCCTTTTTTTTTTTTTCTTTTTTTTTTCTAATGATGCATTCGCTGTGAAGTAATGAAACTGCTGAGTTAGGTGATGACAGCCTGAACAATGATTGCTGTCAAAGAAAGAAAACCTTTATCTCCAAACTTCTGAAATATTAAAGCAGAGAAAGTCAACAATTTTTTTTTTATTTTTTTTTTTTTAAATAGCCTTCCAGCAGCATTTCCTTTTATTTGTTTTCATTACACAAAAGGAAGCAAAAATGTGTGTTTATCACAATTCTTTTATTTTCTTTTACTTTTTTTCCTTCTGATGAAAGATTTCCTCTATGTTGTGTGAAATAATCTCTGAATTAGAACTTCACAATGATAGACAATGTACTTCTAGGACTTCTTAATAATGGGCATCCAAATCTTTACTGAAAATCTGGATATAGAAAAGGATTCTGTATTCTTTTATAGTAAAGTAATTAAAACAAATTAAAAGTTTTAAAACTGAAAATACTAAACAAAAAATAACAATTCTATACACAAATATACAGGCAGATAGAAACGTGTATGCAAAAATATGTATTTGAAAAGTGAAAGACAGATCAGTTTCAACACAGTTAATAACCAGATAAAGGTACAATAGAAAGGATAATATGAGATTACTTAAATAGTTTCAAACAAAAATGGGTAAGGTGTCTGAAGATTAAGTTCTGCTCATTATTAATAATTAATATTAAAGATGTAAATGTTTCTGAGCAAATCTTGACACAAATTCCTTTACAGCATGTGCATACCAGACTAGGTTTTATTTCTAGAAATATCTTGGCATATTTCTTTAAAGACGGTTTTGATTATAAATTTAATGAAGTGTTTCTTTACATGTGAACAGTTATAAAGAAAGTAATGAAAACTTCCAAAAGGCTTTTCTTAGGTATGCTAGAGTTTTGTGTTGTAGCCTTGTTAAAAGTTTGTTAAATATTTCAGAACACTGACACTTGTGAGAAAAGAAATTACAGGTTTTTTAATAAGTTTGAAAATAGTTTTATAAAAGTATTTCAAAAGGAGCAAAAATAAAAGTAAATTACAATTTCATTTTTAAAAACTTCAAAATTTAATTTTAATAAATTACTGAAGGATTCAGGCAGAGAGAGTTAAGATTTCATGGTATTCTATGGGAAAAAAGTGTGATTTCCACACAGCTTCAATTTATTTTTGCCTATCATACTTACAATAACTCAGGAATATATTTTTGCTGTTTGCCTCAGAGATACAGCTAGTATAAATAAGAAAGGAGTAATAAGTTATTTTATTATAATATATTATAATTATAAAATTTATGTATGTCCTTTTTTTGCCTGTTGTCAAATCTAATCCCTAAGTTATTCACACCTACTTCTTTCACCTTTATTGTTATCTATTATTCTCCTTATTATTTACATATTAAAGTGAAATGTTATGGAACTTCTTGATAAAGCTGTGTTGCATTCTTTAGAAGCTGTCATGATTTTTAAAGATGCCTTAGTCCATACCCCAAGGATACGATAAAAAATAAAGTAGATTTCTGCAAAACACATGAGGAGAATTTGTCAAGTAAAACATTACATTGCTACTCAGTTTTTGAATAATCTTATTTTAATTGGAAGCTTTTATTTGCAAAAAAAAGATGTATGTTTTGTTTTGTTTTAATTTGCTTAGTTTAAGACTTTTTTCTTTATTCTGATATGAGAACTGATAGGCAGAAAATAGATATCATTGCCTTTCACCAAAATTCTCATCCATTAGTCAAAAAAGATTCTTATTCAGACTGTTCTTCTTTATGGTATTTTGAAATTTGCTCAATATTTCTTTCTTATACCATACAATGTATTTGCTTTTGCCCAATGTGGTATTGAATACATTTTGGATTATCTGTTCATTCACTTCAAACCAGCAGGAAAGGAGGTGACATGTTGGTCAGTCTAATGAATGGAGACACAGTTGAATATGTTTATTCTAACCTAATCTCTGTCCTGGGCTATTAAGTAAATATTTGAGTACGTACAAAGTTTGAAATTATAAAGTATGGAAATGAGAACAAATATTTGACAGTGAAATCAGAACTAGAAAAAAATAGCTTTGTCAAGGATTCATCTTCATTTAAATATAAAAATTGCAATATTAATAATTATTATATATACAAATATGAAGATATTTTACCTGCATTTTTACTCTTTTTTTTTTTTTTTTTTTTTTTTTTTTTTTTAAGAGGAAGATGGCTTAAGAGAGCTAGGATAAAATTTAGGTCTCTTGAAACTTTTAGGACTATTGTTATTCATTTTAAGAAGGCTAACATTTCAGTTATTATGACTGCTTTATTCAGGGCCTTGTGACTGTATAATACATTTATTGAATAACACATTATGACATCTAGCATAGACAGTAATCTGTTTTTAATCCTTTTGCACTATCAGCTATCATGCCCTGTTTAGATTCTGTGAATTTTGTATTCTCTGCCCTAATAATATTGATGGAATGATTTAGAGCTATTTAAAATAAAAAAATGCCAGAAGTTGTAAGGTCAACAGAGAAGTTTACTTAAAGAAATATGATTCTATGCTAATCCAATTGATGATTCTATGCTAAACCAATTTGTGGTGATTAATATTGCTAGGCTAAGTGATTTTCCATCATTTTAACACAATTAATAACCACGTATCTGATCTAAAGCATACGTTCCAAAGAAAGCTTTGTGATATTTTTACATTGATTTGATGGATTTGGATGATGTGCTACAATTTAACATATAAGTGACATATAAATTCAGATGGGTTATGAATATCATAGAGTAAAAGGAAGTGAGTGCTTTAGTCAATTTATATTAATAATTAAGTACCACTAGTGTTATCTACATTAGTAGATTGCCTCAGAAACAGCGGATTTCTTTCAAAAGCTGCTTTTTCATGTAAGACTATGAAATTCTGAACAGGCACAACCTGTTCTGAAACCAAAGCGTAATGAAAAATACAGAGCAATCGATGTTAGGATTTATTTTCTTAAAGCTTGGTCTAAAATGTATATGTGTTTTTAGAATTTTGTAGTCAAAATAGTAAATAATTTCTGTTCCCTCTGAAATACTGCACTCTGCATCTCTTGAGGTTTAACTGGGGAAACAATCCATACATTACTGAAATAGTATTGAGACTATTTCATTTGCTTTATGGGCAAGATCAAAAGGTTTAGTTCGATTTAAATTAAAAAATATAGATCTTCACCAACCTAAAAACAATTTTAGGGGAACAAAATGCATCCAAGGACTTATTTTTTAATCATACACAGCAACACAGCTAACATCTGATTGTCTCTAGAGGCTCTCCAGACATTTTTGCACAACAGAAGAGTTCTAGAAACATGTACCTTATCCTGTTATTCATTGCTGTCTACAGTCAATTGATTACAGCGCTCAATTTTGATTCCACAACATCACAGGAGAAAAGAACCAGAGGGTAACATAAATCATTCAAAACCACTGATATGGGTAAGCTAAAATCAGAAACACATTTAATATAATTAATGCAATAAAGGAAAATAAGTATTCTAATGTTTACTTCTCCAAAAAAATAATTTAGTTCAGCAGAAAGCCTTCTATAGTGATGGGATTTCTGCTAGACATTATGTGTTTCCTGACATAGCCATTCAAGGGCAGATACCTGCAGATACTAATAATGACTGATACAGATTAACTACTTGTGGATGGAATATAAATACATGCTCAGCATGCAAACAACCAGTGCCAACTGACTGTAAATAATCAAGAGATTCAAATGACTTCCAGACTGCTAATAAGTAAAAGGATACTGTTTCTGTAGAGTCCGTTATTCAGGGTGATGCAGATGACTAATATAGATAAGATAGAAATAAAGATAAAGCAATGAAACTTATATACATAAATCATACAATATAACTGGAACATCCCACACACACTCCAAAACAAAACAAACAAACAAAAAAAGAAGCAAAAGCAACAACAACAACAACAAAACAACCAAAAAACAACAAAACAAAACAAACCCACCAAAACCACCCACAACACACATACACAAAAAACGCACTAGTCAGTGATTTATTTTTTTTTACAAGTGCTAGCTTTTAATAGAAGGTGCAGCCTGATTAACACAGGATACCAGATAGTCAAGGTTTGCCTTTGATTTTATGAAAGGGTCCAAACTCTGACAATCTAACTTCTGGACGCTACTTCCCCATAACTCAGGCAGACAATTTAGCCTTTGATTCATTCTGCAAAACCAATATCCACAATTAATTGTTTCACTGAGATCTATTTCTTTATTTGTATACACACAATTGAGGCTGCTTTAGAAAAAATCCACTATGTACAGAAAACCACAGTACAATTTGTGATGCTGAGGGTTATGTTACTGAATTTTCCAATGTCAGCTTCATACAAGTAAAGAGGACTTGATGGCTTCCTCATGTATGGATGACAGAGTTTTCATCCACATCTGTTTTTCAAATCGCATGTATAGATTTTAAAATGCATAGTATTCCTTAACTTGACTAAATGAATGAAGAAATTGGTAAAAAAAAAATTTAAAAATTCAAAATTTATTTTTCTTATAATTCCTATTTAGGCTGCTATTATCCAACATTTCTGATATGCCGGTTTTAATTATCCAAAGATTAAAAACCCTATATTGATTAACATGTGGTCTTCAATTAATTTATATAACCCATATTTAATTATAAAATGATATTTCTGTCTTAATATGCTTAGAAGTGTACAGATAATTTTATGAAAGCTTTCTAAATTTTATATGCATATATAAAATAAGACAGATTTATCTATGTATGTATTTCTGTACATGAACAGTCAAAACTAGTAAGAATAAGAAAGAACTAAACCACCTCAAAACTATTAGCAGTAACTGGAAATTTTAAATCAAGCCTGTATATTTTTATTTTATGATAAGATTAACGTAATCCTAATTCTAAAAAGTGTATGAAATATATATATAGAGAGAAATTATCTGATTTTTTCTACTAATTAAAGAGAAAAATATAGATTTTACTTACAAGATCTTGTAGGCATAAGGATGCACAAGATTAGCTTGAACAGGAAAGAGATCTAATTCCTTACTTTAAAAAGGTAAATTTTCATTCATAGTTTGCAGGCAGTGCCTCAGGTCTGTAATGTTTTGAGTAGAGATTACCAGTGCTTAGAATACAATTGCACTCAAATACTTGGAAATATCATGGGGAAATTATTTTTACATAACACTGGGGTTTTTTTAAGTATGAATGTGATTTCTCACTGCTCTCATTGCAGCTGTAAGTACTTGTTGCCGTATGGTGGCCCTCCCGCTACCTGCAATTGAAACATGGATGGGAAGGCCAGGAAGGCTACCTGCCTTGAAATTTATAGAATGTGGTCGAATCAGCCAAAAAGTCATTACTATGAGTATGCCAATTAGATGCAAATCCTAGAAAACCCCATAGAGACCTAACTAAATGTTAGAGTGATTTGATTTTGCTGAGTTCAATAATATAAAATTATATTCCCTTGCCTCAATCAAGTGTGTAAAATAGACATCATTTGCACTTCCGTGTCAGAGATGGTAAACCGAGAACAATATTCAATCCCCAAGTAGTCATTCCCTCTGGGAGATTTTGTTTGTACAATTTCATCACTTCTGACCCATCTGTAATCACTGTGCAGCGTTTCACTCTGCAATCAATACTCATGGGATTTATGGAACTAAGCCTTATTAATGCCAATGGAATTTATGTAAGTTTAGTCACTAGGCACTGTTAGCTGACCAGATCCAACAACTGCTAGCCAAAGCTACGATGTTGTGTGTAATTTGAGGATAGTAATAAGAAATTCAGCATTTTTTTCTGCTTTATTCATCAGGAGCTACATATGCAATTACTAAAGTAGCATCTCAATTTAAAGAGGATATTCCTGACAACGGATAACACTCACTTTCTGAGTAATTAGTACAGTCAAAGAAAATTTTTTTCCTTTGATAACTTGGGACAATTTGGGGTCAGCAACATTATTGTCTATAACGGTAAACAGGTTTATTAAATAGATCAAAGAGAAATTTCATAATCTGCTTGATCCTTAATTACTTTCAAATAAAAATCCCTATTTTATTGGAAGTCTCAGGTGTCTTTTCTCAAAATCTCTATTAAAATGCAAATAGGTCATTATACAATTGAAGCTATTTAAAGTATATTTTCTTCACTAGTTCATCCTGTCAGGTGCTTGTGAAAATTTGGATTATTTGACAGGACAAGGGCTAGAGGGAATTTGAGCAAGGTTTGTGAAAGTTGTAAAGAACACATGAAGACTGTCCAACACTTCCTTTTTTTTTTTTGCACCATATAACAGGAAAACTCCAAAAAATTTAAGAGTTGTAACTCTAGTTTACAAGGAAATTGAGCTTTACATAAGGTATATTTTATCACTGTGTTTTGTTATCACGGGAGGTTATTAAGACAAACAATTTGTCTATTTCATTCTTTTCAGTGACACAAGATATGCAATCAAAGAGCCAGAGTATGGGAGGAGAATTCACATCACCTGATTGTATCAGTGGATATATGACAAGCATACTTTAGCTAGTGCACTGTTAAAGTTGATAAGACTCTCAAGTTGCTTACTTTGTCCAGAAGAGCAAGGGTAGTGGGATGTCTGAAGTCATTTGAGATCACTGGTTCTTAGTAAACTCATAGAATCATGGAATGGTTAAGGTTGAGTGAGACCTTAAAGATCATAATTTTCCAACCTCCCTGCTATGAGCAGGGACACCTCACACTAGACCAGGCTGCACAAAGCCTCATCCAACCTGGCCTTGAACACCCCCAGGGAGAGGGCTTCCATGCCTTCCCTAGACAACCTATTCCAGTGCCTTACTACCCTCATGGTGAAGAATTTCTTCCTGATGTCTAACCTAAATCTCCCCTCTTTCAGTTTAAAACTGTTACTCCTTGTCCTATAACTACCCTGTCTGGTAAAAAAACCCTTCCCAGCTTTCCTGTAGGCCCCTTGAGGTACTGGAACGCCTCTATACGTTCTCCTCAGAGCCTTGTCTTCAGACTGAATAGTCCCAATTCCTTCAGCCTGTCTTCATAACATAGGTGCTCCAGCCCTTTCATCAACTTTGTGGCCCTTCTCTGGACATATTCCAACAGGTCCACATCTTGGTTTTTTCAGGGTTCCACAGCTGGATGCAGTATTCCAGGTGTGGCCTCACCAGAGCAGAGTAGAGGGGCAGAATCATCTCCCTCACCCTGCCGGCCATACTTCTTTTGATGCAGAGTATCAAAAATTGTCAGAGCATCTGAGAGAAGATAAGAGGCGGATAATACAGGTAAAGGTTTGATTGTAAAAGATACATATAATTGCTCTACGTGAATTGTAAAATCTTGAGGATGATAACTCCTGACAATAGTGACTTAAGGTTGTATTTCTAAGTTAGTAGCTCTGAAGGAACCGAAATAATTCGTAAGAGCACTTTCAAAGATAATTGAAATATCAGATCTCAGATATTCCAAAAGCCTCTTCATAGATGTATTTCTTTAGTATGACTAAACATTTGTGAACATCATATTGAACTGGTTACTGAATTGTCCAGAAATATCCCTTTGTTTGCAGTTCTAAGGGGTGTGGTATTTTAAGATGGCTTTGTAATACAGCTGTTTGACTGAGAATAGGAAGGTATTTTACTGCAAATTATGCATCTGTGGAGTTATTGAGTGTATAAAGCCAGGTCTTTAGTGTTAAATAAGAAAAAAACAAACAGCTGAAACTATTCTTCAGAAAAGGAACCTTCAAAAGAAAGAGGTTGCAAATAAAATTTTAAAAGATACAGATAATAAAAGTGAATGAAGATCAGTAAAACTGAAAACTTTCTTCCCTCAGAAATTAGGAAATCTAGCACTGATATATCTCTTTTCCTAAATAAATAAATAGATATTAAATATCCTGTAAAATGGATCCCATTGAAATTTCATTTTGAAAAAATTGGATTATATTTTTTCAACAGTAACTGTTATGGTATATTCACCTGCATGGATATAAACTTAAGGGCATGTACATATGAGGTTTAGTATTGCCTATGATGTTATTATGAATATTATCCTAATATAATGAAATAGAAACAAGTGAGAAAATAGTAAAAATAAAAATAAAAATAAAAAAAACCTAGTTACTTGGAATAAAATAATAATAAAAAAAAATAAAAATAAAGCCTCAAGATAAATTTATGAATTTGTGTGCGTTTTTTGTTCTGCTCATGTTGATGATTGCTTATTTTGCAGCTTTAAAATTTTCCATCAGGCCATTTTCTTTCTTTTTTCTCTTTCTCTTGTAAAAATTTTTTTTTTTTTTTTTTTTTTTTTAAGGAGAAAAATATTTGCTATTGATACTAATGCTTGTGCTATGAAACATTAACAACTTGTTCCATTCTAGATTTGCTTCACATAAGAGAATAATATCTGAATGTTTCAGGTGAAGAAACAAAAGCAAATACATTAGATTACTTGCTCAATACCAGCAAATCTGATACCATGCTGAAGGTAGAGGCAGATAAAAATATTTCAGATTCCTGTTTTCCGAGTGTTAGTATCCTTTTATTATATCCTTTTTTTTCTAAGGAAACATTGACAGCTTGTTGTAACCTCTCCTCCTGCACAAACAGCTCCCAACGAAGAGATTTAAAAAAAAAATAAAATTGTTCTAGGGAAGTTTTTGCCTGCTAACAAATGTATTAACCTTTGAAATGTATACATATTCATAGTAAATGAAGGGCAAATATAATACTGAAGTTGGGAGTATACACTTCCAACCAACTTGCCTCAGGCTAGACCTAGATGTATGCCAGCTGCGTTTCTTCCCTGTACTCCAACACAGATGCATATGTGTCATGTGCAAGCTCATGCAAGCATGGTCTGAAGGGTCAACTAAACCAACCCTACAATGTTCACAATTAAAGTATGACACAAACATTGATGTATTAGCAGAAAATATTTAGGGAATATAGTCAACATCCTAGAAGTTTGACATTTGCTATTATGAACATAAAAGTAATCTACCACCCATTTATTAGTGTCTGGGTTTGAGAGTACCAGCATAACAGTTGTATACAACCATACTTACCTGAGACTGCCCAGGACCACCTCCCTGTCCCACCCTCCACGCCTTCCCCAACCATCAATCATAAAAAGAAGGGGTGACACAGGAATATAATTAGGCCATAGCTTCAATTGTGCATTCCTGTGAAAGGTGCCCTGACTTGTGTCCCTGTCCCATCCCCCCGTTCTCAGTTGCTGTGGCTATTACAAGGGGGAGAGGAGTAGCTGTACCTATGGGGAGGTTCTAAAATTGGTTCCAAAATAGAATATTCAATTTATATTCTTTTCTAGCTTTTTACTCTTTCCTGTCTCCCTCCCTGAGTTGCATCCAAACTTCTGTGTAAATGCAGATTGCTTTGAAAACCTTCAGCTCAGAAAACTGAGCAATATTGCCAAAGCCATCAATTTTACTCAAAAAGGAAAATTTGTGTCATAAAGAGATAGGGCAATAGAATTGCTTTCTGCTAGAGAATGGAGCAGGATGTGGCCATTGGTGCTGTGTATGTGCTCATGCAAATGCTTTGTGTGTCTGTCTGTGATACCCAGGTGGCTGCCTGTGTATATGCATGTGGTATATACGTATGCTCTGTGTGCATGTGCCTACTAGGAATATATATTTTCAGTTTTGCTACTGGTTGAACCTGGGGCATGAAGCTGCAGCAACCTCACCTCTCTCAGGTTGTCAGATCCAACATCAGATATTTTCCCTTAACAGTTTCCATCAGGAAGAGCTGGGTAGCATCACATAAAATATTCCCTAAGCCTAATTCTGAGTCTTAAGATGTTGACATTAATAAATTTTGGATCCATAGCCTTATATGTATGTTCAGATATTCTTCTGTTCATACAGAAGAAGAAAAGAACCAGTGACAAATCCTTGCAATTGCTGTACAACTGCCTGTGATGATGATATGGCTCTATATGGGACTAAAAAAAAGCTATATTCTATAAAGTAAATAATTTGATACATTTGTTATAGTTTGAGTATAAGAAAATTGAATTAATCCAAATGTGTTGTTAGACAATTTTTTTTAACTTCCCACTTATTTATTTATTTTTTTTAATGCTTCCGCATTTATTATATGTATACTACTAAAAGGGGACTATTAAATAATTGTCTTATTTATACTTTCAAGTTTTGGCCAAGACCATAGTTAGATTTTATTTCTCTACTGAATGTTTTAATAATTCATCATAAGAGTATTTCAAGTACATAGGACAAAAGTGATATTTTAAAACATTTATAAAGTTAATCTCATCCAGAAAATGATGCATAAGAAATGTTTACTTCAATTTGGGGAATTTTCTCTGTTCTTCAACTTCATGCCAGCATCTAAGTTGTTAGTTAACCAATATAAAAAGAAAAAGTAATTTAATTTTCAGTTTATACATAGAGAATTGTGTTAAAGAAAAAAAGCAAAAAAAAAGAAAAAAAAAAAAGAGAAAACTCCCAGATCCCTATTAATATGTATTTAAGTAAATATAAATACACAGGCTCACTGAGGCAAATAAGGCTTCAGTAAATTGTTGCATGCAGGGGACACAAGCAAAATGAAAGTGTTTAATCTGGGAAATTAATCCAGTCATTGTGTTCTAACAAAGCAGGACAAGAATTGACACTTGGTACTTTTAAAAATATTTTTTTCTATAAAACTTGTTTCAAAACTCATACAAAATGATTACACTATCATCTGCTTTTACAAAGTTCTTATTGACCACTGTTGTCCTCTGTCACCATACCTTTCACAGTCAGTCATATCCCTGGTGTTACTCTCTCCCACATCAGATCGCACACACACATTAACCTGCCTGAAGGCTGGAGGTGAAACAATCTCACCCTACAAACAGTTCTTCTGTCAACTTGATTGGACTTTCTTAATGTGAAAAGGAATTAACTTTCTTTTGGTGTCTGAACTTTTATAGGGAAATAAATAAATAAATAAATATTTTCTTCTTTCAGTGAGAGCAAGAACCTGCCCTGTTAGATTAATCTGTTTTTCACTTGGGACCAGTTGCTTCCCAGTTTGTGATAAACCATCTCTCTATCACTGTCACAATCTTCCTTCTTTCCTCTAATATCCCTCTTATGAACCTTCCTTCCCCATAATTCCTGCCCTATTGCCTGTCCCTCTAAGTACATACAATAACCATTTAGTGTTTGGTATTTCTAATTCCTAGGGAAATATCTTAATGTGATGTGTACTGTATGTCTTCTGTAGGACGTAACATTTTGAGATTGAATCACAGAATTTCTTTTAAAGACATTTTTAATCAAGTATAACTAGTTCAATGCAATAATAACTAGGTAAAACTTTATAGGCCTGAATTCTATAGGAGGTCATACTGGGTTATCTACTGTTCCATTTAGTTCTGTTAACTCCCAATACGTGTAAAAATATAAATAACATGGAAGCTAGCTTTAAAAACGGTTTATTATTTAAAAGAAGAAAAGAATATTGGAGGCAATCTATCTAAAATTGTTGCATTCATTTTAGTAAGATTATTTTTTTTTAAATAACACCTGTCTTACTTTATTTTCATAACTCTTGGTGCTATTAACTGATAAATATAAAGAAACTCAATATAATTTTATATGACATCTATTTCTTTTCTTGGGGAAAAAAGACTGTACTATAATAATATAGAAATCATATTTCTAATTAATTTTAACTCATTCTCCTAGCTGCCTTTAAAAAATTGGTTGCATTTCACAGTGTAACAAATTATTTGATCTGATCTGGACTCTGTCTTCCCTGACAAAATGAATTCAGATTATTGAAGAGAAAGAAGTCTTTCAAATTCCTAGTAACAACCTTTCACCTTTGCTCCTTGCTGTCATGAAAGAGTGGAGAGTAGAAGCTGAGTAATGCTTTTCAGTGCCAAATAACCCCAACTACAGATCTCATTTTAGAGTCGCCAGGAATGTCACTCAGAAGGCAGACTTCTTGACACTAAGGGAAAAAAAAAAACCTCAAACCCAAATAAAAAACAAACCAACTTGTATTTTGAGCATCACAACAGCCTTCTTGTTGGTGATTGATAGAAATGGGGAGAGAGAGGGGCAGAAGGAAGAGAATAAAGAGAAACAAAAAAAAAACCCAAAACAAAAAGCCCACAAAAAACCTTCAGAGGCTTTTAAGGAGCTTTGGGCTTTGAAAAATGAATAAACCATTGCATTTCAAAGCCCTTTGTGCATTACAACAAAGAGATAAAAGTTTATAATAAAATAAAGGTCTGGCAACTTCAGCAAATACATCCGTGGAACTGGAACTTACAAAGTGCTGTAAATAAGTAAAAGAAGAAAAGAAAAAGAAAAATTAAAACTGCTAAAGTTTGCCATCTATGTTTGAAGGTTGTTAGAATGTTCTTTGTTGAAAGATGAGCTTTTTCTGTTAATGACTATGTAGATTTAGATCAGTAATTCCTTTAGTAATTATACTCTGTGTAAAGAAGGAATTATATGCCTTGTAAGCATGTTCCATTCTAACAAAGTGGATTTGTGCAAAAACTGAATTAAAATGATAGTTTATCAGTAGCAGTTCACATAATAGATATGTCAGTCATTGTATCCTGGGACTCAAGCAAAATGCCAACTTGATTTTTACCTAGTAATTAGATTAATTCCTACTTTAAACACATATTGTTACCTGTTAGGTTGTGAATGTTTTTATTTATTAGATTGAGGAAGAAGAGAATGAATGGAAGTATAGATCAGCAGTGATTATATTTTGTTACTGAATTGGCTATAATTTCTATTATGCTTCATGTTTTTATTAAAATATTTTCAGCTTTCAGTAGGTTCCCATCATCAACTCCTTTGCCCATTTAGTACTTGAATCTGAAACTGTTTTGGAGCGGAATCAGCTGGACGTTTTAATCCTTTTTATTTATTTATTTCTCCCTCTTCCCCTGGGTGAAAGAACATGTTGCAAACAAATCAAATGTTTTCAGAGAAATGGAGGGAACAGGCATATATTCATCTTAGAAAGGCTGGCATCTGCTTCACTCACATGACTTTAAAGGGGGTTGAATGAAACACCAGACCATTAACTCTGCAGAGAAATAAATTAGTCTAAAACATTTACAAAAGAAGATAACAGAGGTTACTAATGAAATTCAGTTGTACCTCATCTTTTGGGACTTATTTCTTAGTCTATTCCACAAGACAGATTAATGTGAAAGCTTATTATAAATCTGTTCCCACTGACTTCAACCATCATCAGTGATGCCAGAAAATAAGAAAACATGAAGTCTTTTCAGAAACAGATGAATACAAAGAATGTACAGCCAAACTGGAAATTAAACTGCTTTTGTTACCAAAATAATAGAACTAAGTTATTTTAGCTTTAATATTAACATTTATTCCTCGTCACCATAAAAATCACTTCCTTTCTTCTTCATCTTGTAAATTTGGCATTTGTTAACTAGAAATAACATAGATTTTTTCCCATTATTTTAGTACATCTGCATCATCTTGAGAGTGGGATACTGAGGTGTCAGCAGAGACTCCTGCATCTCTCTGGCCTGTTTCAATGCTTCAGCTATTTTGCTTCTAGCTGCATTTCTGTTTCCCCTTGTATTCTTTTCCCTGCATGATTACAGGGATCGTAAACGTCAGAAATTCTTTATCATAATGTGATTATTTGTCATAGGAAAGGAAAACAAGATCCTTAAGCTGATTACTTTACTGTAGTCAATCAAACATGCAACAACCTAATGGATCCCAGTCCTTCCCTGAGGACACTATGTACTGTGGTAATTTAATTTAAGTGATGCCAACATCAATCCTTTCTCCTGCTTTCCTGTAGAGTAACGTCTGTTATGGCCTTCTGTTTTCCATTATTTTCATCTCTTTTTCAGTATTATTTACTTATTGTGAACATTTTTCTCCAGCAATAGCATTTCTTCCTTCATATGCAGTTTGCATGTGACCACATAAGAAATGGAAATATCATTAGTGAATTATACATATGGAAAAAGAAATTTTAAAAAGTATCTATATCTTCACTCTAGAGTGTCTCATGGTTTTCCTATTGTTGACTCATTGTCAGATATCTATGAAAACAGGTTCCTTTTGAAGGCATTACTACAAAAAGGGAGAAAGTGGCTTTGAAAGTCTTTTTTTCCAGACATTTTGTGTGTTTTAATTTTTATATGAATTTGCTGGAGTAACATGGAGGGAAGTGGTAAATTCATTTTGAATATTCATTTGTCTACTATTTCCTAATTCCCGAATGCTAGTTGCATGGTAGAGAGACACAATCACCATGAACAAACAGAAAGAAGCTCATTGTGTTTTTTTCCTACTAATATGTATCTTTGTCACATAGACATGAAGGTTAGTCTAGAAACCAGTAATGTTATGCAGATATTTTTGTAATGAACTGATAGGCCAGAGCACCTTTTGACAATTAAGATTCAACTCTTACTTCTCTTTTTCACCAGAACAATAAATTTTGGTCTTAACCAGAACAAAAAGTTTATTGTTGTTATTTTTTTCATGAGCTCTAGGGAACAAATATAGCAATTTTATGAGAAAATTAGAGAATAGGAGAAGTATGTTCAGTAAGTGAAAAGGCCAAAGGAGTAGCAAGATTTCCCATGAAAAAGACAAGTGAATAACAAGGCTTCATGGCAATGAAAAATCATTCTCTATTCTGAGACTGCACAAAGGTAGTCAAGTTAATTTCATTAACAAGACTTGCATATTCAGTGTTAACTGCTGCCACGAGCTTTGAAGTTCTTCTATGCTTTTCTAGTGGTTGTTTTTTTCTTGTGTGGTCCATCATATTGAACATTAGTAGTGAGCAGTCAAGGATAAGACCTTCACTTCTTTATTTTGCACTAGTAAGCTTAAGTAAGTCACATTTCTATGTGAATCTACTGCTACTTGTTATGAAATTTTTATTTGTCTATGTACTATTTTAAAAATAAGCCAACTAAATTGCTCAAATCAAATGGAACTCAAGTGTAACCGAGTTTTTAGTTGTAAATTATTTTGGTCCTATTCCTGCAAAAAAGATATGAAGAGATTAATAAATTATTTTGTCCTACATGTGTCTCCACATCATCACAATGAAATTCAGTAAAAGACCACATTTTGCCAAATACCCTCAAAAATCCTAGCCTGAAAAGAGTTTGACTTCCCCTTCAGTTCAATGTGAATCAAATCTCACTACTCCAGTATCCATGGAGCTACAGTATCATAAGAGTTGTGCAAGGGAGATCAAATAGCTTCCTTCCCCTGTGACAATATACATCTCAGTATTTTTGCCTTCACACTCTCAGATTTATTTATAACTCTTTATATTAAGAATAATAATGACCTCTAGGTCAGCCATTTCCTGCCAGCTAATCACCGAGTGCATGAAGGGCCTGAGGGAAAGCCTGTGGGCCACAGCTGCTCTGGCTCGTGATTGTCTGCCTCTTAGGAACTGCTTTCTTTATCTGGTAGCACTCCTTAAATTGTTTGTGAACTTCAGAAAGCTAAATTGGTTTGTTTTGTTTTGGGGTTTTTTTGTGGGTTTGTTTGGTTTGTTTTTTTCCTAAGTACTAATTACAGTGAAACATTAATTTTCATTTGTTCTCTCTACTTAATGTTTAAACTATCCTTGAAATACACACAAAAAAATAATTCCAAGTGTGATGATACATTTTGGTTTATCTTCTCTTTCAGACCATCCTTGTGAACCGAAAGATAAGCTGGTGGAGAAGAAAATCAGTCTGGTTTAACAGAGAACTTTGGCTGGATCTAGGGAAAAGGAGAGTTTACAGCCTTTGGAAGAAGGGGTGGGCAATTCAAGAGGACTACAAAGATGTTGTGAGGCTCTGCAGGGAAAAAATTAGATGGACCAAAGCCCAGGTAGAACTATATCTGGCTAGTGTCAGGAACGACAATAAAAAATGTTTCTGTAAAAATATTAGCAACAAAAGGAGGGCTAAGGAGAATCTCTGTCCTTTATTGGGGAAACAGACTGCCAAAGGATAAGGACAAGGCTGAGGTACTTCAAAACTTTTTTGCCTCAGTCTTTAGTAAGACCAGTTGTTCTCTGGATGCCCAGCACCCTGAGTTGGAATACAGGAATGGGGAAGAGAATGGAGTCCCCATAATCGTTAATGACCTGCTACACCACTTAGACACACACAAATCTATAGGGTCAGATGGGATGCACCCAAGGGTACTGAGTAAGCTGGCAGAAGTGCTCACCAAGCCACTTTCCATCATTTACTAGTAGTCCTGACTAACCAGGGAGGACCCTGTTGACTAAGGTTTAGTAAATGTGATGCCCAACTACTAGAAAAGCTGGAAGAAGGATCCAAGAAACCGCACGCCTGTCAGTCTGACCTTGGTGCAGGGGAAGTATGGAGCAGATCAGCTTGAGCGCCACGACATGGAACTTACAGGACAATCCAGTGATAAGGTTCAGTCAGCATGGATTTATGAAATACAAGTCCTGCTTGACTAATCTGATGTCCTTCTATGAAAAGGTGACTCACTTACTGGATGAGAAAAAAAACCTGTAGTAAAGCTTGAAAGGACAAGGCTATTTCAGCATGCGCTAGATATCTAAACAGCCCTCACATTTCTTGTAGCCTTACATATTTATGTGGATCTAGATTTGCAGAAGCTACTAAAGCACCTGCATTTAGTCAGAACTTCACAGAAATTATAAAATACATTAATTTGACCTTGGAGAAGATTGTATCTATCACACCAATTCTGCATTGCAACACTGTGCATCTAGGGCTTCCTAGACACACAGTTCAAAGAAACTGTCCATGTGAACCAATTTTTGTTTTCTTCCTTCATCATATTTTACTGAGCTTTACCAGAAGGATTAACCCCAGGGTAAACTACATAAAAGCAACTGAAAATACATACTGGGAATTCTCATTTTACAATATTGTATTAAAACAAATATACACATTTGTTCTGAAAAGGTCAGTGCTGGAGATAACAAAGCTTTCATTTATGATCTCTCATAGTTCTTCCTATGTGCTTATAATACTTTCGTGTATAAATGTACAAAGCCTGGAAGATGCAAAGAACTAAGAATTTTTTTTCTTGAACAAGTTTGTTTCCTGACATTTGTGACAGGCTGTAAGCTGGTTACAAACCAGGTCTGTAATAGTCTTACCATTCCTGTAATTGTCACAACAATCAGACTCTTACATAGTCAGTGACCGATATCCCCCTCCGCTTCTCCCCCATCCACATCTCCCCCACACCTCTATTCCTTCTTACTCAATCTCCTCTAGTCATCTGTTACCTTCTAAAGAGTTATAAAGCTGGATTTGCTTGTGAGGATGTGTGTTTATAAGCTATACAAAGCCTACCATAACTGCCAATGTCCTCTGAATTTTAATTACTTCAATTCTTCCCCAATGGCTCTGGTTGAGTTACTTTATTTTTCTAGTAAGTAACAAATGGAATAGTTTTGTTAACCTCAAAAAATCTCTAGCACTGGGTCTGTACAGTAGATTTCATCTTGCTAACAAACTGCAAAAATTTGCCCTCTCTGAGCTCTATAATGCAATGGTTAGATTTCCAGAAGCTGTTTTAAACCTGCTGAAGCTGTTTTAAAACAAACCAGACACCTTTATTCTATGCTGAATCCTGGAGTGCAGACCGAAGCTGAAATGTTTAGGTACGTATAATACAGAGTCTTTCAGGCCTTTTCAATCTTGGAAAATGGCACCTCCTAGTTTCTCAATCACTAATAATTAAACACCTGGTATTTTCAAATACATCTTGTACACTTACAGGCATGATCTCTTTCATTTATAAGTGCTAGAAGAAAAGCAGCACAAAACACATTTAAAAGCTGCACTCTCAGCAGCCAGTGAAGCTGAAAAGACAGTGTCCTTGATGCATACTTGTAATTTTCATCATCCCCTACAAGACTAACTTAATATTATTTCATAGTTCCAAGAGAATTTCAACATGGGACTAGGTCCTAAAGTCTTGCTAAACTATTAAAATTATTTTTGTACTTTGTGTGGTCAAGTTAATCTTAAAACACTAGCAACAATTCGTATGACGTATGTTAAAACATTGTTCTTGTAAATTGTTTCCCAGATCCTCGTAAATCCTGGGAAATATTAAGGAGGGAGCTTAAATTCAGTTAAAATGAAATTATGACCCCAGTCTGTTTTCAAAATTAGTAGTATATATTTGCATTTTGCTTTCATAAATTATCTGTGAGAAGACATATGAAGCAAAATGTCAAGTAGAAGTACTTGGTGTCCTTTGTTTGACAAAATGTCCCGTAATTATCTAATGTTTAGGTTGATCCAGTGCAAGCCATGTCAATATCTGCCATCAACACAGTGGAGGCATTTGCAAACCAATAGCAAAAATTGTAGTTTGTTCTCAGCTTAAATGACAACTGAATTATCAGCAAGTGGGAAGGGAGGGAGACTGTTTTTTCAACCAACACGACCACAAAGGAACAGCCCCATGGCTGCTCACTCAACTCCCCTCCCTCTCACACACACTCTGGAATCAGGAGGACAAAGCTCATGGGGCGAGACAAAGGACAAGGAGGGCTCTTCACTGATTAAGATCCTGGGCAAAACAGACTCAACTTGGGGAAAAATAATAATTTAATTTCACACTAATCAAACACACACAGGGCACAGACAACACACAGAGCAGGGCTTGCATATGTTACCCCACCCCACCCCTCCCTTCTTCCCAGGCCCAAATCACTTTATTCCCGGTTTCTCTCCCTCCTTCCCCCCAGTGGCACAGGGGGACAGGGGATGGGCTTTAGAGTCAGTTCACAGGCTGGTGGTTCCTGCTGCTCCTTCCTCCTCAGGAAGAAGGATTCCTTACAGTCCTTCCCTGCTTCCCCATGCAGTCCCTACCAAGGGAGAGAGTCCTCCATGAACTTCTCCTTCATGAGTCCTTCCCACAAGGTCTGAAGCTGCTCCAGCCTGGGCTTCCTGCAGAGACATGGGCTGCTTCAGGAAAAGTCACCTCCCTTGGTGCCGGGGTCTTCCAAAGCTGTGCAATCAGAGTCCACTGGCCACAAAATCACAATTCTGTTAGGCACAGAATTAGTGGTTAGATTTTATCAAGAAAGGAACATTTCTCGGGCCATGCCAGGGCCTGTAGCCAGCAGATATCTCTCTTAGTTTATCACTGACATTCCAAGAATCATATGAAAAAGAGCTGGAAGCAGAAGGTCATGCTAAGTCTAAACTCACAGTGAGAAAACAGTGCACACAGATGCTTATAGTATAGCAATTCAAGCGAAAAACATACCCTCCATAGTGATGCACTGGGGTACATTTTTTCCTGAAGTTTGAAGGCAGGAGCAATGTGCACACTGTAGACAAAGGCAGTGATAACACAGCTCCCCACAGAGAATAATTTTACCCTTTTGGAAGAATTGCCTGGGAACTGCAACAGAAGAGGAAGAGAATATCAAGATGAAAACAAGCTGGGCATCGTTTATCTTAAATTGGATGCTGTCCTGCAGTCAGTGCCAAAAATGTTAGTATCCCTAAAATAAAAGCTCTCAATAGAGAAAAGAAATAGATAATTCCAGATAATGTAGCATTGTATGTTCTTTTGCACTGAAAGTAACTGAACGCATTTATGAGTAAATAATCAAATGGAAAAGAATATACAATCATTCTAGAGAAATAGCCTATTTTTTAGAAAAGCTCATAATGTCTTCAAGATGATGCCCCCTGTAGAGAGCAAAAGATAAAAATAACTGAAGCAGATTTGGAAACAAAGTAAAAAATCTTTCAGGTAGATGGAGGCTAATTTCCAGCCTTCTTATTTCATAAAGAACAGAAGATTTCTTGAGTGGCAAACTGTTGTGGAAAGATCTCACTGAATATAGCTGCCACAGCAGCTGTCTGTGGGTACTGCTATTCAAAAATATCTGCTATGTTTAGAACAAATTTCTTAGCAAATCTGAGTAATAGGCTAAATTATTTTAAAAAGCGGTAGTCTTAAGATACCAAGGCAAATACATATATAGCAGATCTATCAAGAGAATTAATTAGACCAAATTCCCTATGGTTTTTATCATAATTTACAGATTTTTCATTGGCAGTAAGAGATCTTATTTAAAATTGTTGTTGGGAAGTTCATAATGTCTTTCTCCTATAAGGAGTCTCTGACATATATAGGGGGATAAACAAACATCCATTCTTCCCCTTGCTGGATTGCAATATCAGAACCTGTGTCACCTGGCAGCTTGTCTGTCTTTGTGAAGCACAATATTTGTGAAGCCTCTACTTCTTTCTTGTGTTTCATTGAAATACTTTTTGGTGGGGAAAAGGTAAACATTTATCTGCTGACAGTTGCAACATGGAAATGTCTTCATATCTTCAAGAAAGCAGGCTAAAACCAATGTGCTTCAAAGATGCTTTTCAGAGCACTAACAAGAGTTGCCTATATATAATACAAAGCCAGAGAATATTCTTCCTGAACTTAAAAAAACTATAGTAAATGCAGGCATATTGCAACTATGAACATAGAAGTATTTGTGTAATTTAAGTATAATACAGATTGCCCCGTATTTTTATTGATGGTCACTCAGTACACATTTCTCCCAAACTCATTATTGCCATTGCCAAAAAATGTTGTCATATATTCTTTCCACTTGTGAACTTGTACTTTTGTATACACATATTTTATCTGACTTCTGAATTAATACCTAAGACAATCTTTGGGGAAACACACATAGTTGATAATGTATTGAAAAGCAGCAAAATATAGAGCTAAATGCTGTACACTGCAAATGAGTATAGTAATGCTAAGTGATCTCTGAATAATTCACAGAATAAGTATTCCCCATGAAGAGCAGAGGTGACAGACAGGGTAGAGAATATAAGCCACATAATGGAGACAGTTTTCATTCTATCCAGTAAATCCAAGCCTGGCAACACTTTCCAAAGTTATGATCCGCAATAAGACCCCAAGGAAAGTGATTAAAATGTGGCCAGTGCAGCAATTGTTACCAGTTCAGAATGTAGATTTTGCTGCTGAAGGGATTTTCTTTTCAAGAAGCAGATTAGTTATCCCAAAAGTGTTAGAAAAAGCATTTTAAAAGAGATTGCATGAAGTCCACTAGAAAGTGCAAAATCAAAATAATAAATGAGATATCCTTCACACTAATCTGAAATGAACAGTGATACTGAGGAACCTATAAAACATTTCTTCAAGCAAAGACATCAAGACAAAGAACCCCATGTCAGCACCAGAGAAAAGCTATTTCTCTGGAGTAAATTAAATACATACTTTTTACTTTGACCAGGTATATGCAGTCCATTCCATACTATTTTTTTCTCATTCTTAAAGTAGATTCTCTAGATTATATTAGATTGTAAAATGTGATTGTATATTTAGACTCTGGTATGGGTTTTTGGGTTTTTTTTTTGTTTGTTTGGTTTTTGTTTATGTTTTTCTGTTTTGTTTTGTTTGGTTCTTTGGGGTTTTTTTGGAGGATGCTATTATTTTTGGTTTTTAACTAAGATATTTCATACCACAGTCACTTCCTTAAAGGCACAGCATGAGTATCATTAAGTCTGATGGGTCTTTTACTCAAAAGGTTAATAAATGTGAATCCCAGAATTATAGAATCATATTTATTGAGTTCAATCTAGGTTGGAAGAGACCTCAAGATGTCCCTAGTTCAAAGCATAGTCAACTATGAAGTTAGACCAGGTTGCTCTTTCTCTTGTAAGAGTAATATTCACATCTCAAAGATCTGGAAATCTAGGTGTCTGCTGGAGTGATTGATCAAACTTAGTGTCATGATTGATTGAATGTCAATATCATCTGGTGAAAGAGAACATTGTAAACTACAGCTTGAAGTAGCTTACAGTGTGTGAGCAACAGCTTATGCTACTTAACTAAAAGGCTGAATGAAACATTGATTTAACTTTTTTTTCAGTGACTGTTAAAACTGTGAGCATGAGACTTACTTTGAAACTTCAATCTTTAAAAGACAGCTATTCTATCAAAAAACTGTGATTATTGTGAGAATAAATACTTTTGATAGGAACTAGTACGTTTGGTTAATGTGAGAAAAGATCCATAGGATAACATATCAATGTTATCTTTTAGACACCAGTGCCTTGTTAATTATTCTATACGCAGTTGATCCTACTGGTTCCCAAATAATTACACTATAAGGACATTAAATAGATGCAAACTACAAGGGCAATAATAATAATAATTGTATATTTTTTCTGGTTTAATGTTAGAGGGTTTTTTTTTAAGCACATAGCAGTGTTCAACTCTACTAAGGTATTCACCTGGCTAACCTGTTCCCAGCATCTAAGTTAAATCTCTTCATGATAATACACAGTGTCAAAATGGCTTGCCAGATCCTTCAGAGCATCCTTCAGTGTTTGGATGTGATGTCCATAAAACTGACAGAAAAATGACAAGTGGAGGAGAAAAATTTTCCATGCTGGAGTATTAAAATACTGAGATGGAAGGTGATTAAAGGTTTTTTATCAAGTGTTTACTTTCAAGAAAGTTAAACCAATGTTTTAATCTTTTTATCAAAATCCAAATATATGGGGTTTAGAGCTGTGTCTTACCATTCTGACTAATCATAACATACCTGTATGTCCTTGTATGACTTTCAGTATTATCACAGAATCACAATATCACAGAATGTTAGAGGTTGGAAGGTACCTCAAAAGATCATCTATTATAGCAGAGAAAAGCTCATAGAATATTTCGTTAGTTATTTATTTTAAAAATAGGTAGCTGGATGGCTTACTTGTCATCATAATACTTCAAGTAATTAAACTCAATCTTCTACATATCTGAAGATTATTTGAATTTGTAAAAAGACAATTTTAATAAACTGATGTTCAGTTTGTCTAATGTATTAGAAATTTTTCTGGCCTTGTTTTTATTTCTTTTAGCAAAAAACCATAAAACTGAGCTTCTACTCATACATGTTAATTCATATTTCCTGACATTTTTCATCTGCTCAGGGCGCTATTCTTAGCATTTTACCGAAATAGTAACCGAGATGCATAATGCCTACTTGAATTCCAAGAGCTTTAATTGAATGTATTGTAAAACTAGAATACAGGGGAAAGGAAGGTGAGGTCTGCAGCCTCCTGAACTTTGTTACAGTGCTGCCACAAATGTTTAAAGAACAATGAGAGAGAATAGATTCAAAGGTGAATGGGAGAGTGAACAAATTCCTGCATGACTCTTATTTATATCACTTGCAGTTCTGTGGTGTGTTTTATTAGAGTTGAAAAATACTTTGAGATATTCAGATAAAAGGTGCTTCAAAATGAAAAGTGATGGTATTATTATTTTATGTATTTCAAGTCCCTCTAGGACAGCTACAAAATCCACAAGCTGGTCTGCATTAGAGTATCTGATCCTAGATAAATTCTCTACCTTTATATTAGTGAAGTAAAGAAAAAAGAGAAACAGAGGCTTTTCTGTACATTTGAGTCTTGTTTACTCCTTCATGCATTATGTATTATATAGCATATATATATGTGTTTGGTGTTCCAAGTAATTAATAATTAACAAAGAACATAATAGAACCCATGAAATTTTTAATGTTAAGATAGTAAGGTGACTTATATACTTGGGTAAGTTAAGGCATCATGTTGTGTTCTCATTTGAGGTGTGTGGAAACTGAGAGAATCACAAAGAAGGTTACATTATTAGAAGAGCACAGACTGGATTTGAATACCTGAATTAGACTTCATACAATACTTGCTTTTATTGAAGCATTAAGGTTTACCATATCTGCTCATATGATGACCCAGGTGTTTAAACTCTACTGCAGAAACACACTAGCTATAATGCTATTTCCCTTATTCTGTTGTTATAGTGCCCCCTAGACCCATCTTTCAGTTCCTTTCTTTGTAACATAAATGGAAGAGGTTAAAATTTTACAACTCTAGTTGCTCTCTAAAGTATCATCTGATGAGTACATTTATATTTGCAGTGTTGTAAATATTGCATATAGCAGAAACTTTTAAAAAATGGAAGACACAAGGTTCTTGGAGTTACAGTCTTGCTCTAATAGCAGTAAGCTCATCACAGAATACAGAAAAGACCCCAAGTATGAAAAATGGCTTTCCAGTAACCTTTGTGTAGAGGACTATGTTCCCATTCTTATTTTTTTTCAGACACTTTTAATTTGTTTTTGTTCTTTTTTTTTTTTTTTTTTTTTTTGTTTTTTTTTTTTTTTTTTTTTTTTGTTTTTTTTTTTTTTTTTTTTTTTTGTTTTTTTTTTTTTTTTTTTTTTTTGTTTTTTTTTTTTTTTTTTTTTTTTGTTTTTTTTTTTTTTTTTTTTTTTTGTTTTTTTTTTTTTTTTTTTTTTTTGTTTTTTTTTTTTTTTGTAAGCTGCTCTTAAAATCAGATTTAAATTGTGTTTGCCATCTCATTTTAATATTCTTCTTTCAGTAATTCAAACGTCATTTCTCAGAAACAAATAGCCAGAACAAAAGAAAAGTATTGCATAGTTGAGTGGTATTTAAAGGCATGCAGATAAACAAAGTCCATTTTAATTATGCCAGGGGCATGATTTTGACTGTTCTACTCTGCCTTCTATAATTAGTCTTGGAAGCAAATACTGTTATATTCAGCCATGAAATGAAGTGGAAGAGCTGAGTTTATTAGACATTAATAAAGTCTCCGTGAACATTCCTAAAAAGCTACTGAACCCTTAAGTATAGATTATAGGTCAGAACACATTGCCAGTACTTCCTCAGAGGGCAAGAAATTGAGTACACAGTATCTATTAACTACAAAGAGAGTGAACAGAGGGCTGTTGAATGTTTTTTAAAAATTTCACCACAGAAAAAGATGTGTGGCATTTTTAGTGCAACACTGAAATGTATTTTAACAGTCTTAAAACTGAGATGTTTAAAGAAAAAATCCACAGCTCTCTGTACTGAAATTCATTGCAGCAGTACGTGCTCGGTTAAGTAGTATTGGTCATTTATAAAGACATTTTCATGTAATTTTCTGAAAAATTCCAAGCTATGTAAAACCCATGTTTAAAACTACAACTCTTTCCATCCAGCCACTCTCTAAAGGCAAGTGTCAGCTAGTGAGAAAATGTTTCCACTTTTCCTTTCATAAATGGTAGACTGAATGCAAAAAGTAATAACTCTATTTTGTAAGTCTCTCAGTTGGTGTATTACTGCAAGCCTTGATCACAGCATTGTAAAGAGCAATCTCAGAGGAAAATGTATACTTAGTAGGGAAAAGAGAATTTAACAACATATTTGCTTCTTCATGAGGTGTAAAATGCTCTTATGCACTTTAAAACTTCCTCTTCTGCTTCTGCTTCAGTCTTTTAATTATTCTGTTCCCAATAGTCAATTTCTTCCTGTTGACACAGCTTATTTACAGGCAATTGCTTCAAGTTTTCAAAAGATCACAAGGAAATTGCCCTGTACTTTTTGAATGGATTATCCAAAAATAACTCATTCAATCAAATGTTAATCTTCTCATCCTTTCTCACCTTTCATTATACACAGTAAGCATGGAAACATTAAGCAATATACATGTTGCAAATCTAGCATCAGACTGACCTCAAGGACAAAATCTAAGACCTGACTTCTCATTCTCTTGAACAGTTATCTAAATTAACTTTGTAATATGCTGATCACCCAGCTTAAATTATAATTAACCTGATTTATCAACTCTGAAACTGTTTATGTTGCAAAACTGTTGCCATTGTTGCTCTGAACAAAATAAACCCACAAACAAGCATATGAAAAAATTGTATTACTGAAGTAAATACTGAGAAATGACAGAGAGATGGCTAGCCAAGTAAGTATGCTTCTTTACCATAACAAAGCAGATATTGATGTTCATTATTTGAGATGTTTTCTATTTACTTGAGACTTCAGTTTTGTCGAGAAACAAGAAGGATATTTCCAAGGATAGAAATTATAGAATACCAAATGAAACTAAACCATGCCTGAAAAAACATGGAAGTGGTTTCTAGATTTTCAAATAAAGATCTGAAAAAATAAAATGGGAATGGAGACAGAATAAAAAGGGTTGAATTCTGTTCTGAGGGAGACAAGACATTGATGAAGTGTTCTCATTATCAGATTTAAGAGAGATCCTATATAGCTTTATGATTACAGAGTATGAGTGTAAATTTAAGGTCCAAGGAGTTTCTTTAAATTAAAATTTGGTTATGGTTTTGTTCAATTATCTATCTATCTCTCTATCCACCCATCCATGCACCCACCCACATACTTTCACTGAATGCAGATGCAGAGACTATTAAATACTGTTTTACCTTTATTTGTGTTTTAACATTCTTTTAATTGCTGTAAACTGGACATGACAATAGACAGATATTGGATGGGAATTCCTTCGTTATTTCTGTTTTAGGTTATGTCTGCACAGTTAAATGTGCTATAACTTGTGCTTTCTGCTTGGTTTGTAGAGTAAGTAAAGCAAGATGGTTTCCTTCTGCATTGCCCAAGACTGTTCTTCCTTCTAAAGGATTCACATCCATGCATTATGATATTTGACACCTTATGTATCTCATACCATGATGAGTTTACTCACATTTACTTCTTTTTAAAGTGATGTTTCTCCAAGTTAAGATGAACAGAACTCTTAAATTTCTGAATGTGGAGGTCTAGCACCTCCGAAGTGCTCTAAATTTTGTGCAAATTGAATGATTAATATGCTTCCTAGCTGTCAATGAAATCATTCACTGACACTACTAAATTGGGGAAAACGATGTTTTGCATGCTACTGAGTCATGCCTTACAGATTAAGTCTCATAGTGGTACAATATGTTTTCATACAGTAATATTTACCCATTTCTTACTACCACCCTGTGAAGTTTGTGCTGATACAAGGAATTCCATATGGGTGAATGACTGCATGTACCAAAATAAACAGAGCTCATTTTGAAAGATTCAGACTTCTACTGTTTTAAATTGTATTTGTTCTGCTCAGACACAGATGAAGTTTAAAATGTGAAATCAATTATAGAATGAAAAAACCTTGCTGAAGTGGAAAAGAAACACCATTCCCAACCTTCATACCCCTACTCCTATTTGAGAGTTTTAAAGAGAATATAACAAGAGACTAGAATAAAGTGTAAATTAATCGGTAAAATAGAGGGATGCTTTCTTGTTGTTTAGACAACTACAACTCTGATTTATCACATTGTTATCAACCTGTAGCTTTTATCATTCTAACAGCACTGAACATGAATCTACCTTATTTCTAAGGGCATTTACTAAAAATGAGACTATGGCCAGACCCTCAAAGGAATGTAAATTGGTTTAGCAGCTCTGTTCACTCTAGTGGAAGTCACTACCTTTTAACACCTCAACCACACAGACATTCTGCAAGGTAAGAGTTCTCTAAGACAAAAACTGTAAAATAACACTCATTAGATGTATTGTTCTATGAAATTCCTACTTTGTTTGTAGTGTTAAGCCTTCAGTACTCTTTTCTAACACTGATTTTGTGTTTGATGCAAAAGAATCATAACTACACATAACCTGAGTACTGTGATAAGTAAGTTTGCAAAATGCTGCAACCTGGATCTTCATAGTAGCTCTTATCTTTTACGCTCTCTTCTATATGTGTAGTTCTCCATTTAGCACGTTTTAAAAGCGTAGTGACATCACCTGATAGAATTTGTCAGAAATTACATTTTATAGGGAAACAGTAAGTTATAGGTATTTTCCCAAGGACCAATATTTCTTTGTGTGTGTGTATATCGCTATTACTGTATTCATTTCTGTCAATCACATTGGCATAACTGGAGGAATTAATCAATACACTCCACAGATAAATAAGCCTCTACATTTCTGGAGAAAAACAAAAGTAATTGTCCTGGCTGGCTACATTTTTTTTCTTATTATTTTTACATATTTTTTAGTGGTGTAGGTTTTCTTAATTTTCTCCAGTGACAACCGCTATTATAATTACAAAATTACAATTTATTATGGTAGCACTGAATGTTCAGGCAGATGCAAACTTTCAGCAACATAATTACTATTTATTAAAAAAGGGAAAATTAATCTGGGGATGCTGAATATTTGTCTGAGGTATTCTGGGATAAATCAATGTCTACTTGAATATGTCAGAGAAGTACTACATTATGGTATACAGAATAAGCAATTCCACAAGTGTAGGTTATATTTTGAACTTGAAGGTCAGCAAGCTAATGTAGTTGGATGAAAGGTACGTCCAATAAGATCATTTAAACTGTGTGTGATTCACAACAGAATATAGAGCAAGTATACTCTTCAAGTACCACTTATTCAGGGATTAATCAAAAAAGTTATTGGATACAAACAAAGACTGTATTAGGTTGTTGAAAGGCATTTACTTCCATTATTGATTATCTCCTTTAGAACTTGGGACAAACCTAACTTTGTATGTTTCCTGATACTCTTTCTTGTAGCTGCCAATTTCTGTTTCAATTTCTACATCCAGTCAAAAAATATGCCCATAAAGACATTGACCTACATGAGTATACACTAGAAATTCAGATCCTGAAAATGCATAGATAAGCGAATTTTTTATCCTAAAATAAAAGTATGCATAACCATTGCAAACAATACAATAAATGCAACAATACAATAAAAGTTCACTCAGTTGTAATTTGCATTTATTATGTAATAGATCGTTAGACTTTTAAATATCTTTTAAATAATCTTGTTCCATCATTCATATCTGAAACAATTAAAAACATGAAGTAAAAGATGGAATGCAGAAAACTAAGCGTATCTTTATGGCAATATATGATAAATTCTTGAAATAAAGTAATAAAAGGTGTGACAGCTGACTCTAGCCTGCATATTTTATTCAATTTTTGTATAAGAATATGTGTGAAAGTGTATGTATGTGTGTATGCATATATAAAATTATATAAAATATATATACGTATAAATAAATCATCAGAAGAGCATCAAAGTTCTGAATCTAATAATTACATCAAGTAATACTTTCTTCAATGAGTACTTCATTTAAGTCAATAGGTTACTCACTACAATTCACATAGTACTCTTCTTTGAATAAGGACCAATATACGCGTGCATCGCTGCAGGAGCTAAATGGGTGTCTTCTTTTAAAGGCAAATCTCTTTGTATGCTACTGTGTTTTCTGAAAGGTCTATTTGTATTTTTGTATTGAAAATTGAAAGTCGCTGGCAAGAAACTACTTTTGATACTTTCAGTCAGAGACACTATAGGTGACAATCTAATTTAGTTCCTCAAACAAATATGTTACTGATTAAATTGCATCAGGTTGTGGAGTCACCTGGTAACGTAAACAAATTAATGTCTTGGAATTTATACTACATGACAGAATGAATTATTTGAAGCAAGACACATAGAAAAACAGTATAAAAGAATAACTAATTGTTGAATGGAGGAAACTAGCAAATTTTGAAACTTGGATTGAACTGTGTAAAAATATAAGAATAAAAAAATGGATTGTGTCTATACAAGCATGATATAAACCAAGTTCTGAGGTATAGGAAAAGTAATATGCAGAAAGTGAAATCTGTCTTTGCATTAATAATAGTTAACATATATTTGTGCAAAATAATTCTAATTTAAATTTGACATTAGCAAAACTTCTCCTAAAGACGTTCCTATATTTCTGCATCACAGAATGGAAAAATTGTTCACAAATAGTTCATCTTTGTCAAAAGATCAGTCCCAAAATGCCAGTAAGGTCAATTTCTCATGACCTTCCTGCTTCATAAAAACTGAACAAATGTGAACAAATGAAATTACTTAAGAGCAATATTAATTTTTGCACCTGACTTGTTAGAGAATATTCTTTTATTTTTTGTTTTCTTTTGTCTGTTTGTCTTGAAGTACCAGTCCTTACAAATCGGTGGTTGAAGTCATATTTTTACTTCTGACAGTGTCCTTTTTAGCCATTTACTGGCACGCTAATACAGCCAGAATTCAATCAACATTCCTGAGGGTTCCACCTAGGGCAATTTTATATTTCATACAAGGTAATTTACAACACAAATAGAAAATAAGTATATTTTTATGATCACTTACATATTTATGAAATATTGTAAATTGAAACTTGGATAATACATACAGATAAATTTATTAAAATATGTGTTTGTATATATGCAACATATATTTTCATGTATACAGCACAGATACATATACGTGCTGTGACACTATTCACAATCAGATTTTTCTGCCTTGCAACTGAGCACTTAGTATTGTAGTATACTGCAGTTATATAAGTGTATAAGCTGTTACATATGCTGTTCCTCTATTTGAAGGACAGGCAGAGGATAAGAGGAGGAGGTGTCACTCTCTACATCAATGACCAGCTGGAGTCCATGGACTTCCATCTGGGGGTGGATGAGGAGCTGACAGATAGCTTGTGGGTCAGGGTTAAAGGCAAGGCAGGGGTGGTGATAATATAGCAAGGGTTGGCTACAGGCCACCTGACCATGAAGACCAAGTAGATGAGGGCACCTACAGGCAGATAGGAGCAGCTTCAGGTACACAAGCCCTGGTCCTCCTGGGGGATTGCAACCACCCCAATTTCTGCTGAAGGGACATTACGAAAGGGCACCAGCAATCCAGGAGATTCCTAGAGTATGTTTATGAATATTTCCTTCTCTGAGTGATAAAAGAACCAATAAGAAAAGGGACTATTCTGGCCTTTGTTCTCACCAGAAAGTATGGGCTGGTGGATGACATGAAACTTAAGGGCAGCCTTGGCTACAGTAACCACAACCTTAGAGCAGCAAGTGCATGAAGCCACCCAGGACTTCAGGAGAGCAGACTTAGACCTCTTCAGAGATCTTTCTGGTAGGGTACCATGGGAGAAAGCCCTGGAGGCAAGAGGCGCAACACAGAAGCTGATCAATATTTGAGGATCACCTCATCAAGGTCAGGAGCAATGCATCCCAAAAAAGAGGAATGCAGACAAGAATATCATAAGGCTTACAGGGATGAACAAGGAACACCTGGACATTCTTTGATGCAAAAAGAAAGCCTACAGAGGGTAGAAGCAAGGACAGGTAACCTGGTAGGAATGCAAATACATTGTACAAGCAGTGAAGGATCAGGTTAGAAAAATTAAAGACCAGATAAAATTAAGTCTGGCTGGAAACACCAAAGGACAAGAAAAGCTTCTAAAGTTACATCAGTGATAAAAGGGAGACTAGGAAAGATGGGCATCCTCTCCAGAAGGCCACATCACAGAAGATACGGAGAAGCCTGATGCAGTCAGTGACCTTTTTTCCTCAGTCTTCACCAGAAAAGGCTCTGGTCACACCATCCAAGTTGAGAAGGCAAAAGCAAGGACTGGAAGAAGAAATATCCACCCACTGTAAGAGAAGAGTGGATTCAAAACCATCTGGAGGACCTGAAGGTGCACAAGTCCATGGCACCTGAGGAGATCTATCCATGGCTCCTGAAGGAACTGGCCAACAAAGTTGCAAAGACACTTTCCATTGTACTTGAAGAGTCAAGGCAGTATGGTGAAGTTCCCACTGATTGGAGAAGAGGAAACATAACCCCAATTTTCAAAAAGGGAAAAAAAAGAAGACTTGTGAAAATACTTACCAGTCAGTCTCACCTCTGTGCCTATCTTCCTTGCTAGGTTAAAAGAAATTCTGAAACCTAAAAAAAAATATTATTTTAAAATAACTTTTATCCTGCAATTAAAAATTTGAAAATAATTGTACCAAACCAAGCATATAATTATTTCTTTTAAAAGAAAACTATATTCTTTTATTTGAACTTAAAAATATATTTTGACGCAAATATTGCCAATATTTCTAAGCTAAATGCTTTTGGATGTTTTCAGTTCTGATATACAAAAATACAAAACAGAATAAATTATTTTCATGTTATTTGACGCTTCTATTTAAAAGTAAGTTTGTTAGGAAAAGGAGAATTTAATTCTGTTGGTTTTGGGTTTTTTTTCCTTGAAGTAGTAGCTATTTCATTTTTCAGGTTTCTCCATGGAGAATAATGCAACTGTGGAATTTCCTACAGAATAGAAAAATAAACAAATAAACCCCAAACCACAGAAAATCATTACCTCCTGATTCTCTGTAGTTCAGAAATTTTGTTTGTTTGTTTGTTTTTAAAATTTTACCAGCCAAACATTTGTAGCCAAACATTTGTAAACTAACAATAGCATGATTTCCTATGAAAATAAAGAGGATAATGAAAAATAATTCGGGTGGACTTGGCAGTGTTAAGTTTATGGTTGGACTTGATGATCTTAAGGGTTTTTTCCAACTTACAACATTCTGTGAAATTGTGACTTACTGATGAATTGAATTTTGTGGCTGGAATGACTCAACAGCTCCAGTACTATCAGAAGAAATAGAACAGCTGCTTGTTTTTACTGTTGGATTTGTGAATTTTATTAACTATCCACTCCCACAGCACGTACAGAATAAATATTCACACCAAAGAAGGGCCCTGCTGCCCCAGTCCAGCTGTGACCAACACAATAGTCAGTCTAAACTGTCCATGTGCTTGAGTCTCAGCTAACAAACTGCTTTTCCACAAACCCACCTCATGTTTAGCTTCTGCATGATGTTGGACTTACGTGGACTTGCTCCCCTACTGAGGGACTCTATTACTTTCTCACTTAAGTGGTCATGGTTGGCAGGAGACAAGAATGGTCTTACTGGTCACAACCCCTAGGTCAGTCTCATAACTTTTTCTATATCTAAATAGCTGTTATTTCTTGGTTGCTAGTGACTTGGGCCTCTACTCTCCACCACCCTCAGATATGCTAAGATGTAAAACTGTAACAGTTCCTCCTCTGTTTCCTTCCTGTGCATATCCAGATGCAACTCAGGTCTCCTAGGCATGCCTCCTCATATAAATTTTGTTGGGTTTTTTTTGTTTGTTTGTTTCTGCTTTCCAAGACTATGCCAGAACCCTATAATGAGTTAAAGTTAAGCAGCTGTAATCAAAATCTCACTTATCTGAGTAGTGCCTTCTTATAGGTTTCAATCTGACATCAATTCAGTACAGGATGTCAATAACACACTTAACTAATCTGGCAGATACAAGAGAATTCAACCAGATGTGGAGAATAGGGGAATGGGTTGCCAGTGTTTGGCAATGATTAATATGTTGTTTTTTGCTGAAATGTGTAACTTCACCCTAGAAAAATCAGATTGGAAGAACCTGCTAGTTATCTCCTCTTCCCAGCTAAAGCTTTCAGCATGACCACTAATGCTTTTAAGTCAGCCAGTGCTGTGCTGACCTGGCAGTTATGTGATGCTCAGAAGCTTTCATGAATTTATAACTGAAGAGAATTACTAAATTCAAGAAAGTATACCTGTTATACCTGTTTGCAGTGGTTTCACCGCAAGCATCGATGTACCCTTTTGAATGCAGACAGGCTAAGTTGCAAGATGCAGTTCTGGTATTAAAAATACCAGTGATTTAACTCAGAGGATCATATATACAATATACTTAATCCATAGCAAGCATACCTTTCCCCTAACAATTTTCATGATCATAACTTCCTCCCTGCATGTATTTTGTTGCTACTCTTAATACCAGAGACTCACAGATCTGTCAATACACTTTCCATTCTTCTAACAAGTATAAAATAAAAAATTGCTTTTCAACAACTCCTTCTAATTGTCACAGGGAAAATAAAATAAAAAGAAAATCTCAGAAACTTTCAATTAAAAGACCTTTTTTCCTTAAGAGTACATTGCTTTGATATAACAAAAATATAAGTACCTTGTTAAGCTACCCGCATATTTATTTATTTATCCCTTAGTGGTAAATATCTACTGTTTGCTCTGTGATTGACTGGAGATTGGATGGATGCCACCCCAGTACTTCTGAACCGGTGAATGAAACCTGCTGCACACTATCTTATGCCTTTCTTGCAATAATTTTGCCCCTGGGCATACCTAGAGATGCACCATATTCATTAAATAAAAAATCTAATAGATTTTGCACAGGCAATGCTATCTACAAGTCTACAGACAAATGAAATGTTATTCACAGCCAATAATTAAATAGTAGAATTTCTATATTTGGGACAAAAAATATGTGCCAGAGCATCTGTTCACTTGACTTGAAATGCATGATTTGTGTTTTCTAATATAGATTCTAGTACAATAATGTGAGAAATTGATTGTAAAGAAAACAATTGTACATCAAGGAAACATGCCATGTTGGACTAGCTCTTTGGCATTTTAAAAGAATTTATAACACTCCACAGTGTAAAAATTTGAGTGGTTTAAAGCCAGAAAAGTGTATGAGACAGGAGATGGTTCCTAAGTGAAAGAAAAGAAAGGACTAAAAACTAAATGTTATTTTAATGCCTGCTTTTCAACTAGCAATCTTCTGGTTTTGAAATTCTGACAAAGTCATTGATGCGCATCTGAGGATGAAATTGCAATACGCTTTCTGAGTTCTTCATGCTCTGTTCAGGGCATGCTGTAGAGCAGCATGAAAGGTCACCAGAAGTTTTTATTCTACTGGTTCTCCCTCCTGGGGAACAAAAAGCATAAGTATCAGTGAAAGCCATAGTAACTTAATACTTCTATTTCTTCTATTTCTTCAGCATTACATCCAGTAAACTCCCAGTTAAACACTGAACTTCTGTTGCCTTTTGAAGCTATCCTTCCTGTGTATGCTTCCATTGGAGCATGAAAAATTAGAATGGCTTATTTCCATTTAAAATTCAGGATATGTTTTTGGTTGTGTTTGTTTGTGTGGGTGGTTGGTTAGTTTTTTAATAAGAATTTTTTTCTGCTCTATGAAATGTTCTCCCACTTTTCAGTTCAGCCTTAGGTTTGGTCTTCTACTCAGAAAGAGTTGCAACATTCCATATAGAAATTCTTCTTAAGCATAGATTTATTTTTGCTTTTATTAATATAATTCCATAATCAAGGAATAGTATTTTTGTGTAGGCAGTACAGCGAATCCACAAAACAATTTAGCTGTTCAAGATTAAGGAATTCTTCTGTGGAAATCTTCTGCCTATTAATTATTACTTATGTTAACTGTTTGGCTTTCTAATTGAGTGACCCTTTGCAATTACTGTGAACTTGTAGATTATAAGCCTTCTTGGCTTCCAATTAAGTTAGTACTTTGATCCTGAAATCCTGTCTGCACCAACAGATTGTGTGTAAATTAATGAAATCTATGCATTGGCTTCAATAGATCCTCTATCTTTGCACAGGAAGGTAAACACAGTTGTATCATGCTTACTGTTTGTGAGAAATTATTTTAAAATATTCTCTTGATATATATTTAATATTCTTTAATACTCTCTTTAGTACATTCTGGACAAAACCAAGTAAAATATATATTACCAGCTTTGTTTGATATGGTTAAAGAGAGTGCCAAAGTATAATTTCAGTCAGGTATCACGATGGAGGGTGAAATTAAAACATAGAAAATTAAACAGGAAATCAAAATGAATGAGGTAACTCTTTTCCCTTGTTCCAATGTCATCTTAATTCTTATTTCAAAAGGGATTATAAGATTAAAAAAAACACACATATTTATACAACAGTAGGACATGAAAGATTGCTCTTGGCTTCAGGAAGACCAGCCAGTGTGTGCACACATTCCACACACACAGACAGAGAGACACAGACGCACACACTGTATTACTTGTTTAAACTAAATTTCCCTAGAGGGTTTTTCTGTGTAAGGGAAATCTTTTGCCTCAGTGCAGTACCAGTCCGTCATTTCCAATCATAATGAGGTATTTTACTTTTTGTCCTGTTGAAGCATTTTTATGAGAATCTTTGCTCTTCCATATGGATAAGTATTTTATGATTTTCATTCTTCATTGGCTAAAAGGTCATTATCAATTCTAGTTATTTTGCCCATAGCTCTTTTTTGTTTTCATGCAACTTTCCAGCCCTTCACTGACCTTTGAAAACTTATGAAAGTTACGGTAATATTTATCTGAATCTGTAGGCTTTGAAGCATAACTGTCTTCCATCATACACTCGTAACTTAGCCTTTAGGAACTGTGAATCAAGCATATTCCTGTTTAAAACAAGTTTAATGCAGAAATGCAATTATTAAAGAAATGTGAAGTAATTTAAACCTAGTTTGAGGCATTACCTTTCCCATCCATTCAGCCACTTTGACTGGATAAGTGCTGACTTAATTTTTTGTTGCCTGTCAGTAGAAAAGTATCCCATCAATATGCAATAACTGGAAGAAAAGAATTGATGTACTGTGCTGGTGGGCAGAAACAACAGAGATTGCTCTCTCTGAATTCAAATTATTGAGGAGTTTCTATGTTATGCTGCCCATTAATTTAAATGAGAACATTTTGTAATGCCAAGTACATAACAATATCAGCTTCAGCATTCTCAGCATGTGACTTTGGTTTTTTTTCTTTCTCATTTCCTTTTTCTTATTGCTATATCTGGGAATTTTTAAGCACAGATGCTAAAACAGTTAATAATTAATTAATAACTCAGACAATTAAAAAAACCCCACAATACAAACAATAAGCAGAACTTGCTCCTTTCACCTCCTAAATCAGGATTCACAAGACTTTGATACATCAGAGAGCAGATTCTACCCTTGTTTATTACTAAAAATGTCAAGTAAATATATTGGTATGAATAGGGGAGCTTACTTTACTGAGATTTTTAATCATGGAATATATAGTGATTTGGTGCTCTCTTTTATCTCCTCTCACTCTTTCTAATGTTGAATGCAAAGCTCTTTGGGGAAATCCAGCTGATCTACAGAAGATTATTTCAAGTAACAACAAAAATACCATATGTCACTTTCTGCTGTGCTGACAAAAGCAAATTCTACTCAGAGAGGCAAGGACCTTAAACAAAGAAAAAGCCAGCTACATGATCAAAGGGTTAGTGCAGTTAAATTAATTTTACTCACTTCTAATACAGTGCAAATCCATTTTTCACATTCAGCAAATGGGCATACAGCCTCTGCCACAACAATCCCAGGTGAAAAGGCTGAGGTTTTTTGCTATAGCAATTGCATCTATTCCTGTAGCTAGGCAAGACTACAGAATAAAAGCAGTTTAAAAAAATAAATAAACAAATAAAAAAACCAAGCCATTTTGTGGAGAATATTTTCTTCAGTCCAGAAAGATTTCTGAAATTCCCAGCTCAGCAAATATTACATGATCCCCATTAATATAATCCCCTTTTTACTCTCACCTCTTTAAGTAGAGCTTTTTTGAGCAGCTATCACAAGAGGACTGGGTAACTGACAAATATAAGATGAATCAGGTCACAGTCATGCTTTTATAGTGGTGCTGACTGTTTTTGACCTTCATGCATTAGTAGTTTATTTTCACCACCACTTAAAGCTTTTATAGTAAACAATTGTCAAGAATATGACAGTTCATAATATATTTTGGGAAATAGGCAAGTTTATTCTAATGGATTACCAATGGGAGAAAGAGGATACCCATAGTTTAACTTTTAAGTAATATCATAGCAAAAAAAATGATCCCTGAACATCCTTATACCTTATCAAATCACAGCTAAATAGTTACCCACCAGGCTAAAGAGAAACCAAAATTTTCAAAAAAACATCACATGCAAAGCAATAAATTAACATTTGTTTTTATTGTTATATTATAATAATCCTAAACCTACCAATTTAGAGAATCAGGACTGAGAAAAAGATGGGGTTTTGGTATCAGAAGGATAAAATGCTTTTATCGTCCCATTTTTCAGTTCGTCAACAGTGTCTTTTCTTGTGAATGCATCCATTTTTTGTTGGTTTTTCAGAGACTTATCTAGAAAAGCTAAAATCCAGGAAGAACTTGTTTTCCTTTACTGCTGGTACTGGCTACACGAAATAAACACAAAAATATTTAAAACCAAAACTCTTTATTTTCATTTAAGTCTTCACAGCAAAGGAGAAATTTTATATTTTCACCTTTTTTTTTTTTTTTTCCCACCTGTTTTACTAGTGGCATTTCTGATTTGAGTTTTGCCAAGAAATATGGGTCTTTTTTTTTTTTTTTTTTTTTTCCCCTAACTGGACACAGAGAGGTAAATTTAAGATATAAAAAAACTATTACTTCTCCCAAATTTGTATGGTATCATTAAAGACTTGAGGAGAAATTAAGTCTCTCCTTTTGTATTTCATCATGGACAAGTATGAGGCTGAGGGTGCAAAAAAAGCTTCTAACTTTGACAGCTTAACTCTGAGTACCAGGGCAAGGAAAAGAGTGGGTGTAAAAGAGCTATGTCACTTGTAAGTTGCAATTCATTCTGTATGCTGTTTGTCCCAACTGGGTTTCTGTATGTGTCCTGCTCTTGGATGGGATCGAGTTAATTTGCTTCATAGCAGGCAGCATGGTGCCACATTTCAGATTTGTGGCCAAAACAGTGTTTTAACTATTGCTGAGCAGTGCCTGCAAAATGTTTCACTCTGCTCACCCTGGGTGTGGGCAAGAAGCTGGGAAGGGATACAGCCAGGACAGCTGACCTCAATGAAGTAAAGGGACATTACATGACCTATGATGTCAGGATGAGCAATAAAACTGAGGGAGAGTTTTTCTAAAGAAGGCATTGCTCATGAGTTGTCTGGATACTGGTCAGATGGTGGGTGGTGAGGGGGTGGTGAGTGAATGCTTTAGGGTATTATTTTGTTGGGATTTTTTTCTTGTTACATTGCTTTTGTCTTGGCCCATGAGGTTTTCTTGCTTTTGCCCTTCCAACTCTCTCCCCAGTCCTACTGCATCGGAGTGTGGGAGTAGCTGTGCAGGTGCTTTCCTGCTGGTTTGAGATGACCCACTACTGTATGGAAAAAAAAAGTGAATCCTCCTTTGAGAGGTCTTAAAGCTATAGCTTGTGCAGTAACATCAGCACCGTCTTCATCATATCTCTTTAGAATTTTACAGACAGGAAATACTAGGATTGATTGATTGATTGATTGATTGATTTTTTCAGCTATCAAAATAGCCTTTGTTTTAATTCTGAAGGAATATAGTCATCCAAGCCATCATGCTACTTGCAGCTGCTTGAAGAAGAGAGACACTCACAAATGAGGTGTAATGAAAAAGCTCTGGGAAAGTCAATCAGATTGTGCTAGATCAGCCACATGGGAAACACAACCTCAAAGCTCAGGGTAACTGGTAACTTAAAGAGGAAGTTAGGTGCCTAAAAGTAGATTTAGCACCCTTTCAGAGATACTTATAGAAGCTGATATAAATTACACAGGACCTACAAGAAACATTATACTGGAGTGCCAGATATAAACCAGATAATTTTAAAAAGCTTCATAAATGGCCTGAGAGAATTGTTTTGTGGAACCCAAATTCCTAAGTGTGGCTCATTGAATTTAAACTACATTTTAAGATATAAAAAAACTATTACTTCTCCCAAATTTGTATGGTATCATTAAAGACTTGAGGAGAAATTAAGTCTCTCCTTTTGTATTTCATCATGGACAAGTATGAGGCTGAGGGTGCAAAAAAGCTTCTAACTTTGACAGCTTAACTCTGAGTACCAGGGCAAGGAAAAGAGTGGGTGTAAAAGAGCTATGTCACTTGTAAGTTGCAATTCATTCTGTATGCTGTTTGTCCCAACTGGGTTTCTGTATGTGTCCTGCTCTTGGATGGGATCGAGTTAATTTGCTTCATAGCAGGCAGCATGGTGCCACATTTCAGATTTGTGGCCAAAACAGTGTTTTAACTATTGCTGAGCAGTGCCTGCAAAATGTTTCACTCTGCTCACCCTGGGTGTGGGCAAGAAGCTGGGAAGGGATACAGCCAGGACAGCTGACCTCAATGAAGTAAAGGGACATTACATGACCTATGATGTCAGGATGAGCAATAAAACTGAGGGAGAGTTTTTCTAAAGAAGGCATTGCTCATGAGTTGTCTGGATACTGGTCAGATGGTGGGTGGTGAGGGGGTGGTGAGTGAATGCTTTAGGGTATTATTTTGTTGGGATTTTTTTCTTGTTACATTGCTTTTGTCTTGGCCCATGAGGTTTTCTTGCTTTTGCCCTTCCAACTCTCTCCCCAGTCCTACTGCATCGGAGTGTGGGAGTAGCTGTGCAGGTGCTTTCCTGCTGGTTTGAGATGACCCACTACTGTATGGAAAAAAAAAGTGAATCCTCCTTTGAGAGGTCTTAAAGCTATAGCTTGTGCAGTAACATCAGCACCGTCTTCATCATATCTCTTTAGAATTTTACAGACAGGAAATACTAGGATTGATTGATTGATTGATTGATTGATTTTTTCAGCTATCAAAATAGCCTTTGTTTTAATTCTGAAGGAATATAGTCATCCAAGCCATCATGCTACTTGCAGCTGCTTGAAGAAGAGAGACACTCACAAATGAGGTGTAATGAAAAAGCTCTGGGAAAGTCAATCAGATTGTGCTAGATCAGCCACATGGGAAACACAACCTCAAAGCTACTATGAGAAGAGCTATTCTTATCCTGAGAAATGGAAGCTGTGATATAATAGTAACTATCTGGGAGCTCAGGGTAACTGGTAACTTAAAGAGGAAGTTAGGTGCCTAAAAGTAGATTTAGCACCCTTTCAGAGATACTTATAGAAGCTGATATAAATTACACAGGACCTACAAGAAACATTATACTGGAGTGCCAGATATAAACCAGATAATTTTAAAAAGCTTCATAAATGGCCTGAGAGAATTGTTTTGTGGAACCCAAATTCCTAAGTGTGGCTCATTGAATTTAAACTACATGAATTCCATTTCACCAGAAAGATCAAGGTAAGAAATTCTTTCTACCTAGATTTCCATTATTCATGTTCTTTTTTCATGTAAGAATGGGAGATAAAAATGTGAGCTAGGAGTACGTTATGCTCATTATATACAAGGTATAATGTATTTCATGTTAGTATAAGGTGAACCCAAAAAGCACATGATCATTCTAGAGATATATGCTCCACATATATCTCCTCCTCTCCTCCTCTTCTATAGAAGCTTCCAGAAGAACTGAAAGTTGATGCAGACCTTGGAATCATACATATGGCCACAACAAACACTTGTGCAGTCTCAGAAAGATTCTGTTGCATTATTAATTACATAAACATTTTATTATGTGTTAATGAACAATAAAATACTTGAAATACTTTTAGCAGGTTCTATTTTAAAGAAAAATTGTGAAGGTAAACTTTTGATTTAAGTATTATTTACAATGTCAATTAGAGGGATTTTTAGTCACATACATTGCTACAGGACTAGGAAAAAGATGTTTTCATTGTAATTTATGTAAGTAAGTAGCCACTGCCTCAAGAAAAGTTTAAAAAGGACATATAAAGTATTCATAATTTTACTTAAAATAACATTAAAATGAATGCATCCTTATTACATTGGCTCATTAATATTTTCAATTTATTCACACTGTATTCTCTGCCTTATTTTTAGCCTATGCTTTATTATTTAACAATTTCATAACAAGCCTAAATTTTCCTTGTCTCCAATCTAAAACTCAATGCAGTTGATGAGCAAATGGGTTTTGAAATACTTTTAATCAAATATGCCTCTCTCATGTTCTGCAGGCAGAGGCATACCTTAAAATCCATAAATTCTTAACATACTGAAACTGGATGTATAACTGGGATTAATTCAATATATACTTCAACAAAGTGCAACCAATTTTACAATTTGTCTCACTTAAGTCAGCATAGTATAGTTTATTTAAGTTTAAGTTTATAGTTTATTTAAGTTTATTTAAATCAAATGGTGAATAATGGGGCTCATTCGGTAGGTTCCTGGAGAGCATTGATGACACCTTCCTCCTCCAAATGGTAAAGGAACCAACATGAAAAGATGCTGTGCTGGACCTTGTTCTCATCAACAGAGATGTGCTGGTCAATGATGTAAGACTTAATGGGAGAGTAGGCTGCAGTGACTATGACATAGTCAAATTCAGAATCCTTAGGCAAGTGAGGAAGGGAACAAAGCAAGCTTACTACCCTCAACTTCAAGAGAGCAGATTTTGGTCTCTTCAAGGATCTGCTTCATAGAGTACCATGGGACAAAGCTCTGGAAGGAAGAGGAACTCAGGAAAGCTAGTCCATATTTGAGGATCTCCTTCATGCCCAGGAGCAGTATGTCCTAATGAAGAGGAAGGCAGGCAGGAGAGCCAGGAGGCCTCTGTAGATGAGCAAGGAGCTACTGGACAAAGTTTGATGTAAAAACAAGGTTTACAAAGGATGGAAGCAGAGACAGGTATCCTGGGAGAAGTACAGAGAAGTTGTCAGAGAAGCAAAGGATCTGGTAAGGAAGGCCAAAGCGCAAAAGAGTTGGACATGGCCAGGGATGTTAAGAATAACAAGAAAGGTTTCTACAGGTATGTCAGCAATAAGAGGAAGATGAGGGAAAATGTGGGCTCACTTCAGAAGGAAACTGGCAACCTGGGCACACAGGACATACAAAAAGCTGTTACTCAATGACCATTTTTCCTCAGTCTTCACTGGCAAGGGTTCTGGTCACACCAATGAAGTTATAGAAGTCAAAGGCAGAGACTGGGAAAAGGAAGATCCCTCCAATGTAGGAGAAGAGGATATTTGAAACGCAAGTGCGCAAGTCTATGGGACCTGATGAGATTTATCCACAGCTCCTGAAGGAACTGGCCAATGAAGTTGCCAAGACACTTTCCATTGTACTTGAAAAGTCAAAGCAATGTGGTGAAGTTCCCACTGACTGGAAAAGGGAAAACATAACCCCCATTTTCAAAAAGGGAAAAAAGCAAGACCTGTGGAACTACTGGCCAGTCAGTCTCACCTCTGTGCTCATCAAGATCATGGAGCAGATCCTCCTGAAGGCTCTGCTAAGGTAAAGGAAAAGGTGTAATTGGTTGTTGACCACAAGCATGATTTCACCAAGGGCAAATCATGCCTGAAAAATTTGGTGGCTTTTTATATTTGGGTCACAGCACTGGTAAACATGGGAAAGCAACAGATGTCACCTACCTGGACCTGTCTCCTATGACATCCTGATGTCTACCCCTTGTATTAATATTGTTACAGTTTAGATCACTTGTTGGGTAAAGAACTGACTGGATGGTTGCACTCAAAGAGTTGTGATAAATGGCTCAATGTCCAGATGGAGACCAGTGACAAGTGGTGTTCTTCAAGTGTTGGTACTGGGACTGGTGCTGTTCAATGTGTTTGTCGGCAACATGGACAATGGCATTGAGTGCACCCTCAACAAGTCTGCTGATGACAGCAAACTGTGTGGTGAGGTAGACATGCTGGAGACAAGGGAGTCTGTGCAGAGGGGCCTTGACAGGTTTGAGAGTAGGGCAAACCACATGAAGTTCAACAGAGCCAAGTGCAAGGCCCTCCGTGTGGGTCAGGGCAATTCCAAGCACAAATATAGGCTGGGAGGAGAATGGATTGATAACAACCCTGAGGAGAAGGACTTGGGGTTGATGGCTGGTGAGAAGCATCAGCACGTGAGCCAGCAATGTGCACTTGCAGCCCAGAAAGCCAATTGTATCCTGGGCTGCAACAAAAGAAGCTTGGACAGCAGGTGAAGGGTGGTATTTCTCCCCCTCTATGCTCTCCCCTCATTTGACATCCCATCTGGAGTACTGCATCCAGTTCTGGAGACCCCAACAGAGGAAGGATATGGAGCTCATGGAGAAAGTCCAGAGGAGGGCCTCAAAGATGATGAGAGGGCTGGAGTACCTCTCCTATGAGGACAGGCTGAGAGAGTTGGGCTTTTTCAGCCTGGAGAAGAGAAGGCTCCAGGGAGACCTCATATCTACCTTCCAGTACCTAAAGGGAGCCTACAGGAAAGCTGAGGAGGGACTTTTTACAAAAGCTTATAGCAAGAGGACAAGAGGTAATGGTTTGAAGCTAGAAGAGAAGAGATTTAGGTTAGACATTCTTCTTCATTCAAAATTCTTTACTGTTGTGGGTGATGAGACACTCGATCAAGTTGCCCAGAGAAGTTGTGGAAGGCCCCTCCCTGGAAATGATGAAGACCAGGTTGTATGGGGCTTGGAGCAACCTGGTCTAGTGGAAGACATCCTTGCCCATGCAGGGAGCCTGGAACTAGATTATCTTTAAGGTCCTTTACAACTCTAGACATTCTATTATTCTATAAAACCCTAAAGCTGTGACATGTTATGCCAGTTAGGTAAAATAATCTAAAAGCAATGAGTCTCCGTAAGCAGCTCTGGCATTTAGCTGACCTGGAATACACAAAGGAAAACTGAGTTTTGGGCCTGAACCTACAACTTTAAAAAGTGAAAGCATGTCATATTTCACAACAGAACAATAAAAATGAAGCCTTCCTTGGGGAAATGTGGTGGAGATTTCCATAATTTTATTCCTTATATTTTAATGTTAAAAGCTTTTTCTTGGGGCATTGTCTCTTACAATCTAAGAACTAAATCAAGAGTAAAAGTTATACTCAGTTCTCCTGTAGAATGATAAAGTATGCCTGGAGTTTAGTCAAGATAAATGTAATTTAATTTCTTTTGACGATAGTTGATGTAAAATGCCAAAAGGGAAAAATAAGGAAAAAATACTTGCAAAGTATTTGGCCAAAACTTCATCAAGCAATATTTCTATAATCCCTTTTAATTGTATGGCAATTAAGACATTTAGTGATTCTTTATTACCTAGCCTAGTCTAAGAAACACTGGGATGTTTTAGCCATTTTATAATTAGCATCACAAACCCACAGAGAAATTGGTTTGAACCAGAGAGCTGAATTTTCTGAGCTTGAGATGCTCACTTGAGGTTAGTTAGAACACCTTACTATCTGGGACTGACAGAGTCTCAGGCATGTTCCTTTTGTCAAGTATTATTCATTATATATCATTCACAAGATGTACTAGGACATGTTCTTAAAACCACGTATATTAATATTCTTTGTGTGGTAATATATATTTTAAATATATTTTGAAGGAACAATGGTACTAAAGTACATTCATTATTTGATATCTTTTAAAATGCATTGCTAATCCTTTTTATCACTATATATGTGGTTCTCCGCCATCAGTAAAAGCATAGTTGTTATGTCATGACAGCATTTCTTTTTTAGTTTGCCTTTTTGCCTGCAGCACTGATTTTCATAGATATGGTCTCCTGGGTTTTGTGGTTTCGTTTGATTTATTCTCACTGATTAATTTCCCGCTGTTTCCATATTTCATATGTCATTGGTATTTTTGATAGCTGCCATCAGAAATTATATTTTTATTATTTTTTCTTACTGTTGTCTCTCCTAGATATTGCTGTGCTCTTTTTTTTTTTTTTTTTCTTCCTTTTGCCACATTTTTAAACTATTTCATCCCAGATTCAGAGAATATTTTAAATTGGTATTTTAAAAATTATTATTAGATCTTAGTTCAGATATCTAAATATATAAAAATTTTGTTTTCTTTCTCCTAAATTTCAATTATTGTTTTATTTTTGAGAATACCCAACTCAGTCTATTTGTGATAATTTTTATCTAATAGCTTTCAAATTCTATAAAGAGAGTTTTTTCATATAAATTCTCTAGTTGTCCCAAATTCACACCATATCAGTGCAGTGACTGTTGAAATTGATGCTACAGTGAAATAGACTGTGGTGGAAAGTTGACTTTAAAATACCTATGACAGGTAATTTAGAATTTGAATCAATGTTTTGAGCTATTATGTCAACATCTGACTCCCCGTGAAAAATAAAAATTAAGCCATTGCTGTCAAGGAAATTTCCTTGATTTTCTGCAAGAACTTAGCTCTGAGTTTGTATCAGTGTTTAGCCCTTTTATTTAGGAACTGGACTGCAATCTTCAACCATTGTTAAATCCAAAGCTATTCTATTGCCATAGAAACCAAACCAAACAAAAAACCAAACCAAAACAACAACAGCATCAACACCAAAACCTGACAATAGTTCTGAAATGTTATAGCTTATACCTGTTTTAAAATAGTCAAATGACACAATGCTGGAAGTCCCACTAGCTGATTGGAGCTATAACATCTCATGTATTGTTACTTCCCATGTGTTTACTTTTGCAGTGAACAAATAAGTTGCTTCTCTTCATCCACTTTACATTCTGAACTAAAAATTCACATTTTTGAGGAGAGAAATAAGGTAGTGTCCTGAAAATGTGAAGGCAGAGAGAAAAATGAGTTTTAAATCAGAATAAAATGGGAGAAAATGGAGACACAATAATGGTTTTGTAGTTTGCAGAACCCCAAACATTAAAATCCCACCTATAATTATACACAGAGAGAAGGGGAAAAAAAAGGAGAAAAAAACCAAAACTGCTGTGAGAAGACCTCTACTGACTGGTCCTTCCAACATTTGAATCCTTTTTCTTCTGTCTTCATATTCCAGTGCTGCGACAAAATTAAGGTTGCAATAGTGACATATAGACCGAAACTCAAGTTGAGGCCAACATTAACACTGACTTTTCACAAAATCTCTTAACAGGAGTCACTTTTTGCTGTCATTAGAAGAATCAGTTCTGCATCCTCCATTTCCATAGACTATGCCAGACCTGGTGCTCAGCTGATCCCTTTTTCAACTGTTTTAGTGTCATAAACTACCAGAAATATAGTTTAATAGTAATAGTTTTATTGTGGGATTGTTTAACTGGGTCATTTTTTACTGCAGATTCAGCTAAGCAGAACCATCTGACGGGGAAAGCCAAAGGGAAAAGAGAGGGAAGGGTAGTTTTGAGCCATCTTATCAGCTCAGCCATCTCAAAGATGCTTACATTTCCACTGTTTCTCTGTTCCATGGAAATAACAGCACCTTTGAAACAAGTGAAGATGCAAAAGCTTATTGTGTATGCATGCCAACCACTGAGTTACAAGAAGCAACCTCCTTAGTTCTCATGTCATGGTGTCAAACAAAGTGTGGCACTGCCTTTTATGCAGCTGTCACCCCCAACAGTTCCTCCCTGAGTGAAGGCTAGCAGGAGGATTCTTGACCTGCTTCTTGAATGATGACAGTTTTGGTAGCTATGGGGGTTAAATGAATTCTTATGCTTCATGATCATTAGAGGACCATATAGAAGAATGTACTAAAAGTATAGTGGCAGGTATAAGTGTAATAGGCTTATAGAAGGAGAAGATAAAAGATTAATTTTATGCAGGTCAAGTCTACTGTTTTGATTGTGTCTCTACATTGTGAAACTGTAAAGGGAGAGAAAAGTCCATCCCCAACACTGCAATGGGAGAATGTTAAGGCAATTTAAGCAGTATTATTCAATTGCTCAGTCTTTGAATACAGGGTGAATCAAGAACCAGTGGGAGTTTGGAATGAATACATCTCTTTGCACAGAGTATGAATAAACAGGGCACTTCAGATGCTTGAAATACAGTCAGATGAGCAAGACTTGCCAAGCTGTGATTCTACAGGTTTTTCTTTAAGGCAGTGCTAGCCTAATTGCCCTTTGCACCAGCTTTTAAATCTCATCTCTGTATCCTCTTTGCTCCTGCACCATCATAGCTGTTCAAGAAACAGGATCAAATAATTTATAATGTTGAAAAATATTCCCTTAATGTCTAGTTTTGGGTCACTTTTCAACTAAATCTGGTGTGCTAGCAATAGGAAAAGATATTGCATAATCCAGTGGAGAGAAGACTTCTAAAATATAATACCCTTATCTCACAGAGAAACTTTGAGACCTCACTGGACTGGAACCTTGGTATGGTTCTTTTCTGTAGGACTCACTTGCAATTATGGGGTTTTTTTCTCATGCATAGTTAAATCTTTTATCTACTGTTAGTTCTCTAATGTTTATATATGTATGTTCCAATAAGAGCAAAAATTCTTCATCAAAGCACAAAATTATAGTGTTTGTGAAACCTTAATGCCATTATCGTAAAATCCTCCCAAAATACACTAGGTTTCTGTTTGCATAACAAAGTTATCCACCAGTTTTCCAGCAACTCAGTTTCCATATGTTATGTTTTATTATTTTTTGTATTTAACTGGTGTCAGCATAGATGTCACACACAAGTAAATGTCTTGGTTTAATGGTCAGAGTAAACCAAAATCAGAGAACAGAATTGCTTTCTGTCACCCACCTCCACTCCTCCCAAGGGAAGATAGAAGTGGAATAAGGAAGAGAGACTTCAAGGTTGGAAGTTAAAACTGGAACAGGTCTACTGGAAAAGTGAAGGGATAGTAACACATGGGATGAGGAAAAAAAAATATACAAATCTATGCAAAACCCTATCTAAATGATCGCAAAAATAAAGTGTCTTGAGGGTCCCTTTCAACAGGAATGACTGGGTAAAAGAGCTCCATGGCTCTGCCCAGCACCCGATAGATTCAGCATGTGGCAAGCTGAGCCACTCTCCAAGACCTCCCAGCACAGTGAAATCAGCAAAGAAGGGAGCAGGAAGGCCCAGATTTCTGATGCTACTGGGTGTTGTTGAGTATGGCAGGAAATGGGAGGGAATACTGACCGCTGTCTGTCCTACCCCACCCTTCCCCTCCCCTGATCCCCCAGCATCCTATAGACCATCTCTCTAGGTCCTCATGTTGGTACCATAAAATTAGCTTGTCCTTCCCTCAAACCATAACAGTAAACTAATCTAAGGAAGTAATATATTTTTTGTTAAGGCATCTAAAATTCCTAATTTGATCAGATTATGTCTTTATGACATTACAGCTAGCAAAGATCTGTTAGATTGAGCACTTGGTTCAGTGTAAGTGTAGTCCTTAAATCTATCCCAACTTTTAAGGTTATGCACAGGAAGTAATAATTAATTAATTTATTTTTTAATTAAAAAAAAAAAAAAAGAAGAATATCTGTAGCTTGAGTATTTCATGAGTTAAGGACTTTCAGCTACATTTTGCCAATTAAAACGTAGGGTCAATATAGCTTCTAGTACCAAAAATGAGTAGTTGACAAGGCTCAAAAAAGTAAATTAAAACTCAAGGTACAGCAGACTATTCTCACAAACATTTTTTAAATTATATATTTCTGTTGATTTAGGAGCTTTGTTACTACATTTAGAAGCTTGTAAGTTAACAGTTGTCTAGATAACACCTGATAGGTAGAAAAATGTTGATTTAATCTTACTAAAGTAACAGGGAACAGATGGTGAGAATAAAAGTAAGTTGGAAAAGTTCATAATAGAAATTTAAAGAGAAGGCAATTAGCATAAGTCTGTTAATTCTTATACTTGTGCCCTGGACAATGAAACATCTCTTAGGATTTTTCTATCTCTCAAACACATTCAAAGGATAACTCAGGTCAAAAGGGAGCTCAAAAGATCATCAGTTCCACCTCCCACTCACAGTAGGACCACTTATGAGGTCAGACCTCCAGTTGCTCAGGGTTTTGTCCAACTGGGTGTTGAAAACCTCCAAGGTAGAGATTGCACAGCACCTCTGGGCAGACTGCTCCACTGCTGGCCTCTTCTCAGGGATAAAAAGCTTTTCCTTATATCCACCCTGAACATATATTTTCTCAGCTCATGATCTCTCCATCCTGCCGAGGTCGCTCTGAAGAGTAGTCCTGCCTCTGAGTCTATTGACCTGCCCCCTGCAGCCCTCAATAATTATCTGTATTACATGTACATAGCATTCCAGTTAGGCTAAAGCTGGGCTTATGTGTCCTGTGTGCATAATTTTCAGATGTTTCACAAAATATGATGTCACTGTTTGACTCAGGTCCAACAACAATGCTCTCAATCCCCTCCCCCCAACCCAGGTAGGGAAGGAGAGAGAGAAAAAGAGAGAGACTTGGCTGGATTGAAAACTAAACTACACAGCTTTAATTAAAACACTAATGAATCATACAAGAAAATATATACAATTATATACAGATATATTCAGGTGTAGGCAAAAGCCTCTCGCCTCCCCCCACCCCAGCAACTCCCACAGCACTTCCCTGAACTGGGAAGAGTCCCGAGGAATCCCGAAGCTGCTGCTGGAGAAAGCAGAGAGTTATGGGGGTCACAAGAGATCAAGCCTGAGGATCGACGGTGATGGATGAACAGAGTCCTCCCTCTACGCCGGCCATGGACAGAAGAGAAGGGAAGAAGAAAAAAAGGAAGGAAGTTGTCTTCTGTGATCTCTGACCTTCCTCTCAGCTTACGTAGATATATGGAATGGAATATCTCTGGCCAATTTTGCTGTCCATCTAACTCAGTCTCCTACGGGGGGGTCACAGGTCTCCCCATAGTGTCTGAGCCGGCAGAGTGCAGGTGCAGCCTTGAAGCCTCAGTAGTTAGAAAAACATTCCACTGTCTTATCAGCCTAGCAGAACACACTGTTGCTAGTTACAAGAAAGCTTACTGAAGGAAAAAAAAATCAGTAAAAAGAAAAATTGGCTTCATCCTGGCTCAAACCAGGACATATGATAAGAGATATTTATCTAACCTTTGAAATTGTCAAATCTCCCTCTCTCAAGTATCATGACAATCTTTTGCTTGAATGAGACCTTCCCTCTCAACGATGTTTAATATATCTTTAATTCATCTTTAGATTCTTTCAACAGGGTGATAGTTTGGAAGTTGGAGGACTTATGCAGGAACCCACTATTAAATGAAGTTATTGATTTTCTGAAATAATCAGGTCTCTTCTGGCTCTTTTGGGACAATTTGTAAAGTTTGTAGAGCCCTTATTAGGTCATGACTTAAAATTTCACTTCAATTATTTTCTGGCAAGATTTCTCTCTCTCTTGTATATTTACAAAAATTAAGTATTAGTTCAACAGGAATCTTTTGTTCCACCCCCAGATATGAGGGGGTCATGGTTGCAGTTTTTCCTCCATGCTTTAAACTCAAAGGTTAAAATATGATGTTTAAATGGTGACAGAGAAATCTTAATTAAGAAGTTGGGGTCTTTGACCTCAATCTCCACTGCTTGGAGTGAGCTGGGGAGAATCATTCTAAATTTGCTAGCTAGCTACAGTAACCTGTACCTGACAATTTAACCTATCAGGTTTTGAGCATTTTCAGATCAGATAAAAAGCATCAAAGTAAATAACACATTCCAGTAAATTGTCTCTCATTCAAAGATAAAAATCAGTAAAAAAACACAAGAAGAAGAAGAAGAAGAAGAACAAAAGCCCACACCAAAAAAATCCAAACAAAACTGTCTAGTTACAAAATTAAGTACATAGACTGAGAAATTATATATAATGTATATTTTTAATGATTAATCTCCCACCTCCTAGATATGACTCGTCATATTTCCATATTACATTTGGTTTTATCTTGTGGTCATAGGAGATCTGGCAGGGTAGTTATTGATATCAGAGGAGTAGGCAAGTTTACAACAAGGTGAGAGGATTAAATGATTACATGAAAGTTAAGAGTGAAGTAGAAGTACATTTTTGTTGACATGAAAACCATTTAAGTCCAATGAAGAGTGGGGAGAGAGTTTGGCTTTTTAACACTATTGTTCAATAAAAATTAGTCTTTGTTGTCTGAATTATAGGTAGTGGAAACACTGAAGTAAATTTACATGTGTAAAACAAGTTCTCTTACCAATATATTATGTATTTCCAGAAAAATAACTCATAATCTATGCCTAACTTCGCAGCCTGACTTGATAAATTGTGAATCAACAAAAGGGAGTTATAGACAATTAATAGCTACCTTTTCTTCCAAACACATCAAAATACATTGGAATACATACAATTGTGTCTAGTGATGTTATTTTTTTTCCCAAGAAAAAATTAATAAAGATTATTATTCCAGCAAATAACAAATTTTTCTTAATCCTCAATGTCAATGTCTTTATGCTCTCCTGAAAATAGAATATTTGGAGTTGTCCTGACCAAAATCTAAAAACAGTGCAAGATAATTTAAAAACTATTTTCTATCTTCAAGTATAATTAGCAAATAATCTGTATCAATGTTTGCTCTAAAATTCTTTAATAATGTAGTCACATATTCTTCAAGGTTATACATGAGACTTGCAAACTGCAGTATAATGGATTTTATTTAACAAATGAATAAACAGAGGGAGTCACAGTTAAAATAAAGTTATACAAATATTAACATGATCAGCATTTGTTTCAACAGTTTTTTAAGGAAGTGAGAGGCAGAAAGGACAATGTGAAGAGGGGTGGAATAGGAGTAAAGAAGAACAAAATATGCATGGTAGGCAAAGTCTTAGGTTTTGGGAAAGGAAGGAAGTGGAGACAATTAGGTGGAAGAACATGAAAACAGAATGAAATAGAGTTTTGTAATATGTAAGAAGGAGAAAAGAAAAGCAAAAAGAAAGAGAAGAGAAACTGTCTGAAATAAGACTAGAATTGTGGAAGAGCTATGTAAAAGGACTATCAAAAACACCAAGAAAAATCTATTTTATATTTCTAAACTTTACACTATTTAAGACCATAACATTTATATTTATTAATTTATTTCCAGTCAAATTCTTTCTAATTAGAAACCCAACAAACTGTGTTTGTATTTTTTTTCAACTGACTTTCTTTTTCTGTTTCCCAGGAGTCACTTATGAGTACTGCCATGGTTTATCTAATTAAGCATGTTAGTCACTGAGAATAATAATACATGTTAGAAGGTACAATATTATTATCTTCCTTTTACTAAAAGGCAAAAAAATAAAATAATCTATCCTCTATGATAGGGAAGAAAATAGGAGATAAAAGTCCATGCTATTCCACACAGGACTAACTCAAGATATAACATTCAAATTCACAAGATCACTGTCCAGGGCTGATCTATAGTAGGATTTTTTTTTTGTTCTTCTATTATAGAATAGAAATAAGAATGGAATTTGAAACTCAGCACCCTATGGCATTTAGGAGAGATGGATTATATTTCGTATTTTACTGTTAGCCAGCTGTGTCTTTGAAGAGACAGAATTTCTTCAGATTGCAACAATAATAATATTTTTTTTAAAAAAATCAAATACAGAATTTTAACCCTAGAGGGAAATTTGAGGTGTTAACAGTAGAGTTTGGCTGTTCTTGGAGGTCTTGGAGAGAGTGTCCTGCTGTTTGTCATCAGCTTGCACATGCTCTGCAGGATCTGAACCATCAGGTGCTGTGAAGAGCCCTGAACCCTTTTCCCCAGTCAGCTCTGCCATGAGGGACTGTAATACACTTATCTCAGTGATCACTGAGATCAGATTTTGTATAGATTTGTATATTTGTTCCTTATCCCACATGATTATATCCCTTGCCTTTTTTTATTAAACCTGTTCTAGTTGTAACTTGCAACCTTTAAGTCCCTTTTCCTTATTCCCCATTTATCTTCTTCTAGGAAGGTTGAGGAAAGTAATAGAGAGCAATTCTGTTCACTGGGTTTTGGTTCACCCTGCCTGCTAAACCGGGACATTGATCAAAGTGAAACCAAGGTTAGTATTTCCAAATATACTAACATTTGTTGTTTACAGTATCCTTTTATGCTTGTAAACAAATAAATAAACTACACAGTCTAGGACTTTGTAAATACACTTGAATTAACTATCAGTTAAATAGAGGATATATCATGTTGTCATTACACTGAATGGTGACTTAATCTTTTGACAGTGTTTACTAGTGGGAAGCTGCAAGTAAAAAAAATATTAAAGCTCAGAAATTAAGTAATAAATTCTCTCACAATCTTCACGTCTGCTGTTAGCACATAACACAAGAACACCTTATTGTGATGAGAATGTTTTAGTGAACTTGTTCTTGAGCTGAAGCACAACTAAAAATGTATAAAAATAACTGCCAGGTTTCCAGTAAAGTAAAATAGTATTGACTTCTGGTTTAGCTGTCTTTTAATAAAGAAATAAACTATTTCACTGAATAAAGAACAGTGCATTTTCTAGATGTATACTAGACTAGAGACCGTATTCCTATATGACTATACAAAAAGCATGGATGGACACATGACCAATCAAATGCACAACAGAAAACAATAATAATAAAATAAATATTAACAGTCAATTGTATTATTTTATAACAAGACTCTGATGAATTTAGCTAAGGAAATGAGTGTGATCTTTAAAAAACAACCAGAGTGCATTAATTAAATATCAATGACTTGACACCGAAGTAGAGGTTCTTAAACTATGTGTACAGGAAATTAAATTCGGGGATTAAAGTAAGGACTTCACTGACTTGAAAGGATGTTTTATTCAGAGGTGAACAAATAACAGTGAGGTTGGCAGAGCATTTTGAAGACTAAGTGGGAAATAAAAAATTGACTATCTCAATAACTTCTTAGTGAACTACTACTAGATCAAGAAGAATCCAATTATGGAGGAGACAGAGAAATGTTATGACTCAAAGTTTTATGTCTTTCTACTCAAAACAAAGTGAAAACTTTATATGAAGAGACTCTGAATGTTTTTTACAGAAAAGAGTGGTTCAATCACTGTCACAGAAAAAGAAAGATGGAAACAACATAAAAAGAATGGATTAGTAAAGAAGACGTTACGAAGCCTCTCTGACCACAAAAATAATAAATGTAAGACTGAGCTAACAAAAGCTATAGAAGCTGGTAAAGTGTTTGAGGCATAAACCTAAAAAATGAGAAAAGAACACATAGTACCACAATAAAAATAAAGGATTAAAAATGCTTAGATTAGAGATAATCTGGATATAATTCAATAAACTAGAAATAAATAATAATTTGTATTTAAGATTAAGAAAGAAATAAAAAATATTTTACATAAGTCTGTCCAACTGAATCCAAGGGCAGAGAGTATAGATTGTCCTAAATTTAAAAAGTGAGAGAAGTAATCCATGAAACCAAAGACACATTACTTAAATATTAATTCAGTATAAAATTTTAGAAAAATTGTGAATAATAGAGAAAATAAAGTCACAGATATCACCTCTCTGCTCTGCTCTGGTGACACCCCATCTGGAATACTGTGTACAGTTCTGTTGCCCTCAGCACAAGAAAGACATGGAGCTGTTGGAGAGGGTTCAGAGAAGGGCCACCAGGATGATCAAAGGCCTGGAGCACCTCTGCTACGAAGACAGGCTGAGAGAGTTGGGGCTGTCCAGCCTAGAGAAGAGAAGGCTTTGGGGGGACCTTATAGCACCTTCCAGTACTTGAAGGGACTGCAGGAAAGCTGGGGAGGGGCTTTTCATTAGAGAAGGTAATGAAAGGACAAGGGGTAATGTTTTTAAACTAAGAGAGGGGAGATTTAGGTTAGATATTAGGAAGAAATTCTTAACTCTAAGAGTGGTGAGGGACTGGAACGGGTTGCCCAGGGAAGTTGTTGATGTCCCATCCCTGGAGGTTTTTAAGGCCAGGTTGGACGAGGTTTTGTGCAACCTGGTCTAGTGGTAGGGTTCCCTGTTCATGGCAGGGGGCTTGGAACTTGATGATCTTTAGGGTCCCTTCCAACCTTAATGATTCTGTGATTCTATGTAAATACAAAGTAGAATAAAATGCAGTATGGGTTTATCAAAGAAATATACTGCTATATTAAACTAACAAGTTTTCTGTGAGAAGATAATTCTAAGCTAAAGACTCCAATATTTACCTGGACTTAAGGACTCTGCCATATGGGCATAAAACATGTAAAAGATCCTCAGAATTCAAAAAATCCATGAGGTCCCATTATGAAGGAAAGTTACAGGTTTCTGTAAATTCTTTAAGAATCTTCCTTGTTTTTTTCAATTTTATTTATCACCATGACACAAATAAATAGAATAAATAGATGAAATTTGGTCAGGAAACAAGAGCAAGAAAGTGTTTTGGTTTTTTTTCCAATACTGAAGCAGCCTGGGAAATCACAAGGGAAAAGAAATATAAAAGAAAATCTTGAAATGCAATAGAATCAAGATTAATTCCAACAGTAAAAACCAGCCCTGGGAATATGGCACTTTTTAGCTATAAACTAGGAACTAACCATCTTGAAAGGACCAGAGAAGAAAATGAGACAAGCTTACTAGCTTGTTTATGAAATGTGAACATGATGCATGCAAGGATAGACAATTGCATTTGTAGGTTGCTAAATTAATTTTCATGGTGATATAAAGTGGTTTAGTGTTATTGTATGAAGTGCTATAGAAGACTTCACCTGGACTAATGTGTATAGTACTGATTATCCAAGACAGATGTTAAGGGAAGTTGATTTTATGGACTTTTAACCCAAGAGCTGTATTGTCATGAGAACTGGGTCTCTGTACACCCATAAAAAGACCCCAAAGAAACTTAGACTGGAAATCTGAAAGTTTATAACTAATTGATTATTGACACTGTGGAAAAAAACCCTCATATTTTCAACAAGGTTGTCTGAACTCTAATATTTAAAGATTAATCTGCAAAAGTTTATGAAAAAGATAAGAAATTATATTTGATTGAACTGACAAATCAAAAGGTTCACTCTGGTCCTATGCTCTTTTTTTTTCTCAACAGTTTCATACCAGAGTTTCCTCCTCCAATTTTTTTTTTTTGGATTGCAAAGAAATTTTTTATTGGTGTTGGCTCTATTGTACCTATTTTGTAAACAAAGCTAGTGAGCTATTTGAGTGTGCAGCCCTCATCATATTTCTATCTGTTTTCCAGGGTATGTTCTAAATTAAAATTCCCTTTCCTTAAACATTGTGTCACTGAATCTGAACCTTCTTTATTAATTCCATCCATTTCTGTTACATGTCATTCTCCTTTTACAAAGAGATTCAGACTTCCCAAGAGTATGGTAAGTATGAATAATTTTCCATGTTAAAAACAATGTGATTTAAACTAACTGAATTTTCTCTGTTTCCTTTCATTATATATGGGGTATATATTCAAATCTCACTAAGGAAATCAGAATTTGTCTAGTTTATGACATTTTAAAATTATAAGCTTTCTTCATGCTAATTCATTTTCTAAAAAGCTTGTTATGTTTATACACTCTTAAATGTCATGATGAAAATATTAACATCATAGGTATTTTTATTCATTATTTCATATAACCATCCACATGGGGATTATTGAATGCAATGAAACACATCCATTTTTGTCTATTCAAAGTGCTAGGTGTCTGAAATTAATTAAAAACTCCACTATTACAGTAGTATCCTGAGTAGTATTAGACTTACTCTATGAAATATTCAGAAATGTTATTCTTCAAATTGTATTTAATAATTCAAATTAAATGCAGCAGTTTTTTTACCAGATTGTTTCTGAATGCATGTTAACTGTCTTTCAGTACTAGTATTAAAGTGCAGGGAACGAGTCCACTAAATATTGCCTATTCTCAATCAAAATTCAATCTTTTTCTATTTTTACTCACTGATTCCTGACCCAAGTTTGTATTTCCATTATTCTGATTACATTAAATGTCCCTTTTATCTAATAAATCAACATTACTTATATGAGATTACCTAAATGTACTTGACTATAGTGATACTGCTCTGATAACCTTCAGTTACCAACTGTCTTATGTTCTTTTCCCCCAGTCATATTAGAGTAGTCTACAAGAAGACAAAACAAATTTATTTCTCTTTCCAGAGCTAAAGTCTCAGCCATTGTCTCCTCCAAAACAAGTCTTAGTGGGACTGAATTAATATGCATAAGTAAAAAAACCTCATGCTATAGAAATACATTCTAACCTTTTGATGTGGTACAATACATCATGAAGTCACATTTGTTCCAAGAAGCTACATCAGACCTTCACTGGACCTAAAGCAAGAAGGAGTCAACTGAGAGATCAAAGGAACAGACTGCATTGCTAAAAGCATGAACATGCTGAGTAAAGAAGAGGAATACTCAAGGGGAAAGCACAACTAGTAGAATTCCAGGCACAGAAGCTGCAGCACTGATTAAGTTAATGGTATTTACAATATCTGGATGCTAGATGACAAGAGGACAGAGAGCATTTTCCAGGTTTAAGAACAAAAAAAAAATATATTTAAAAATTTAAAAAAAGAATGAGATTATGATTAATTTGTAGTTCCTATGTACACTTTTGAAAATAACATTCTTTAATGTGTTTGACTGTTAATAACTCAAGAGACATCTTATGTGGCTTTACTACAGTTTTTTCCAAGAATGCAATCAAGTTTGTGCCATTCAAGTCTCGTAAAAATCTGTTAAGTTATCCCAATGGCTATTGACTAAAAGCATGTGTAAATTAGAAGAAAACCTTCAGTGGCTTTTCGTTAACTACCACTAATCTAAAATATAAATAAATAAATAAATAGAAATATAAAGCCTATGCTAGGTATATTATGGAATTAGAAATCTGTTTCTTCATGTGGGTTGTGGATCCTCAATCTGCAAATCCCTTAAATTGTCTTGGAGAAGAAAGAGCAAGCCAGTTGAGTTAAGAAAGGAATATCTCTTTTCCTTACTTAGTCAATTTGCTTAAGCATCAGCAAAACTAAAATTGTTCACTGTACAATGAATGTCTAATAGACAGTTTTACTTTTTTCTGAGCCCTAAGTGAAGGTTTTTTTTCATAAGACTATGTATTTTTATTATTAAAATAATATTTCTTTAATTTTAGTTTCAAACATCCTATTTCAAAGGTTTATTTGTATTTCAACTACTGCGATTCATGGAATTTGGAATATAAAAAAAAAATATATTCAACAATGCTGTAATAGTTTTAAAATTAGAATTATTGCATTTGAATTTAAATTATTTTTATTTGAATTATTTTTTTATATTATTATGGATCCACACAGTAAAATAAAATAGTCACCAAATTGTCAAACAAATTGAAAGGTAGGAAACAAAGACTTTCCAAGAGCAACTGACCACATAGGAAATAATAACACAGATGGAGAACACTACTAACAGTACTTATGCATTCCATCCAGAAAAAATCTTATTGATCACAAACCAAGGTTAGTTCTAGCTGGATAAGTGAAATGCAGAAATGAAAGGTCCCAAAGATTTTTAATGCAATGTAACTTGGATCCATGATGTTCCATTTTAGCTATGAAAAAGATATCATGTTTCAGGGTAAATGAAAACAAGAAGGAGAAAGATGGGATAGCTCTGTGGAAGAGAAATTCTTAAATGCTGTCTTAAATGCAAACACATGAAGCACTGAAGCACACCATGCTTACAACATAACTGTTTTCCTGTTCTTTGAGTAACTGTAAAAATTCATTCATTTTTAAAATGTGATCTTGTAGTTTGCTGTTTTTCCCCGCAAAGAACAAGTGTAATACTCCCCTTGATGGTGTTTTAACATTGCTTAAATAGAAAAACACTTTTATAAAATCCTTTGCTTTTTATTTCTTCCAGAAAAAGAAAGCTGGATGTCTTCTAACATGTATCTCAGGTGTTATAAGCCATGGATGCACAGTTGGTAACATAGAAGTAACATTCTTCATGTATTTCTAGATGTAAAAATGTAATGGCTTTATACAAACTAACTTCATTACTTATGAATGCCATGGGCATTAAATGTCACTTGGAGGCACGGATTTGTTTAAACATTTTTATGTTTTTGAACACTGAGCATTTAAATACCTTTCTGCACTGAAACATCAGCAGTTATTTAGAAGACACTCAAGATGTTATTGTGTCTGGGCAGAGTTATTAAATTGCAGTAGGATGGAATAGACTTTCTGTAGTGCAGATTAGCCTGTAATGGGAAGCAATGTCACAGCCTGCTCTCTCTTACAGACCTAATGCTCTGTGTACAGACACCATGTATCATACCATTTTGCCGGGTATAATTGTAATTGTGACCTCTGATGCATGAACACTTGTATCGATGTATGGAAGTGGGACATCAGTGAATGTAAGTTCATAATAGAACAATAGACCTGAAGATCAGTGACATTAGCAAAACTGAGATTTATTTTAGTTTTAAAATATTTAGTTTTAATTACTCTACCTAGATTTCCAGAGGTTTAGAAAGTTTCATATTTACTCCGTTTAATAATGTAGTTTATAAAATCTAATTACACATCTTCTTTAACATCCCACTTTAAATGAGCCTTGTAGCAATTACTCAGTGTACTAAATAACAAGTAAGTAATAATAAAATAATAAAGATTACTAAATTTACATTAACAGTCTGTTTTGACTTTGTAATCCCGTTAAAGGAGACATTTCCTCTTTAGAATTCCTTCTTTCATATTTCTTCAACACATAGCACAGTGCCACACTGTGCATTGAAAGAAAATAGGTATCACTACATATCAGAATTTAAATTTTAGCAACAAATTTTTTTTAGAGCTACATTTTGTCTCGCTTTTAAATACATGTGAATAAAATCCCTAGAGAACACTTATGAGTGAAGCTGATTAAGGACTTCATTTTCCAAACATTGGAATTAAAAGTAAAAATGAAAACTGGAAGAGAGTACATTTCATTTTATGGTATTCCTAAGTATAAATCAGTATGCTACATGTAGTTGCTGTCATAATCTTGCCATATCTCCGAGCAGGATTTATTGTAAACAGTAAATATAACAAGCAGATATTAGAAACAGTATATGTATTTTATTGAAAGATATGAAGACAGCCTGCTGCAGGGCTACAAAGCTCATACTTTTCACATTTATTAAATTAAAAATAAATTTTAAAAAAATGGTCACTAGGAAAAGTGAGTCGTGTCAGCGACTAAATTTTACCCCATTTATTCAGGCTAGGAATGACTTTCTGTAACTATGATAATTGCCTGGCATACGTTAGCAAATGTTGACTTTATTAATAGTAACAATTTTAAAAACCCAGAACAAAATCCTTATCCTGCACTCCTTCACTTTTTGTAATTATGTTATTGGTATAAAATTAGTAAAATACTACTGAAACAGAAATTGGTGTTTTATATTCACTTCTCAATAATTTGCCACAGTTCAACATAAATGTCACAAAATAAAATATGAAAATGAACCAAAACCAATCAGATAGATTCTAATTCTTTATAAACTCATTGAATCCAACTCTCCCAGGCTGTATCAACTCCATGCTAAAACCTTCCCTCTACCAAAGCCATAATACCTTAAAAGACTTACTACACCCAATAACTGAGGATTTAAATTGCCCGCATCGCTGCTTTTGATCCAGTGCTTCCGGAAGAAGTTGGAGATGTCATTTCTTCCTCATTTTTCACAATATTTGCTACCCAGGAAACGATACAAAGTTACTCTCATCAGGTCATAGATTTATTTTTGACTCTCTACCAATCTTTAATGAAATGGATGTTGCACTCTGCTTGCATGACTGGAAGTTACACACACAAAGCCAAACGAAAAACAAATCTTCTGTTCTCATTCTGTTGTGTACAGCTGGCTGATTCAAATGAGGAACACAGACAACTAACAATCCCCAGTATAGTATGAAACATGTTACAAATTGTTACAATTATTACAATTGTTAGATATGTGAGAATGAAAAATGCATACAGTAGAACGAGAGAGCAATTAAGGTCAGAATGGACCTGCAGAAGTCATCCACCCTGACCCTCTGCTTAAAGCAAATCTAATCAAACCAGATTGCTCAGATCTTTCTAGGTCCCTGTCCCAATATTTGACCAACCTCAAAGTAAAGCAAACACATTTTATTTTTTATTTTTTTTTCCCCAATGTACAATTAGAATTTTCCATGTTTCAGTTTGTGTACAGTGCCTTTGGTCCTATCGTTTCATACTTTGAGAAGAGTCTCTGCCCACAGCTGAGATAGTTGCTGTCAGTAATAAAGGTCTCCTCAAAGTTCTCACTTCTCCTGGATGAACACTCCTGGATGAACTCCTCTCTCTCTCCTTGTATGCCATGTCCTCCAGCTCCCTAATCAGCTTGGTGGCTGTCAGCTGGACTCATTCCACTGTGTCAGTGTCTCTTCTGGAGGGGAGCCCAAAGTTGGATAGAGCTCACCAGAAAACATTCCCAAATTAAACATTGTGGGCATTTAATTAAATCATTTATATTTGTGGAACTAAAAATAATCTTGAAGTGGTTTCAGTTGGGATTAAAAAAGTGTAATGTTTCCAGCACTGTAGATGTCAAAGCAATTTCAGTGGCTTATTCATCTTCCGTTTTGGCACGATAAGCCGTCTGGCTTCTTGAGCACTCAGAACTCAACCAACATATGAAGAAACAACAGCTTGGTAAGCAAAGAGAATTCAAGGGCAAACAAGGTTTGGTGAGAAAAGAAAGATTTTAAAACTGTTAGGGAACCTGCGTAGGTATCAATAGGGTGAGCTGAAAAAGGCTAGAAAATGTGCTGAGTCATTTCAGTGTTATTGTTTAAGCATGTGGAAAATAATTTATCCTTAATAACACTAGAAGACCAATAAGAAACTTAGACATTATGTAGTCTTGATCTAGTAAAATTACACATTTGCTTAAGATACATTAAAAAATATTGAGAACCACTTTAATGGCTGAATGTAAGGGCCATGAAAATGATCAGAGGACTGGAACAGAGCTGCTATGAAGAAAGGCTAAGAGACCTGGGGTTACTCAGCCTGAAGAAGAGATGGTTCTAGGGAGATCTAATAACAGCTTTTCAATATATAAAGGGAGGCTTATAAGAAAGATGGAGAAAGATTTTTTTTACCAGGGCCTGTAGTGAAAAAAGGGTAAATTTAGATTGGACATAAGGTGGACATTTTTCCAACGAGAGTGGCAAAACAGTGGAATAGATAGCTCAGGGAAGTTACGGATGCCTCATGACTGAATGCCTCATGACTTACACTTCAAGCTGGACCGACTTTTGAGCAATCCCATCTATTTGAAGGTGTCCCTGCCTACAGTAACAGGATTGAACTAGACCATTTCTGCCCCAAAGTCTTCTGTAATTCTATTCAATGTTAGTATGTTGTTTGTGATCCATCAAAGTCATCTAAGTAAAGGCAGATACAGCAGAAAACAAATGAGGCAAATATAGCAATAAGTGCTAAAACATTATTATATATTACTGAACATTATCATATATATATATACATACATACATACATATATATATATATATATATTAGGATTTCTTAGTTCTTTATCCTTCCTAATCCTGAGTTCAGTTATTACACCACTAATGAAAAATTATTTGAGATAAGTGCCAACATCAGTGGAATAATTTCATTTCTTTCAGAGTTGTTTTTAATTTAGCTAATCCATCTAGCTCTACTGCACATGTAAAAGGCAGTAGATCAGCATTGTTTTTCTGGACAGCAATGAAGGTCTGGATCACCCAGTCAAACCACAGCTGGTAAAGGCAGCAGACAGATAACAAAGAATGGAAGGCTTATAAAAGAACCCCTGGGAGACCTCAATACATTTTGGAATTTGCACAGAAAGGCAAAAATACAAACTCAGCATATGCCAAGATTTAAATTGCCGTGAATCACTGCCTGAGAAAAATCACCTCCACTGACAGTCTCTAGAATTAGTCCCAGAATCCTGCTGTTGAATAGCTAGAAAAGATGGAATTTGAAAATATGTATTGGTCCCTTCCAAACCATTCTGTGATTCTGTATTGTTTTGGGTTTTTTTTCAAGAGAATAGTATAAACAAGTAAGATGATTAAAACACCTTGACAGTCCAAGTAATATAAGGAAAGTAAAGCAAAATGCACCTTCAAAAGTCATACTGAATTAAAAAAAAAAAATCACGTTTAAATTTGTTATGTGATATTGTTTCTGTGAAATATCTTAAGTAAGCATTCTGTTACCTTTCAAATGTGTCAGTGAAATTATATGTTGAAATAATAATAAGAAGAAGACAGGGCAAGTCTTCGATACATCCTTTTTCTTTCCACGTATAAGAAAAGTGACAGTTAAACAAATTAAATACTTCTGAATTGTGGGAGCAAAGGGAAGAATAAACAGTGGATGCTAAACAAAGGGAAACATGATATTGTCTTTGTAAAGAATAGGTCTGTGGAGGTAGAGATTATGGGAGGTCCTATACTCTAGATGTCATTGTTTTTGGAATTATGTACTAATTGAAATTGTTCAGTAAAAAACTGCAGCAGCAAGAGGAGAATTCAGGGACACACCAAATATTAAGCCTATCCATGAAAAAAACCAAAACCTGGATTCTGTTGTACATCTACAGAAGTAGGGACCCTATGAGAAGAAAGACCTTACACCTCCTCTCTTGCTGACTGTTCTGTCTCCAGGGTAAAATGATCAAGATTTCTTCAAAATAAAAGAAATGTTCCTGGTGGTCCACAGAAAAATCCACATCAGGAGAACAAGTGAACTGTGTACTTTGTCTCCTTTTGGTCTTACACTTCAAAGCTAGCACTGTGGTTAACAAGTTAAAATGCAGGTAGCTCCAAGTAATTCTACTTTTTTCAGTGATACGAAATTGTTTGGGAAAAAAAAAAAAAAAAATTAAAAAGGACCCATACAGGTGGGCTCTGTAGAAAAAAACCCAACCTGTGAGAACATAAGATTCTGCCTGACTCATAAAGGTCATTTATATTCAAGTGTTTAAAATAAATTAATTAGGATAAATGGATTAGTTAGCCAAGTTTTGCACACTGCTTTGAAGATGTATAGGCATCAGGCTTGTTCCTAAATGGCCTGCATAAGGCATGCAGAGAATATTTTTCTCTGGGTCAGTTAACTGATATGATTCCATTATTGGGTAACAAATAACTATGACTCACCTGTTCTATTAATTGTGTGTTCATATGCTCATAAGTGCAGGTTTGTCTGTATGTAATGATTATACATTTACATAAATATAGTTACTAATTTATCCTTAACATTTTTAGTTATTGTTATCTGTTTCTGCTACCGGTGTCTAACAGATAACACTACATAAATATTTAAACTAATACCCACATCTTCAGTAATTGTAAGATTCATTTTTAAGATGCTTTAAATTAACATGAATCAACAGGTTATTTGGGAATGCCCAAATGCTTGCACATAGTGAAATAATTTTGTATCAGTCAGAGATATTATAATGTATTTTAAAAGTATGAAACTCTAAAAAAAAAATAAAAATAGATATATCCTCAGAATTAATATCTGAGTACCTCAATGTCTTCTGCAGAAAAGCATCAGAGTTCCTAAGTTCCTAAGGCAGAACCAAAGAAGAAGCATTTACTACCTCATGTCTTGTGATTTCCATTTGGTGAACATTCTAAAACTAAACTGAGTTCTAATTTTCTTAGAAAATTTTCTTGCAAACATTTTTCAGCTTATTTGATCCTTCTCTGCAACAAAGCTTTCCGATAGTAAGAACATATTTAGTTGACAATCCTTAAGCAAAGCATTTTCTGTTAATCCAATTTTCATTTCATGTTGTGTTAGCCAGTGACTTTGACTTTGCAACTAGTGTTAATAATGCCACAGTCCTGTTTGCATCACATTTCAGGAAATACTCTCTGAGTGCATCTCTCAGTAGTATATTACCAGTGAAATTTGGACCATATTTTCATGCCTCTGTAAGCCATAACAGAAAAGGGAATTAAATCAGTCTCTGGAGAATAGTTAAACCATTGCCGTACATCAAGACAAGCCGGAGAGATTGTACTAGTGAACTGACACCTTGTATATCCATAGAGCTTCAGAGTTTATGCTGAAGAGACAAAGCATCTAGGAGACAACAATGTGTAACTCTGCAAGAATACAAATGCTGTTACATCAGTGACAGTGCTTTGAAGGTTTACAAGTTATGCCTTCATTCTGGTGCCTGATTTGAATCCACTCCTGCATAATACCCCTGTAGGTGTTTTTTTAATCATATATTATTAGTGTGCCTCATTCTGATGATATGTTCCAGAGATAAATCATTGGTGTGCTCCTGTTGCTCTGATGAGCTGTTGCTTCGGCATGCCAATGAATATGTCATGCAAATGATGTATTAATAAGGTATGCTGATGTTGTGTTCTCCTAAAGATGGCACTGCCCAGAAAACAAAGGGCTTAAGAATGCATTAAATATGATTGCAAGATAAAAGGTCAGTCAGCACAGCATACTAGGAGTTAGTTTCCCAGTTACGCTATCAAATACTATTTTTCCAAACTGTTTCTGGCATTATGTTTTTGCAAGCCTATTTTGCAGGAAAGAGGCAAGGGAAAACACTTTTGAAAGGTACTATTTCAACTGAGCTAAGACTACTAGTATAAAAACTACTGCTAGCTTTTTATCAAGCAAGAGGATTTATTTTCATTGTACAAAGAACAGGGCAGAAGAGAAAATATATAAACACGAGCTTAGTTTTCTGATGCAGCATAGAAAGATGCTTTGATATCAATATTTCATATCTATTTAACTTTGTTCATGAGTAATAATCACAACATCAGTTGTTACCATGACCTTTAAAATTGTCCATTATATAAGTAATACCGTAAATAATCTCATTAAAAAGTGATCACATTTACACATCTGGCATTTAATGTAGATGGAATAGGATAAAACATTTAGTGTTATATAAGCATATTATATGCTGGATAATAAGTACCTATTTTGGATTATGTATAACACAAGATCTGAAAAATGGTTATAAGAATTGTTCATACCACACTTATATAGCTAATGGTGCCATATATGTTGCTGCAAACATGATAAAATGTTTTCAAACTACAAGCATTTTGAATGCACTTAGTAACTCACAAAAAAAAATAAATCAGTATTTTCTCTAGTGAGTATTGCCTGTTAATGATAATTGTATGTTTTGTTGTGATACTTTCCTCTCCTCTTTCTTATAATGTGTTTATTTATTGATTGATTGATTTGTGTTTCTATCAAGTTTGAGCAATTATAAAAATGTCAGGAGAATAAATGTCTAACATGAAAAATTTGTGTTCAGCTGTTGCTGTAACTTCTAGTTATATCTTTTCAGTACAGCATCTGAACTAAAAATTAAGCAAATTAAAATATTTAAGAAAATTTAAAAAATAAACAAGTAAAAATAAACAAATTGTTAACCCTAACTGTTTTGAAGTAATGTTTGCAAAATGTTTTTATTATTGAATTCATTGATTTCTTTTTCAAAAGTTCAAGTGTGTTTTCCTGTCAACATTAAACACTCTTTGCTGAACATCTTTTTTTCTGAAAGTAAGTTTGATAATTTTTAAATTTTATGTGAAAAAAATCCATATCAAATTAGAATAAAGAAGTAAAGCCTGAAGGAAAAGTTGGCTCTGCCTGGCTATGGGCTAGACAGCTCACTGGTTAACAGTGAAGAATACAAACTTCCTTTGCAAAAAGCTATCAATTCATATTACTGATTTGCTGAAATTATCTAAATCCTGGCATTTAGAAGAAACAGTGGTTTCTGCTAAATGTCTTTATACCATTTTATCTTTTTTTTTTCCTGTTCAGTAGAATTTGAAATATTTTCCCTATAGTGTAGCACAATGAAACAAGAATATGTATGGCAGTTTCTTCCCAAAGTAAATCTTTACTCCTTCCTTCAAATCTACTGCAGTAAATCAAAAGGAAGAAAAGTTATCAGACATAACAGAATACCAGCACTCAGAAGAGTTTAAAACTTAAAAGATGGAAATATCCTGAAACAAATTTTATAGGGAATTAGTATTTTATAAATGAAAATGTAAATTTCCTGCTTAAAGATAATAAAAGTAGAATGCTTTGACAAATTTAAATTTAGAATGATTTGACAAATTTAAATTTGCTTTCAATTTTTATTGAGTTTTTTTTGTCAGGACAATAGTTTTCTGGGAATAATTTCTGTTTTGACAATTCATTTTATGACAGAAACTTTTCAATGAAAAATTTGCAATCAGTCATTTCATAAGTTCTCTTCTAAATTCTAGCATCTAATTTCCCCATAATATGATGTCCATCAAAAATTTAAGTGCCTGGTTTCTCTCTTTAGTTAAAAAGCAATTTTATATTTATTTATATATTTTGGTAATAAAAGTTTTAACATTAGATTATAAATCTCTGAAAGAAGTTTTCTTACTTCTCACAGTTTACAGATGACATCCCAAATTTGGCATGCTCTTCCACGAAAGGTCTGGAGAAAAAAGGTGCTGTCCATGCTATTGCCTCTTTACATAATTTCTGGCTGGATACATGCTTGGTCTTCGTACTTTCTGAAGGAATTTGTCGTATTTCAGACACTTCTAGCATGTAGATAGAATGAAGCATCCCACCTGTTCTCTCACATGGGATATCTAGGTGTCAGGGAGCAGTAAGGAGAGGTGGCTCCACAAGGGACGAGAGTCAACAGCCATGGGTGACAGCATAGCTGTAGGGCAGGGACCTCATGGAGGTGTGATACAATACCACAGAAAACAATGCCTAAAGGCTTTGATGTAGAAAATCCTTAGTGAGCATAAAATGTACATGAAGGTCCTACATAAAACTCTCAGAAATTAATGACAGGATACTTCCCATATTCTCTTTGCAAAAATCTGGCCAACACTCACAGATAGAAAACACGTTATCTCTTCATTTTAAGTACTAATATAGTAACAGTTTAATACTACACTCAATGGAAGAATTTGCTTCTCATGTTAACTGGAAATTTCATAAGTATCTGTTCAAACACAATTAATATAATGCATTTCCTATATATACCAAGATGCAATAATAATTACAAAAAAACCCAACAACCTACACCTCTGAGATTCCTTATTTGAAGGACTTGACCTACTCATCCTTTCCTAGCAAGACACATTATGTGATATGATTTGTACTGCATATTTAAGTGAGTTTCCCAGAAGGTAACTGTTCCATTTGTTAGAAGTTCAAATATATACAGCAGATTGTGTACTTTCACATGCAATGGAACCTTATGTCCTTATGTGAGGTATAATGACAATTGGCTTATATAAAAGATGCAAATGTTGTGGACACAAGCTGAAAGCTACAGTTGAAAGAAAACATTTCGTTTCCAACAAGTGTGTTGAAGGAATCCTTGTGTTCAGATTGACTGGTCTTTTGTATTAGACTTGAGAGGCTGCCATACAATAGTCACTCTCAGCAGATCTTTAAGACAATTATTTTTAAAGATATATTTCTTTTAATATAGATGAGAGTGAAACATATCCAACAGGAAAAACATTTCTCCTTTGAGATGGAAACAAACAGCATTTCTCTGCCCATTTTTAAGTGCAACTTCTTACATAAGCTAATTTCTTTTTAAGTTAATAGTGCCAATAATAAAGAATGTTCTTAGAATGTCAATTAGTCAGAAAAATCTCCAGAAAACCAGTCCTTCATCCAGCAAACTAACTTTGGAGGATTTATTCTATACCTGAGATTTTCCAAAAGTAGAAAATCTTTTTGCTATATTTGTGAAGACACACAATATTATAAGAGTATTCATTATGATACTACTTTCTCAAGAAATTCTATACTTTTTTTCATGTTCTGTAAACATGAAAAATATTAAGAAAAATATGTCAATGAATACTGTTTCTCTGTGCTTGAGAAAGCAGGGTAAAAGCATCTATTTCATAAGAGCAACAGTAACTGTTAAAAAAAACAAAAACAACAAACAATAAGAATCAGCCTCTAATGAACAAGGTTCATATTTGTTGAGTAAGAGCCAATTACAATATTAAGTGAAACTAATATTTTTTTAGTCTTAGAAGATGTGGCTTATGCATTCATAAGAATATTTGAGATGTTGCTTACATATAAAATGGATAAAGTGGTTTTCATTATGACTGCATAAAGGAAGAGAGTTTGCTGGAGTCTTCTAATTCTGCAGCAGCCAATTTATCTGTTTATTTACACACTATTACACATTATTTACACATTATTACACATTATTTACACATTATTACACTTTTTACAGAGTCTTTTTACAGTACCTCTGCAAAGAAGATATATATATAAATGCATTTTATAAATGTAAAGGCTTAAATATTAATTTATTATACAGTTATATTCTGCTTTCCTACACAATTATTCCTTTCCTAACTTGAGCCTAACTGTTACCAGATTAAGAATATGAATATTCATACAGTCTATTTCTCTCTCACTTCCTTCCTCCCTCCTTCTGTCTCTCTCCTTCTCCTCACTCTATTTCTCATCTCTTGAATGACAGTGTTTGGCAATATAATGCTAACTAGTAGGCAATAAGCCAATATGAGGTGTCTCTATGATATGATCTGTTGTTCCTATTTTATAGCTAAACTTCATATAAATATTCCTTGCAGTAAAAACGTATTGTTCTATTTAGCATACAATAAAATATTAAATTATTTTTAAAAAAATATAACCTGCTGGTATCCTTCAGTGGAAAATATATTTCCTTTGATTGATCACTACTGAAAGGCTGGAATTCAGGTTTCATTCTCTCTGTCTGTGCTGATCTCCTTAATTTTATATTCAGGTGAAGTTAAAATTATTAGCATGATGCTGAGAGAGATGCTGACATTAGGTGTTTGAAACAAAAGTTTCTGAATTATTAATGAAACTACAAGGACAAAATGATTCAATGGAAGCTGGGATCTTAAAAGGTCCGATAATGGGAACTAAATTTTAATGAAGTTCCAAAGTAACACTGAAATGCACCATTTCATTTTCTGTTAACCTTTTTCATAAGCTGCTCTTTGGACTTTAACTTCTTTAATACAGAGTGCCTCTTAATGACAAGGACAGATGACTGAACATGCTTAACTGGAACATGGCAAGGGAGTAAAAATCAATGAGGGCTAAATATGAAAGTATGTAGCAGGTTCAGAAGATATCACCAAAGACAGAAAAAGAAAGCAGGAGCTGTGCAGAGATAACACTGGGTTCTCTTGGGGTGGGCAGGAGTAGGGGGGAAGAATCACTCCAAAGAGGAATCTGAGAGATAATAAATGTCTTCTCTGAAGTGGTATTGAGAGGACCCAGTTCTTAAAACTCATGCCTAGGCCCTGATGAGGAAGAGACAACACACTGTAATGTCACATAAAGGCTTAAGACTGGGCACACATCTCATGTGGTGTCACAGGATCTTGGATATAAATCTAAATTCTTGCCTTTCTGTGTACCTTTAAGCAATCAGTAAGAACTTATTATATGTTTAGAGAGAGCCATGTGCCTAGTGCACAACACAGTTAAGACTTTAAAATTTTAAAAAGGAAAAAAAAAGAAGGTTCAAATATTGGTAGAATGCTCTCTTACTGAATGAATGCAACTTCAGTTTTTAAAGGAAAGCTGTAAGGATTTTTATGACATTTTATAAGTGAAATTACAAAGGATATTTCAACAATTGCTGTTAAAATGGAGAGTTCTCACTCTGAAGGTTTTCTGAGCTAAAGGACGTAAAATTTCACCTGTTTCCAAAGAACTGTTTCACAGTCCTCTGATTTTTACTGGAAAGTAAGCCTGTGATTTGGGGAACTTTGGGGATGATACTTTTCTTCATGGAAAAGGCATGAAAAATTGATGACTGGCTAGTAAGAAAAGTCTTAACTGAGACTAACCTCTATCCTTCAAAAATGTACCCATTCTAGGAAGTTGCTATTCCTTCAAACCGTAAGCTTAAATACCGAGTTGTAATCAGCAGCACCAGAGGCAACTTGTATTCAGTTCTCTTTCACTGGCTTAAAATACTACTCTACCATCATGTTGGACGTCTTCACTCCTTCAAAGATGAACAATTTGTATTCATTCATTTTATATTTGGGTTACTAGCTCCCAAACTTTTTTTATCTGGGGCCTTTGGGGAAACCTTGTAATTCTTACACAATTTTTTTAAATTCCTCTAACAATGTCGTGACAAATGTTATCATCATTCCTTCTTTGTTTTTTGTTTTTCCTCAGTTCTTTTGTGTATACTCTCTTTTTCCATTCCTTACCTTTTCTTAAAAAATAATTGAATTATATAGAAAAAAAAACAAAACAAAAAAACTATAAACCTCTCTCATTAAACCACAACTTTCATTTTTATTTTCTTTATTTCATTCTATATTTACAACTTTTCCGTGTTTGAAAACTCTTGACCTATACTGTTTATATATGCTTGATGAATATAGACTTCATAGTCAGTTTGAATGATAGGTTTGAAAAACCTCAAAAAGGATACATAAAATTCAAGTTTCTACAGCAGATGTGATTTAGAAGAATCTCAGTTTTTACATGAATATAATTTCTTACTAAATATGAATGAGCAGAAAATGGAATAACTAGGAAGAAAATCTCTGCTGGAGTTGTGTGGGATGATTGAAAGACAAAATTTTATGAGATGCATTTGGATATAAAAAGGAGTGATCAGTGTATCTAATTCCTAAGGCATCCTCTCCTCCGAGTTTTCTTTTTCAATAGGTATAGATCCCATTGTGCATCTAAAGAGGAGAAGTTGCGTGCTGTGTATTAGGGCATGTATGTATTATTTTAGTATAAAATATCCATATAAAGCCAATTACATATTTAATAATAAAAGGATTTTTAAAGGGTTTTTTTTTTATCTTTCTATGAAGACTGAATCAGATAATTTACAAATTCTGACCAGAAACCAGTGTAATCGATACAGAAGCAGAATATGCTAAATTTTTATGAGTCAAGAGGGAAAAAGGATTCTTGGCCAGGAGTCAGCAGGGCTTACTGAGAGGGCTTTAAATAGGCTTGAAGGGGGTAGGAGATAAAACCCCTGGAAATGAGCCTGGGGGCAACAAGAGGACAAGAGTTACTAAAGCTCATCCAGAGAGCTTTAAACCAGATTTGAAGGGGGATGGAGATACAGCTGGGCTTGCTAGAGAGGTGCTGTCTCCCATAGCATCTTTGCGGATAAGCTCAGAAGGATTGTGATCAATGGTGCAGAATCCAGTTGGAGACTTGTGACTAGTGGTGTTCCCCAGGGGTCAGTACTGAGTCCAGTCTTATTCAACATCTTCATCAGTGACTTGGATGAGGGGATGGAGTGCATCCTCAGCAAGTTTGCCAAAGATACGAAGCTGAAAGGATTGGCTGATACACCTGAAGGCCATGCAGCCATCTAGGAAGATCTAGACAGACTGGAGGGCTGGGCAGAGATTAACCTAATGAGTTTCAACAAGAGTAAGTGTAGAGTCCCATACCTGGTGAGAAAAAACACCATGCACTGAGGCATACTAGTGGTTGACCTGGCAAAAAGCAGCCCCATGGAGAAGGACCTTGGGGTCCTGGTGGACAACAAGTTATCCATGGGACAGTAATGTGCCCTTGTGACCAAGAGAGCTAATACTATCTTGGAATGTATTACCAGTGTGGCCACCAGGTCAAGAGAGGTTCTCCTCCCCCTCTACTCTGCCCTTGTAAGACCACATCTGGTGTAGTGTCCAGTTCTGGGCTCCCCAGTTCAAGGGAGACAGGGATGTAATGGAAAGAGTCCAACAGAGAGCTAGGAGGATGATTAAGGGATTGGAACATCTGTTATACAAGGAAAGGCTAAGAGACCTGGGGCTCGTTCAGCCTTGAGAAGAGAACACTAAGAGGGTCCTTATTAATGTCTACAAATATCTGAAGTGTGGATGTCAAGAAAGAGCCAGTCTCTTTTCAGTGGTGCACTGTGATAGGATGAGGGGAAATATCACCAAGCTATGACACAGGAAATTCCACCTCAATGTGACAAAAAACTTCTTCACTGTGAGGGTGACCAAGCACTGGCACAGGCTTCCCAGAAGAAGTTGTGGAGTCTCCTCTGGAGACTTTCAAGACCAATCTGGACACGCTCCTGTGTGATCTTCCCTAGGTTACCGCTGCAGCAAGGGGTTTGGACTTAACAGTCTTCAGAGGTCCCTTCTAACCCCTATGATTCTATGGCTTTATGGTTCTAAGAGTTTGAACAGAGAAGGGATTCAGTGACAAATACGGATTTGTCTTGACTTATAATTATTACCCACTCTGTTCAAAATATCTCTTGAATTTATTTTTTTTTTAATTAATTAATACAAATAGTTGATAAGTAGGGGAGAACTGATAGAAAAATCTGTAAAATTCCCAGCTCCAAAGCTGTCTTTATTAATATTTCTGTAAATGTTTTTAAACGTATATATCCATTGCTGGAGTTTACTACAGCACCTAGGCACAGGAAACTTTACTGCTGTATTAAAAGCTCGTATTGCCTAATGAGAACATTTGTCTACCTTGCATCACTTCTACAAGATGTCAATATTTAACTATTTGTATAATGCTCCTTTTTTATTGCATAATCATATGAGTCTTATCCAGAAACCTTTCAATTCTGGTTCAGAGTATGAGCATAGGAACTGCAAGGTGCTGTTAAGAAAATATGTAACATTCACAGCTTCTACACATTTGGATGGGAGCTGTTTTATAAGCAGCAAAACCTTTTCTAAGACATATCTATAGTCAAATGCAAGCACTTTAGTTTTATAAAATGTATTTAATGCCTTGTAGACAGATCAAATGAATAGGTTTCCCAATGCTGCTAACCAACAGGAGGTCAGAAGTAACAGTAAACAAGGTGAATTATACCTGTTTAAAGGTCTAAGAGGTGGTACCTTCTCTACTGTCTATATGTACATCCTGCATCTTGCAACTGGAAAGTGAAAAATATTTTTAAATTGTACTTGTTACACTTACATGCAGCTTTCTAATGGTATCATATTTTTATTGCTTGCACCTACAAAAATCAATAGCCTTTCTTGACAGCTTTAATGCATTAAAAATATTTGCTTGCTTTTTGCACCTAAATAGTGTCATCACCCACACAGCTACTGAATGTGATTATGTAGGAGGAGGGTTACTTGTTAAATGGTTGGACATCAGCAAAACAGCCAGTGCACAAATAAGAGGATTTTTAGTCTTGGGGTCTTGTCTGTATTTAGTGTCCCAAAAGAGTAGCCTGCTTATAAAAAATTTTGGATCCCACTGATGTTACTGGAAAGTACGAGAAACCTAATCATCTTGATATTCACTGAAGATTAATATTCATCCTAGACCTTTTACTGGAAACTAAACACTGATTTCTACTAATTCTATATTCAGTGAGGGTTTCTTCATATGCAGATCACCTGAAAGAACCTCTTCAATATTTTTCTCCAACTAAGGAACTGTCTTTTTATCTTTCTTCTTTTCTCTTTAGGATTGTAATAAACATTTGCTAGTTAACTGCTTTGTATCATAGGATATGAAAACATACTAAATGACATTAATAACATTCTTGTTTTCTTTAATGTTCTTAACATCCCTGGCAAGATTTAATTCTAGCAGGGATTTGGCTCTCCTCACCTCATCCCTAGTTGCTCGAACAACCTCTCTGCAATCCTCCCAGGATACCTGCCCTAGCTTCACCCCCTGTATACTTCCTTCTTTAGTTTGAGCATTTCTAGGAGCTGCTTACTCATCCATGCCGGCCTCTTGGAGTTTCTACTTGACTTCCTCTTAGTCGGGATGCAACACTTTCGGGCCTGGAGAAGCTGATCCTTAAATATCAGCCAGCTTTCATGGGCCTCTCTACCCTCCAGGATGTTATCCCAAGACACTCTCTTGAGCAGATCCCTGAAGAGGCTGAAATCTGCCCTTCTGAAGTCAAGGGTAGTAAGCTTGCTGTGAGCCCTCCTTGCTGCCCTAAGGATGTTGAACTCCACCATTTCATGGTCACTACAACCTAGGCTGCCCTTGAGCTTAACATCCCTCACCAGCCCTTCCTTGTTGGTGAGGACAAGATCCAGCATAGCATCTCTCCTTGCTGATTCCTCGATTACTTGGAAAAGGAAGTTATCATCCTTGCACTCTAGGAACCTTCTGGATTGTTTGCATTTAGCAGAGTTGTTCTTCCAACAGATGTCAGGGTGGCTGAAGCTACCATGTTGAGGCCAGTGCCCGCAATAGATGCCTCAGACCTGGAGAAGGATTACAGGCCAGGAGGAGAGCACCTGAAAAGCAGAAGAATGGAATTCCAGCCAATAAGACAGCTTCAGTGGGGTCCCAACTTAAATGCATCTATGCAAATAAACTTAGCATGGGAAAAACTTAGTGGGAAAAAAAAAAAAAAAAAAAAAAGAAAAAAAAGTGTGTACATGCCTGCACAGCTACAGTTTTATCAGCATCACTGAGATAAGATGGGATTGCTTCTAGGATTGGAGCATGGGAACGAATGGGTACAAGCTCTTTGGGAAGAGCAGGCAGGGTAGAAGAAGTGGAGGTTTCGCGCTCTACATCAATGATCAGCTGGAGTCCATGGAGCTCTACCTGAAGATGGATGAGGACCTGATAGAGAACTTTTAAGTCAGGGTTAAAGGTAAATCAGAGGTGGGTGATATCACAGTGGGGGCCTGCTGCAGGCTAACTGACCAGAAAGACTGACCAGTTGAGGACCCCTATAGGCAGATAGAAGCAGCTTCAAGTTCAAAAAGGTCCTCATGGGGGATTGCAAACACTCCAATTTCTGCTGAAGGGACAACACAGCAAGCCACCAGCAATCCAGGAGATTCCTGGAAAACACTGACAACAATTTCTTTCTCCAAGTAGTAGAGAACCAATGAGAATAGGAGTTATACTGGACATTGTTCTCAGTGACAAGTATGGGCTGGTGGACAACACGAAACTAAAGTGCAGCCTTGGCTCCAGTGACCACAAAATGGTGGAATTCAGGATCTTTAGGGCAACAAGGAGGGTGTGCAGCAAGCTTGCTACCCTGGACTTCAGGGGAGTAGTCTTTGACCCCTTCAAGGATATGCTTAGTAGGGCACAATGGCATAAAGCTCTGGAGGGTTCTGCCAGTCTTTTATTGCTTTGGGTTCCCTTGGAGCTGTTTGAAAAAGAAGACCTTTAACAGGTGAAAAGGGAAAAATTTGTTTTAGTCAAGTGACTACATGGAGGCAGGATAGCATTTGAAAGCTTAGAAGTTTATTTTGTGGAGGGAAGAGAGCTAAAAGGAGGCAGCTCATCAGCAGTAAACTGAAATTCAACTTGCTAGTTTTGTGTACTTGTGTTATATATAGCCACTGCAGACACACCCACATCATGAGCTATAAAAAAAAAAATAATAAAATTTTAGAACCATTTGGACTAATAAGAAGAAAGAGGTTCATCTGGCATAAAAAGGGGGTAGGTTGTTTTTGATCTTTTCAGCTGCTGCTGCTGTTGTTAAAATAGGAAAAACATTTTAAAGTAAATCTTATTAGACCAGATGAACGAAGATCAGCAACTAGAACTGACAATAAAAGGCATATGGAGTTTTAGATACCTTAATCCATTTGTAGCTATAGTAATTTTCAGATGAATATTTCTTAAGAAGCCACTTGCAAACATTTGCAAAACTCCCTGCAGTTGTCAGCTCGATTGATCCCACATACTCTCCTACCCTTCACTGCATAAATGCTGACACCTTGCTTTTTTCTTAAATCCACAAGCTATTAATTAGTGACACCTTGCCTTCTGCCTCTGAGATACCTTAGTGACTGTAAGATCTATTCCAAGTTCAAAGTTAACCATCTTGTGTTATGTCAGGGTTTTGCAGCTGCTGTGGTTGCTTGCAGATAAATAATTGAAATGTTCCACCTCTCTCCTCTGAATCAATGTTTCTGCTTTATTCTACCTGTAAAGCTCCACACCACTGATGGATTTATTTGTGCCAGTGTTTCCAGCATTATAGCCAGCATAATTGTTGACTATGCACATTAACCATCATGATTGAAAACTTTGTTAATCTGCTCTTTTCTTCTCAAGACATACTGGTAAAAAAAAAATAATAAAAAATTCAAAACCAAAACAAACCTGTATAGCCCTCATGGTCAAAAATCACTAATGATCAGCGATTGGTTCATTGAAAATTATGAGTCATTTTGATTTTCCTGAATGGCAGTGGGGTTTTTTGTATTAAATGAAATAAATAAGTGAATTACTGAACATTCTTATAACTTAATCCTACATTTTAACAGTTACAAAATGCTTCTAGCAAATGTCCATATTTATAGAAAAGAATCACATATTGTACTTAGATAAAAGCGCAGCTGGATATTTATGAGGCACCAGGTTTCTATAAATACAGAAATGTGGTAATTATCACTGTTGAGCAGTAGTAATAAGCACAGCTGGGGAATGCTTCTGCTGTTGTTTCATTGGTTAAAAAGCTTAATTTCAGATTTGCAAGTGCTCTCTTGTTTTCATCTACTTTTTTTATTCTGCATAGAAAAAAACAAGTTCAGGACATCAGAGTTAAATCTGTGCCTGGTGCATACATCTGGTTATCAATGGCATGTTCCAAGGCAAGCAAAGTCACTATGATTGCTGTGCCTTTGGATCATGCCATGGACATTATTCAGAATTGAATCACTGAAATGCCTGAGCAGAAACTGGAAACTGAAAACAGTACTTCTCTTAAGGGACATATTTTTGGAACTTGTTCATATTCTGTCTGTGCTTCAGTTTTCATCATTCTTTCTTATAAACCTCTGTGACTGGAAAGTACTATCTGCGAAACAAATGTTTTGGGACCATACTTTGATTGGTTATTTAGGGTGTTTGGTTTTTCTGTTTGTTTTGTTTTCAGCTCATGCAAAAGCAGGATATATGATAAAATAGAAGAACATGGAATATAACACACTAATGGCTAGTGCCCAGTTTTGAAAACGTAAAAGATTAGCAAAGGATTTATAGCTGGAAGTTTTGTCAGGCAGTGAAGCCTTAAACACAGCTCTTTCTTGCTCATTCTGACTTTCTTATCAACTTTTTTTGTTCTTATTCACATACAGAAGCACAGATTCCGCTACAGGAAATAGATATAGATATTGCTGGAGGACTGCACTTATTTTACTGGCAAACTTTTCCTAGTGATTATATAAAAGCCTGTGACAAGGAAAAAATCACATGAAATAACTAACTGCTAGTGTTATTGAGTCTAAACGTCTCTCTGCACTGACTCATCCCTTGAAAGTCACACCTGCTTTTGGGAATTACTGTTCAGAAAGGCACACTGTGTTACCTCGGAAACAGCTGTGTATATTTAGATAGAAGGTATTTTACTTCCTTCACATTTCTGTCTGATATGCCATTTACTTTTTATTTAAGCTGTTAATGCAGTCAGTCATTTGTTATCATATCTCTTCTCTTTTAAGTCTACCCAGCTGCAAAAAAAGGTGTTATCCGGATGCACTTCTGGTGAGACTGCGACATTTCTGTTATATCTAAAATTCCTACAGAAGAAATAATAAAAGAATATTAATAACATATTTAGGACCAGAAAGATATATGCTATGCACCATCTTTAGACAAATCAATATTTCACCAAGATAGGTCAGCTAACAAAATCACACATGGCTACTTTATTTCCTTTAATTTGACTTCACCATTGAGAACAAGGGTATTTGTCTGTAAGACAGGTGCTTGGCAGGAATGAAGTGTAGTTGGGAAAAAAAAAAAGGAGACTTAAATTATGGAATTCTGTTTTTGTTCCTGAAATTCAATTGTTGTGTGGCCTTGGGTGAGTCTCTTAAATTGTCTTTGCCTTGATTTTTAGCTTCTCTGTGTAAACAGACCTCTAATACTTGGCTAAATATTCTTAAGCTTAAAAAATACTTTGAATTCTTCACACACAACATATAATATAAAGTTTTAACCTTATGATTATTATTCTAATTCTACACTGACTTTTTCTGAATTATAGGAAAAAATTGCATTAGTGATTTAAAGGCAGCATGATTCAACTGTCAGTAAATCTATATTATAAAGTATTCTGCTTTCTGTAGTTGATCATATTTACTTGAAAAATATGTACTTTGTAAAGCTATTATGTATAAATTACTGAACACTGCTTTAAAACAGAAAACAAAAGAACTGGAAAAATGTAATCTACAATTTTCTTCTACTTGCTTGTCATGATAGAGTGGAGAAAGCAGTGGAGAAGACAAAGATTAAGAAACAAAGAAAATATTGTTATACAAACCTGTTTCCATACTGATCTACTTTTGTTTATTTTTGCATATGATGATGGCTGAAGTTATGAAAATCTTATGTTTCCTCCTCAGTATTATAATTCAAATTTCCCTTTTCTTACTCTCAATTTCTTTTTTTTTTTTTTTCCTCTAAAAAAACCTCTTTATTTTTCATCCCATTTCTCTTATTGAGCACCATACAGAAAAATATGGGAGAATCCTTTTGAATTTCTCACTCTTTTCTGTACACGGATATATAGTGCACCATGAGTCATGGTAACTGAGTGATAAAGGATCCTGTGTGCAAATATCATGAGATGATACCATGAGGGTGTGGCAACTTGTTCGGGTTAACTACCAGGAAAGTGGTCTTGAGTAACAGAGTAGGGGAATATAACTAGTTTCAGATATTCCAACTGCGACTATAGCAACAGAACCAGACTGAACAACAGCTACTTGGGTAGGCACCAACAAATCTTAGCTGAACATCTCACAAGTCACAACACTATGTTCTTTCAACAAAACAAATACTTCACTGCTTCAACATCAGATCAATAACTACAAAAATATAAGTAAATATAACTGAAAACATCAAGGGCATTGACACTGTCCCAGATTCCTGGGAGACTATGAGTATTTGTTAGATTAAATAATCTAGGTAAGGACACTGCATAGCAAATTAAAACAACTCTGATGTTTTCTGCCAGTCTGTCTAACATGACTTTCTGACTACTAATTTAATGATTTGTGATTATCCTAAGCAAGAACTATCATGTAGGGACTTGAAAATTTTCAGTATTGTTAGGGCTACTTGTGAACCTATAAGGTATGATCAGTTTCCAAGTGATTTCAGGATGGACAGTAAAAAACAGACCAAAAAGAAAAAAAAAAAATAAATATATATTTATTCATCTAAAGTCAGTGGCATGTAACTTCTGCGTAATACTAAATAAATAAGGTCCATATTTTTAATCAATGAAATATTTAAGTTTATTTCAACAGCCTTTGAAAATTTAAATGGGTTGAATACACAATCTTCCCTCATGAGAATTAGCACTGATATATTTCTGCCTTGTGTTATCCCTTCTATAACTTGTTCTATATTTTTTTTCCACATGGAGTGAATCATTAGATTCACTCAGTGAAGTGTCTTTACTACAGCTTTGCAACTTAGTCAAGGATCTGTGGAGTTCCATGAGTTTGGTGATTTTTTTTTCAAAATATACCCTAAGCCATTATGCAACACTGAGACCTGCTGTGCTGTACTTGCTGGTCTCCATACACATAGCTGTGAAGGACCAGGTATTTCCTTACACGAACATGAAATGTCCTTTGAGTCAGCAGACAAAACTGACTTAAAATGGCGTCTCCATGTGGCGCTGAACCCTCTGTGTGGGGGAGCAGCTGCTACGGGAGAGGAGCCGAGGCCGGAAGCAGGGGTGGGGCTAAGTCCCGTCTGGGTGGCTGGAAA